>NC_056745.1:950497082-950830622 GCF_019279795.1 Protopterus annectens | reverse complement strand
AGGGGCAGAATTTGGGCAAGAGAGTGAAAAAGGTGCCTTCATGTCCATAACCGGACAGCCATTGCTAATTATTTACACAGTTCTGGTGGATATTGCACCCATGCGCAATTTCCATTTTTGCCTCTTAGTGTCAGTTAACAAATGTCCATGATTGTCCCATATTGGACATTTATTTATTTAACATTTGTTAACTGGGAAAGTCTTACTTGGAATAAAGACAATTTTCAGCAGAGGCCCAGGGAGAAAGGCTCCAGATGCATGTCTTTGTAACGTAGGAGGAAACCGGAGCACCCAGAGGAAATCCACACGAACACAGGGAGGACATGCAGACTCCACACAGAAGGCACCCCAGCCAAGAATCTAACTGGAGAACCTCTTGCTGTGAGGCGACAATGCTGCCATTGCACCACTGCGCCGTCCTGATTACCTAATTATCTATTTGCTGTTCAGGTACAGTCTGGAGTGGTGGTCATGTAATTAAGATTAATTCCTTATTCTGTGTGACAAGCTTACTATGTTCTGAAAGTATGTTAACTCTAGTTCCATTTGGTATGTGGCTTATTTTATAAGCTATGATTGCTTAGTGGTTAACTGCTCTGACTATAATGTACAGGGCCCTCGGTTCAAGACCGGCAAGGTCTTAAATTATTTTATTGGTAGAATGTAATGACACTTGGAAGTGTTGGTACTTGGTTCATTTGAGGTCATATCAATTTATTTCAGTGATTAGTTGGGATACTTTTAGGAACTGAAACTGCTGCACTATAAAATGGGTTCAGAAAACCCACTTATTGATGTATTTTTCTCAAAGGTTTGACAGTTCCCACAGCTGCAAATTTATGTTTAGTGTACCCATTTCAGTTTACATAAATTTATTTTTATTTATTTTATGTTTATTTATTTTATTTTACATTTGTTTACCGGGAAAGTCTGACTGGAACGAGGTCCATTTACAGCGGAAGCCCGGGGAGAAAAGCTCCACATCAAATATATACACTGGTAATTTTACAATCAAAATAATAAAATCTTACAATCAGTATAAAATTTACAATAGTTTTTTCCAAGCAAACTTAATTTAAACATAGTAGACCCTGGATGGCAGAAATTGGGAGAGAAAAACTCCAGAATTTACCAGTGCTATCAAAAGATGTATCACAGAAGACATAGCAATTTACACATAGTAGGCCATGTTTGGCAGTGTTTGGCAACAGTATTAAAGAGAAAGTGAGCAGTGAAGAGAGGAATGTAGGAAGAATTGGTGGAGAGCAGAAAAGCATTATGTGATGCAAGGACAGAGCCAGGATTGCAAGAGGTGTGACTTTTACTTTTTAAACAGTAAGATAGATGATGCAGAAGAGATTTTTTGGGGGAGGTTATTCCATTTCCTAGCGATTGTATGAGAGAAAAGAGCTTTCCCTGCATTATTGTTGATATTGGATATGCAGAGCCGGGTTTTGTTAGATGAGCGTAGTGGACGGTTTGCTGAATATTGGTTCAGTAGTTGGTTTAGGGCTGGAGTTTTGTGGGGATTGTTTAGTATGTTAAAGGTGAGCACTAGTTGGTGGTAACCGATTACTTGAGGGAGTTCTAACCCCTGTAGCTCCTTTAGGGCAAGACAGTGGTGGCTTCTAAAAGTGGAGTTATTTGCGAATTTTGCAATCTTATTGTAACAAGATTCTAATTTGTCTAGGTCTGTGTTCCTGATGTGGGTTAGGATTGGTGATGCATACAATAAGGTAGACAAAAGGTGGGTTTGGGCTAGGGTGATTTGTGCTTGGTCTGATAGGAAGTTTTTGTGTTTGTATAAAGTTCCTAGTTTATGTACTTTTTTAATGGTTTGAGAGATATGGACATCAAAATTACGGTCCTTATCTATTTCAACACCAAGTCGCTTAGTATGGGGGGAGGGAGAGATTGTGGTTCCATTTTTGGAGGGGATAGTGAAGGAAGCTGGTATTTGTCTGGATTTGTTGGGGGTGAAAAGAAGTAATTTGGTTTTGTTGGGGTTTAGAATTAGTTGGATATCAGTAATCCATTTTTCCACTGAACTGAAGGATTCTTTTGGGTTAGCTTTTGTAGAGTAGTTATGGATGGAGCTGAGCAGATTCGGGTTGAGTCATCTGCGTATTGTATCAGTGATGCATGCAGGGTGGAGGTATGTAGTTTGTTGGTGAAAATGGTGAATATTAGAGGCCCCAGTATTGATCCTTGTGGAACACCTATGGTAGAGGGTACTAGGGGTGCTAGTATACCTTGCCATTTGACTGACTGTTTTCTCTCAGAGAGGTAGTTTTTTGAACCAGGCAGTAGTGAAGGGGACATTGGACATGGTGGATAGTGTGTCTAAGTAGGTTATGTTGGGACCATGTCAAATGCCTTGGAGAGATCTAAGAATATGGCTGATACGAAGTTGTTGTTGTTTCTAAGTTGGTTAACCTGGTTGGTAAAGGAGAGAAGAGCAGTAGTTGTACTATGGTTTGGACGGAAGCCATGCTGTGTGAAGGAGAGGAGATTGTGAGATTAAAAAGTGCATCACTTGGGAGCTTGGAAAGGGGGATAAGATAGCAATGGGGCGGTAGTTTGATAGCTTATAGGAGTTGCTGCCTTTGCGTAGGGGAATAATATGACACTTTCCATAGTTGGGGGATGTAGGCTTCTTGTATGGGAGTGGTTTATAAGAATTGAGACAGGGTAGGCTAGGGACTCTGCAGCTAATTTTAGGAAATTAGTGGGTAGACCATCTGCTGCATGAGTGGTAGGTTTCAATTTTGAGAGTAGTTTAACTGTGGAGGTTGGTTCAGGTGACAGTGAAAAGGAAGATATAATATTGTTATCTATAATGGGGGTGTTTGTAGAGTCATTGTTAGAAAGCTGGGTGGACAATGACCAAATAGATTCTGTGAAGTGATAGTTAAATTGAGAAGCTATGCTGTCATTGTCAGTATTGGTGCTGGGAGTTGGGTGGTAGTTTTTCTGGGCTTCAGAAGGGAATTGATAGCTTGCCAGAACTTTTGAGGGTTTTTGGGATGTTTGTTTTGGATATGTAGGAAGTAGTTTTGTTTATCCAATTTTGTCTGTTTTTTGGCCTGATTCCAAAGTTGTTGATACTATTGTCTGTCTTGTATGGTATTATTCATTTTCCAGATTTTCCAGGCCTTGTCCCTAGCTTTTAGTAAGGCTTTTGTGGTTTTATTTAGCCAAGGGGCATAATTAACTTTAGTTCTAAGTTTCCTAATTGGAGCTACTGTATTTACAACTTTCATAAAAGTACTATTGAAGAACTCCACTGCCTGGTCTAATGCTAGAGTTTGTAGTGGGTGCCAGTTGCATTGTTGTAGCATGCTGTTAAGAATTTGTGGATTTAACTTGTGGTCATCTCTAGTTTCTTTATATAGTATGGGTTTGGGTATGTTTACCTGTTTACGAAGGAGGAATGTGGGGTAGTGGCCACTGAGTTCATCAGGCAGGCAGCCCACATGATAATTTTCTTTGGGGAAATTTAACAAAAGTCCAATTGAGTATGGAATGTTTTTTGGATCTTTTGTCAACCCTGGTGGGTTCTTCGATTAATTGTGAGAATCCAAATAAGCTAATATGGTTTGAGGGATTGTTGGAGTTGCAGGCTAGCCAGTCTAGGTTTAGGTCGCCTAACAGGATAGTTTCTTGGGGAAGGTTGGTTGTAGCCCATTGTAAAATTTCCTGTATTGTTGGAGAATTATTTCCTGGAGGAATATAACTGCAGAGGATGTTGATTCTCTTTTTGTTTTTGAGGGATATAATGGAGCCTAATAATTAAGTTGGGTAGTGGAGTTCTCAGAGGCTGGAGGTTGTGTGTTTTTAAATGCAATTGCACCTCCACCTCCCTTTTTGGCCTCTCTGTCTAGTCTTAGGATGTTATATCCTGAGGGGGGAGTATTTCTTCATTTTGGGTGGTGGGTTTTAGCCAGGTTTCAGTAATGGTTAGTATATCGGGAGTAGTGAGCTATGAATGCGTATAGGTCATGTAGTTTGGTGGATATACTTCTTGAGTTTAGATTAATAATAAGTAGATCTGAGTTCTGTTTGTGTGGGAGAATTTTGTTTTCTGGACCTGGGTTGGGGTGTATGTCTCCTGAGATTAGTAGATGTTTTTTAAGGAACAGACTGAGTTTTATGGCATATGCTAGGTCTGTATGTACTCTAGTTACTGTTTGTTTATTTAGAGGAAGTATGGTGTGTGGTTTGTATATATAAAATAATGAGCAATCATCAAATACTGTGGAACAGATTTCAATATCTTTGTGTGTAGGTGTGTGCGTGTAAATGTGTTATGTGGAAGGTATTGTTTAATGGTATGTTAGTGTATGTAGATGTGGTGTAGGCAAGAGTAGTGAGAGTTAGTAGTAGTATTGGTAGTATTCCCTGCATGATTTGTTTGGGTGGAGGTATTGTGTTTAGCAGTAATGTGATTTAGGTAAATAGGTTAGGTATGGTAGGGGTTGGATAGTAGGTTCAAGATTGGGTAATTGGGTAGGGAGTTTAGCCTGGGTGTGGTTGGGTGTAATTATAGGAGGATGCTGATTGGAATGGAGATTGGTCAGGTGAGCAGGGGATAGTACAAGTGTAGATGCACTGGGGGTGGGTGGGAATTGGGGGTAGGGTAGGGGAGCGGAGTGAGCCCGCAGGGCAAACGCAGTGAGGTAGAGCCCAGAAGTGAGGACTGTGAAAAGCTATCAGTAGCTGCAGCTCAGACACTTAAATTAGGGTTGAGTTGGAACTATGTAGTGCAGGCAATATTTATATTTGGGTTGGCCAGTCCAGGAGGGTAGATGGCGTTAGCATAGAATAGATGGGGAGAATCTGTGGAAATATAATAGTTGGGTAGAAAGTTTGGGAGAATAATACTGTATGATCAGTCTGCCGTGGTCTGTGCTGCCACCTAGTGGCAAGGAGAGATGGCAGACTGACGGATAGAGTAGTACTCCTATATTAATAAGGTATTATAAAACTAGAGGGGGGGGAGAGTGTCCAGCGAGTTGCGGAAGGCTGCTAACGCACACACAGGAAGTCAGACTAACAACTACTAGTACTATTTGTAGGATACAAGTAGGTTTTACATGGCTACACACAGTCACACTTCTTTAGAGTACATATGCCTTTTATTATGGCAGCATTCAATATATGTAATCATCATCCACTAATATAATTGTTTTTTTTTTTGTTTTTTTTTTCAAATCCTATTTCTGGGCTTGCTTGAACATCCATCTCTTTCCAGATCCATGTAATCCATCTAATGCAGGACCATTTTTCACTCTGTAATCTCTTAAGGTAGGGGGAGTGGCCGTCCTTTCCATGGAGAATTTACTTTGTCTTAGGGTTTGCGGCCAGCAGGGGAGTATGATAGATGGGAGTCTGGTGAGCCAGCATCCACAGTAGCTTTAGCATTTATTGTGTGCTCTAATCCCCTAGATCTATCAACTAGCTGTACTTTGCAGCCTACAGTGAAGGATGAGAGATACAGCCTTCTCTTTCTGTCCAGTTCTTCCAAGTGTACAAACTGTCAGTCTAATCCTGTTGGACTTTGGCACTGCCCAAGCCCTGTTCTCTGCACTTAAAAACTGACAGTGTACTTATAACCATTGAAACATACAGCTATTTCCAAATATAGCTTGCACATTTTTTGGAAGACCATTTTGGTACACCCAATGCATTAATTGCTGAATAATTGTGGTAATTTGGGTACCACATGATGGATTTTGTCTGTGTTTGGCTTCAGAAACTGTAAGTAACAGGGAAAAGAGGGTGTCAGAATGTAGGGCACATAGCTGGCCTTACAAAGTGAAGAGATGGTGTTTACCTCCTTCAGTTCTTTTTTATGCCGTTTCAGAGGCAGAGAAGTTTACTGTTCATGCTAAGTTTGTTTTCATTGTGAGACTGTATTGTTTGTATAGCAAACGGCTGTCTGTGTTTGTGATATTCTAGCTTAATCTACTGTATGCAGAGAGGAGAGAGGTTACAATCCTACTTTCACTGAGCTGTAAGGCTCGCTCACCTACCCCAGAGTAAATTCAACTATTTAGATTAACTTAAGCAACCCTTTGAAACAAGGCACTGGGCTATCTATTTTCTGAGGACATGACTTTTATAGTAAATTATGTGTGAAGGAGCAGCAGATAAAGCAGCTTTATTAAATAAAATTTCCACCTTCACTTGCAGTTTAAACTACATTACAAAATATCTTTTCTTCTGTACATTTAAATTGAACAAAATGACTGGGGTGACTTTCTTGGGGAGTGGCCTACCTGTGGGTGTGGGCCATAGGGGTGTTTCACGAGTAGGTGTGGGTGGGGATTAAGGGGCTCCTGAGCACTACTTTGCCTAGGGCACCATATCAGCTAAGGCCGGCCCTGGTAAGCAGCGTGTCATGTACTACATTTCTGCCTGTGGCAAAGTTTTTAATGCATTTCACTTTCATGAGTGAGAGTGACATAAGACTGCATCTTCCTTCATTCACCATTTGTTTTGCATAAAGGTACAAGGTCCCACCGAGTCTCTTCAGTGTCTTACTGAGTTAAAGAATCAAGCCAGAAGCTGAATTTGGCAAGTTGTATGATTCATTAATGCAAGACAGGTTTGTGTGTAGTGCTGGAAGTAATTGGACACGAGACCGATTGTGAAGATAATTAAATTGGACATCGACTCGTTTGACATGAGCAGTGATAATTAAAATAGTTAACTTAAGGATTTGATATGTGTAAAGTGGCTTGGGAGATGGAAAAGCATAAAACCGTACAAGTAGAGTAAAAGTAAGCAATGAAGTTTGGTAAGAATGAGAGTCAAGACAAATATGGTTAGTGAAAGCCTGCTGCAGTAGGAATGGCTGGAGCACATTACAACAAAATATACTGCTACTAGTAAAGTCTCAGAAGTTGTGGAACAAAACCATTTTACTAAAATGTATCAAAATAATATAATTAAATTATATTTGAAAATGCTTTGTGTGATTAAGGAAAAATAGGTTATTTGGGAGCATTGTCTGTGCTTATAATATGCCGTTTCAATTGTTTGCAGAATAAACCTACAGAAAAGCCACAAGCAGTAAATGAGTTGAAGCCTGTGAAGGGAACAGAATAAATAGAAGTTTGAAGTTTAGCCTAAAGTAAATTTAGACATCTGTTCAAACGTTTAAAGTACCACATCAGAAAGACAGCAACTTGAATTGGCTATTGGGCAAAGTTTACTTATGTGAGTGTCATATAAAAACAAAGGGTCAGAAAGTACTTGTATACCTGTTGTTCCTACACTCAAAAGTAAATTAACAAACATGAGACATTCCAAAAATGTTAATCAAAAGATTAACAGTATGGGCATATTAAACTATATGCAGAGATTAATATACCTAGGTTTACTCTCCATAAGTTGAGGGTGAACAAGAAAAATAAATGTAAGGTTCTGTTCCAGATATTTGATATTATGAATATACTATATTTTGTCACTTGACTTGTCAAAAGCTTGGAATTGTGAAAAGAACCAATGCGAATACAGAGTTAAAGTGCATATTAGACAATGTGCAGTTTGATAATTTACTTAACAATTTGAAAATGTTATTAGTTTGGGCTGTTTGCCAGGCATTTATTATATTCACAATGATGCTTTTAAGTTTCTGTTGTATTTTCCAGGGGAAGTTCATTAGCTTTACAGTCTAAAATATTAAGAAATGATTACAAATAAAAACCCAGTTCAGATGAACTAACAGGAAAACTTTATTCAAACTCTAAAGTGGGAAGTGCTTTTATCTACTAAAATGTGTAAGCGCTATTGACTTCATATCGATGCCAGAGTAACCGTGTTTCTTAACTGGTCATTGCTGACACTGAGTTACATTCCAGTAGTTTGAATTAAAGTAACTCCCATAGCCGGCTTTAGGCATAGGCCAACTAGGCAGCTGCCAAGGGCACCACTGTAGCAGGGGCACTTTTCCTGTGCTAATTTGTTTGTTTTGTAGTAAAGAAATAGTCCTGTATTCATTCAACATATTTTAAAAAAACTAAGATAAGAGCAAGACAAACTGAGAAGAGTAAAACAAACTAAGAAAAACAAAGAAAAAAAGTAATCTGGATGGTGTAGGTATACCAGGATGGGGGCAGAGTTGTGTGTTTGTGTGGGCTGCTGTGGAGCCCTTTTGCCTAGGGAACCAGTTGACCAAAGGCAAGCCCTGGTAACTCCCCACCCCTAAGATCAAAAGTGTGATGTACTTATGTGGGGGAGTTGTCACCATCCGCAAGTGTGGGAGATCAGTAAGAAATGATGGAGCTCACAGGCACTGATTCTGGCAACTGAATTAGAGATAGAAAGGATACTGTGGATTGGTCAGAGTGGGGAGGAGAGCTGAGCAATTTTTCCCAAGTGCTGGGCTTCAGCAGACCAAGTGGCTGAGACAGGTGGTATAGATGGGAGTTGTGCAGGAGGGGGTGGGGTTGGGAAACTATTTAAGTCTGTGTGGAGGGCAAAATTTGGGTGACTAGGAAAGGAGTGTAGTGAAGAAAGTTCTGCTTATAGAAAAACCCATTAGCTACTACTAGGATGTAGAAGTAAGCAGTATGTGATAAACTGAAATCAAATCCCATGTAGTAGTGCCAACTGTGTAAGTAAATGAGGTGAAGAGAGATTAACACCACCAAAACTCTAAACATTACCAAAACATCTATACAAAAAACACATAAACTAGCAAGACTAGAACTCAACCAGTTTCAGCCCCTTTGAGTTCAGCTCTGTGTGAGACACTTTCCACAACCTGGGGAGATTCTCAGTGTGGTGAGATTAGGAACAGGGAAAGAATATATGTGGAATGTTGAGAAGGGTTAAGAGACTGTTTTCAGTAAACAGGAGATTCAGCAAGAAAGTGGTTGCAAAAACGAGTGTCTGCCGAGTGAGACTGTAGTGTGATGGGGTGGAAGAATGCAGTGTGTCTGAGACTGCAGCATACAACAGTAGTCCAGGGTGGAAATAAAGTAGAGTGAGGGGTGGGCGTAGCACATTAGCGGGAAAGGTAAAAGTCCTCTTTCAGCTACATACTCTGAGTAATTCAGAGATAAGAATGCTTTCAGATGCAGCTTTGAAAGATTGGCCAGAGTAAAACTTTGTTTAAAAAAAAAATCACAGCCATACTTTTTGTTTTAAGAAGAAATATGCTATATACAATGTCTGATATTTAAAGCAGATAAAGTAATGGTATGTAATTAGCTTAGGAGAAAATTATTGGCAGGAGCATGAATTGCATGTGGTGGTTGTGAAATGTGGAGGAGGATCACATGATATGTTGTACTGGCCATGTGTAATTGCACAAGAAGAAGAAAAATAACTTGTTTGTGCAAAGTGTATCATAACTAGTCCAAGAGAAGATATGATTTCTTGGCAGGAATTTGATCGCATTTGGCAGTTGTGAAATGTGGGCAGGATGACATATGTTGTACTGGCCAGGGGTTTCAATACAAATGGTACACAAAGAAAGAAACTATTGTATGTGCAAAGTTTATTATACAGTAGTCCAAAAAAAAAGGTGGTTGGTTATTCAGTATTGGGAAAGACAATACAATAAAATTTGAGCAAATTTGTTTGAGATTAGAGATTGTGTGAGTACTTAATATGATGTTGACTACTATTCAAATTGTTCATAAGTCATAAAGTTGTAGAACGTAATTGTTGGTTTTATCAGTGCACTTAAAGCTGTTTTTGAGACACAGAGCTCGATTTCAAAAGACTTGCTCCCTAGTGTAAGTGACTTACTCCAGTGTAAGCCTGCCCTGATTCCAAACGTTTCCTGTGTAAATGATTTACTCCGGTGTAAGGCATATGTATAAAGCAGATTCCAAAAGACTTGTACTGGCAGGGAAAATTACTTATTCTAATGGATGCACCAGAATTAGTCACTTACACCAAGAGCAAGTAGTTTGGAATCGGTGCAGTTCTACTCCAACATAAGTCACTTACACTAAGTTCAAGTTAAGTATTTTGGAATCTGGCCCATAGAAAACTTGAAGTTGTCAGTGGTAATGGTTCACATTATGTGGGTTCAAAATTTAAGAAATTTTCTCTGCATCGAGAGCTTCAACATGTGATCTTACTTGAAGTATCTGTAGAAAATGGTCAAGTCAGGAGGCCAATTCAAGCTGTGAAAAATCCCATGAATAAAGTTTAGAACATTTATATTGCTGTCTTAGCTGTTTCCTGTGCCCAGTGTGTTTAGTGTTTGACTCCTCCTGCCTTAATGTGCCTTCTGTGTGACTCTGAGGAAGTAACCTAACCAGAGAGTGCTCCCAAGTTGCTTAAAAAAGATAGTTTAACAAGTGGCTTACCTTGTCAACAAATGGAATAAAACAAAATATAAAATGCACATTTAGCTTTGTTGAAATATAGAAATGCTCCCTTGCAAGGTATGTATAGTCACCCGCTGCCATTAGAGTATAAAGTAAAGAGTAGGTTGTCAACCTCGACTTGCTTATGTTATTCTGAAAATTTCTAGTACAAGAAAGGACTGGATGCAAAACAATTTATGCAGAGCTTTCCCTGTCGCAAAACAGCAAAACATGCATCTTTTATGAAAGGGTGGGGGTAGAAATAGAGTGCAGCAAAATTACACAGGAAATTGGCCTGAAGACATGCTATTAATCAGAATAAGCATACAAGATCTTTTACTGTATTAAAGATGGGCAGCTGCTGAGGGAAAAGTGATATTTGTTCAAAATAAATGCTGAAAAGGGACTGTGATGAGTGACGGACTTGTAATCAAGAAACTCCAGTCAAGAGGTATGTCGAGAAGTGTCCAGAAAGACACCTAAGAGAGTCTTAGAGGCATTACATTACTTGAATCTGCAATAGATGATCCAAAGAGTCCATCTAAATACAGAACACCCTGATAGACTGAGGGGGGAAACCTAAGAAGCTGGCTGATGTCTGGGTGGGGCATGCCCCTGTATATGTACACACACACACACACACACACACACACACACGCACACATATTGAGTATGATTGAGTATATCAGTTGAGGGAGTGAACTAAGCACAGAAGAGGATCTCAGTTGTAAACTTATTTAGAGAGCTCTGGTACAGAATGTTCCGTGAGCAGAGTTTACCAGGGGAAGAAAACCCTGCTAAGGCGAATCCGTTTCTGCGTCTGCCTTAATGGAACTTAGAAGCTAGGAGAATGTGTTTCTGACTAGTGAAATTTGGAAACTAGGACAATGTGTATCTCTACCGCAGAGTTTCAGAGAGGGAAGAAGAACTTACTTGCCAACTGCTGGAAGAGTATATTTATGCTCCTGTGAGTTTTTTGCTGTAGTGAAACCCCAGGTGTAAACTAAATCTGTGCATTTGTGGAAATAACCTCAACTAATATATGTTCTTGCCTGTAGCAAAAGGTCTTGGAACTACAAGCTTTGATTTTGTTGTGCGTTATACTTTGGAACTGTGTGCAAATATTGAGTAAGAATCTGGTACATAATTTATTTGCTTATCAAACTAAACTATAAAGCGATTGGTTTGTTTTGATTCTTTATTGTGTGTAAATTATAATTTCTGTAACAGGCCTCTCTGAATTTATATACACTTGGATAAAAACCCTGTTTTTATGTTTTTTTTCTTTTTTTTAAGGAACAGTGTTTACAAGGGATTACAGAGCTGGTACAAAGCTGGATCTCCAACAGCCCATACCATGTTGTGTGGCTTAACTGTAAGGCAGCCTATGGGTACGAGTATTTGTTCACAAACCTTAGTGACGAGTTTGGGATCAAGGTGGGTAGCTTATTTTTCTCAGAGTAATGCAGCCAGACATAAAGTTGTATTACCCTACTTACACCTTGCTTGGTAAATTAAAAGTATTATAGATACATACGCATTTCAATGTTTTGCCTCACACTTCTAAAAGCTAGAGTGCTCTGGAATGCCTTGAAGTTGAAAATCATTCTCATGACATCTTATTTTCAAATATTTATTTATTTATTTATAAGATTAATATTATAATATTATAAATAAGATTAATAAGTGACTTACAGTGTACAGGGTGAGATGTTCTGAGTCAGAGGGGGGAAAAACATGAAATTATTATATATCCGAATCCAAGAATATGTATTTGGGTGAATAACTGGCAGTCCCTTCCCATTATGTTAAACTGTGATATACCACCACTGAATACGTGTTGCTAAAATTCACTTTCACCGAATGTTGGCCATACCTTTTTCTCCACTGTTGTGAGACTGTGGAGTTGGTATATAATAGTCAGGATTTTTCGGGGTACTTTTATTTATAGATTTTTACTTCAGTCTGTTACCATAAATCCATCATAAGCTAGGTGCCAGTCCAAGCTGAAGTGAGTTAGTATTAATTCATGTGGTAGTTAATTATCAGCCATTAGAGGATTCTTTAGTAATTTTGTGGGCATCAGGAGGTATATAATGACACTTTGATAATTTACTCTCAGCATGGTTAAGTCAAGTGAGATTAATATTCACTTAATAGAGTCAAATTCAGGGAGCTGTTAGAAGATGAAAAAATAGGTGTGTGTGTATCATCAATTATAGCAATGCCGCCCGGTCCTTTGTGCACTGTCGGATCTAAAAATATAGTAATTATTTGGAGTTACACACAATTCGGGTATATGTGATTTTAACTATATTTCAAAGATACCAGGAATGTCTGGGTTGTAGTAAGAGTCATGCATGGAGTTAGTTTATTGCAGATGCTGCAGGATTCTGTGTGTAGTTATAAGTGATTGTGGGTAGATACACTTCGGATGAGAGTGAGAGAGATGAGGAGAACATTTGTTGCAGGCTGGCCAGGGTTGGGGTGCAGCTTAGCAGTGAACCCTTGATGTATCAGATATGAGAAAGTTCAGATGTTGGAAGTACTTGGATGGGCTGCCTTTAGAGTAGATCCACAAGGAGATTGTGTCTTTAGTTTGTTTCATGGATATATAATGTCCAAAAAGTTCTGACAATATGTTGTATGGTTCTGGTATGGGAAATCTTAAGTGAGTGGTTTGTGTCTGCTTAGATAAAATATATATTTTTTGCTGGTTTAGGTGCAGTATTATATTAAGGTGACAAATGTGATATGATTTTGGATGTTTATTTTCTAAGGGGACATTTAGGCAGTAGCTGATTGATATTGCAAATAAAATCATAACTATTCATAATTTTTGGGTGGAATAGTTATTTAATAGAGTTTAATGTACTATGTTTTATGGGGTAATACCTTACAATATTATATACTGCTGCATCCAGGGGAATTTCTATGCTGATATTGGAAAATATTAGACATTAATTTTATAGGAGCATTTATGATTAATATATGTGTAGTAATGGTGGTTCAGAAGATTTTGTATATCTGAAATCCTGTTTCACACCAACGTTAGTAATATGAAAGAACATTTCACTGCTTATAGTCTACATAGGCATCCCAGTCATAGTGAAACAAATTTGTATCAAAATAATTTTGTTTGTATTTAAGCAAGATAGAGTAATCTGTTCCACTAGTACTCCAAGGTACTCCTGCAACAAGTAGTTTAGCTGTGTGATTTTTACAAGCCTTCAAGGAAGGTATAAAGTAATCATCAAATTCCATGTTAGAAACTGAAGATAACATTTCTGTTTTACTTTTACCATAGAGAGCAACTCTAAATTGTACTACAGGAAGGACCTTTAAGGAATGTTTTATTTAAGCAGACATATAGACATATTAGAACTTACAAGTTTTAATTGGGCTATTAGAAGGAAACTGTACTTGCAGAAGATTACAGCATGATAACCATACAAGGGGCAGGACTTCCACAGAGTCATATCTCAGATATACCACTCAAGGAGGTCCAGTGTGAATTCTGAGAATATTTGAGGTAAAACAGATTCCGTTTCATATGAACTCAGTGGACTAATTCAGCAGTGTCTTACACGAGGCATTGACCAGTTGAGAAGCAGACATTCGGTGGCTAAGGACACCACTGATTTAGATTAACTGAATCATGATTTCCACAGCTTTTGACAGTGACTGTATTTATGTACCAGATAGAGTACAAGTAATTATCAGTCCTGACCTGTTTCATGACCGTGTACAAGAGACTGTTGGACAGACTAGAATTAGTGCCAGAGTTGAGAACATTGCAAAAGGTGAGAGGATCTTCCCAGTATCTAGTACAATCTATAGACTTGGTGAAGTTTGTGGCAGTGGCTCTGAACCTTCACATTAATGAACTCTGAGACTGTATTTTACCTCAATACATTGTTAAATAGCTTTAAAGTAAAAAAAGGTGTACTGTGGTGGCGGTGCATATAGCTTCATAAAAGCAAGACCACATGCTCCAGAAAGTGACTTTGTATGTACACAGTAGGCCCCTGTCTGCTTCATCATTGCTCAGGCAACATTCTGTCTGTGCTAATAGTAAAGTGCTGTCTAGGTGAGTTTTGCCAAAGTATGTAACAGATGAGTAATGGGGAGTATTAGTACGTTATTTCTTCAAAGATCAGTAGTTCTAAAACACTGACAAATCTGATGTTATCTTAGTCAGCATTCCTCACGTTAGGGTCTAGGATCCGATATTGGATCTGAGCCAGTATACACAGAAAAACAGCTTGGCTCAAGCTTCTCCTCTCCCATAGTACTCTGCTGCTCTCTAACCCCTTAGATCTCATTTGCCGCTTCAGCAAGATAGAAGCAGATTGCTCAGCTCCTCTTAGTAGTGTTTATTCGTGGAACTTGTGTTTGGGTTAATTCCTTTGTCTCAGACTACTCATTATAGTTATCTTTCTTTTTCTATTCCCCCCCCTCGGCTTGGTTTTCTAGTTTTATCTTTGGTGCCCTTTTTCCCGGGCCTGCTTGGGTTATTGTGTACTGTTTTGGGTCTAGTTAAAGTAGTTATTGTAGAGTGTCTAGTAGTTAGTGTTTCGGATGGTTGTTTTTGGGTGTCTGAACTTTGGCTTGTTTCTGCACTTCGAGTGGGGTTTTTCCCTTGGTTGTGGTGATGTTTTATTCGGCATATACTTCTCAGAGGTACAGGCAAGCACAGGAGGACTATGGTTGACCAAGTTCACCGACTACTGCAAACTAGGGGCTATAATTGACTCTCCGGCTGACAGACATCCTCCAAAAGGGTCTCACTGAGACAGATACCTGGTGTCAAAACCATGGCCTCAAGCTAAATGCCAAAAAAGTGCATAGTCATCCCCTTTGGAAAAAACAAAGTACCCACAAACTACCACATAGGTGGTAGCCCCCTAAATACGGAAGACGTAATAAGGGATCTGGGGACCCAAGTAGATAGTAACCTCTCCTTTGATAATCACATTGCCAAAGTTAGAAAATCCTTCTGTGTGGCCCACCTAATCACAAAAGGGTTTGCATCCAGATCAAAAGAGGTCATTGTGCCCCTCTATGCATCACTCATCAGACCCATCCTAGAGTACAACGCTCCATTTGGGATGTACCTTACAAGACACCTGCAACAGCTGGAAAGACCACAGAAGTACCTCACCAAGAGGATCACGGGCCTCAAACAGATGCCCTGTGCAGCTCGACTGAAGAAACTCCAGTTGTACTCAGTTGCATACCGCCTACTCGGAGGTGATCTCTGTCTGACATACAAGGCCATGTCCAACCCAGAATAGATGGATATGCTTCACCTAAAGAAAACCATATCCCCTTGAGCCACATGCTCTAGGGATCTAAACCTCACCACAACAATAAATAGGACGTGCTGGAGGGATAGATTCCTGTCCCAGAGACTTCCCATGCTCTGGAACAAGATTCCAGTCTACATTAGGCAGAGCTCCTCACTAACCCTCTTCAAGAGAAACCTTGATGAATGGATGGGAAACAGTTTATCCCTGGGGATCACTTCAGTGGCTTTGCTGGACAGAGGCAAAGGGAACTACTCTAAGGGGGTGCTGAAAGCCAACACATTTGGCTAGGCTTATAAATGCCTTCGGGCAGACAGCCTAGATGTTCTTCATCTCACATTGCTGCAGTCCTAACACTTGGGTAGTCCGCTGTCCTTGGTCGGCCCGAATATCAAAGTATAAGGCTGACGTCGGTCAGGGCGCATTTGACTGACGTCAGGACGTCAGGGTACAAATGCGCATGACCGACGTCATATCCTCAGTCTTTTTTGCCGCATGGTCCGATGCAGAAGCAGTATTGCAAGTGCTGGTTGGCGTTCTGAGATTTTTCGATTTAGAAGTTTCAGACCGAGTTCAAAGTTGGCTAAGTACTCCGTTGGGGAATATTTTGGTTTTTCTTGCCTCAGTCATTTACCGGATGTCAGAAAAAGTTAATAATTGCATTTCTTGTGGGAAACAGATACCGCATAGAGATTATCATACTTTGTGTATTCCTTGCTTAGGGCCTGAGCACGACATTGTTGGCTGTCGCCTTGTGCTAGATTTAATAAACGCACTATAAAGAGAAGGTTGGATTGTCCAAGGTTAGTCTTTGGGAAGCGGTGCAACTATAAAATGCCGCCGGATTCTGCAACGCCCGCTTCTTCAAGAAGCGCAAGGACAAGGCAGTTAAGCCTAGGTTAGAAGAACCGCCTGTACCAGACGCCAGTTCTTTGAGGTGTCGGTGGAGCCGGTGGCTCCACCGAGGTTTCTTTGTGTTCCCAGGGTGAGACCTTATTATTGCAGGATGTGGCCTCTCAGGAGACTAGTCAGGCTGAGGGGCTTCTCATCTTACTATACCCTCCCTTCCCAAGGTGGCTAGGCCCTCTCCTTCTGTTTCAAAGGCTTCCCAGGGGCAGGCCAGGTTTGGCTTCAGTTGGTGTTACCCCTAGCTCCTCAGGTACTGTGCCCAAGAAGCATATGCTTAAAATGGCAGAAGATTTGATTACTTTGATTAGGGTTCTATGCCCTCCTGATAAGAGACCTAGGGTGGATCCTGAGCTGGGGGGTTTTGAGCAGGCTTCAGATGTTTCAGAGTCTTCGGCTGAAGACTTGCAGGAGTACTCTCCTTATTCTGATTCTGATGTGGATGATTCTACTCCTTCTGCTACTCCTCCTGAGGATTTTTCTTTTTCAGAAACTCTTCATTCCATGAGGGAGCATTTTAAGTGGGAGGGTCAGGACTTCTCTGACTCCAGGAAAAGGCTTAGGGAATTTCTGTTTTTACCCCAGCATAGGCCTTTGGCTATACCTCCTGTTTTGGATGTAGTGGACGATGTTTTTACAGAAGCTTCTCTTAATCCTGATTCTTTGCCTCCTGCTCCTGGTAAGCCGGATAGGTATTACAGGGTGCCTGAAGCTCATAAGTATCTTTTTAAGAGTCCTAGGGCAGACCCAGAGACTGTTAGCCAGGGGCCTAAAGGTGTGAAGGCTTCTGTTAAGAATCCGGTTCCTGCAGACAAGGAGGCTAGGGCCTTGGATAGATGGGGAAAGAAAGTCTATACTTCTTCCACTCTTGCTATGAGGGCTCTGAATTGCCAGTTTCACATGTTGAAATACCAAAATTATCTCCTTTCACTATTGAAGTCTAAGGTTGATGCTCTGGCAGTAGGTATTGATTGTAAGGAGTTGCAAGATTTAGTGCATGTTTCTGAACAGGTGGGTAAGCATTCTTTGCAATGTGGTTTTGATGCTGTACAGGCCTCGACTAGGGTGGCTGCCACTGGGTCAGTCCTTCGCAGGCACGCCTGGCTGAGGGATCAGAATTTGTCTGAACATGTTAAGACAAGGATTTTAGATGCTCCTTTACAATCTGACGTGTTGTTTGGTCCTCCTGTTGAGACAGTCTTAAAGAAAATGGAAGACAAGGCTAAGTCTATGCAGACTGTTAAAGATTTTTTGCAGGTCCAGCCTCCAAAGTTTAGTAGAAATTGGCCTACTAAAGGGTGGACGATCCTTCTTATGGTTCACAGTCTAGGGGTAGATCTAGACGTGGTAAGGGCAGAGCCCAGGGCTCTTTCAGGCCTAGAACAGGGAGTTCTCCTGCACAGGCTTCGGTGAGGGCAGGGGTCAGTCCTTTCGTCAGCAGACCCAATGACCTACCTTTTCAGCTGCCAGAGCCTGCTCGCCTGGCAGCACCTTTGGGAGGAAGGTTGGCACTTTTCAAAGAAAATTGGAGTTTAATTACCCAGGACAGATGGGTATTGGATATCATTCACCACGGCTACAGGTTTTATTTCCATACCTTGCCTCCTTTCAAAGGCATGCCAGACGTTCCTCCTCCACAAAGACTAGAGGCTCACAAACAGGTTTCTCTGTTGCTCCAACTAGGGGCCATACAGCCGGTCCCTCTGCCAGAAGTGGGCCTAGGATTTTATTCTCGCCTGTTCCTAGTACCAAAGAAGGGGAACACGTGGAGACCAATTTTGGATTTATCTATCCTCAACACTTATCTGGACATTCCCAAGTTCAAAATGTTGACGTTGCAGCAGCTTTTACCTCTGCTGGGCAAAGATCATTGGATGGTAACTTTGGATCTCAGGGAGGCTTACCTTCATGTTCCTATCAGACTAAGTTGCAGGAAGTATCTGCGTTTTCGAGCTGGGACTTCTCACTATCAGTTCTCTGCATTGCCCTTTGGCTTATTTACTGCGCCCAGAGTGTTCACGAAAGTTCTGGCTCCAGTAATAGCTTTCTTCAGACAAAAAGGAATACAGATCTATCCTTATTTGGACGACTGCCTAATTCTGGCTCAAGGAAGAGAAGAGCTTCTTCATCATTTGGATTATGTGATAGCAGTGCTAAGATGCCTAGGGTATTCTGTGAACGAAATAAAGTCCAGTCTAGTACCCTCTCAAGACATGTGCTTTCTGGGTGTGAGACTGAATACAGCATCCCAGATGGCCTTTTAACCCCGGACAAACAAAAGAGTCTATCCCTTTACTTCCATCAACTATCTCATCAGTCCGGCTGACTGCAAGGACAGTCCTTCAAGCCTTAGGGTTCATGGCATCTTGTATTCTGGTGCTTCCCAATGCCAAACTGCATATGAGGAAGCTACAATGGTATCTCAAAAATGTATGGACACAGCACTGCCAGGATCTAGACACTGTCATTCAAATAATACCTTGCATTCAAAAGGAATTTTTGTGGTGGGCTCAGGAATGTCACCTAAACAAGGGACTCTCTGTGACCCGGCCAGAGGCGAGTCAGATTTTAACGACAGATGCCTCAAACAAAGCTTGGGGAGCTCATCTAAATGGAAAGTGGGTACAAAACAAGTGGCCTGTCAGACTACAACATCTACATATCAACATGAAGGAGATGTTAGCAGTCCAGTTTGCATTAATTGCTTTCAAGGAATTGCTTCTTCCAGGACAGGTGTTGATTCTAACAGACAACACAACTGTCATGTGGTACATCAACAAGCAAGGGGAACGATTCTTATCCTCTATGCAGGCAAGCAATGATTTTGTGGGAGACTGCTCTCAGTTTACAGCTCAATCTTCAGGCAAGGTTTCTGCCAGGAGCACAGAACTCCTTAGCAGATGTGTTGAGCAGACGAATTATGGATCCCCACGAGTGGAAATTGGATCCTCATGTATTTCAGAAATTGACAGTGTCATGGGGAACTCCAGACATAGATCTGTTCGCTTCTCCACTAAACCATCAGCTGCCAAAGTTTTGCACAAAAAGGTTTCATCCCACAGCTTGGAAAGTGGATGCTCTTTCTTTCAATTGGAGCAATCTTCATGTATATGCCTTTCCACCTCTGCCTCTCCTCCCAAAGGTACTTCTAAAGGTCAGACAGGACAAGCCAAGGATGATTTTAATAGCTCCGGATTGGCCTCTACAACACTGGTACCCATTACTGAGAAGTCTGGTACGGAAGCCTCCATGGCCTTTGCCTTCGATTCCACACCTGTTGTCGCAGGAGGATAGCCATTTGCTAAATGTCAAGCTTCACTCTCTGCACCTAACAGCCTGGCATATTCTGTTTTGAACCAAAGTGGGCCTCCACTTCCTCAGCAAGTTTTGAATGTTATCTTGGAAGCTAGGAGGCCTAGTACAAGGAAAGTGTACGCAGACAAATGGAAGAGATTTTTGTTTTGGAGTGCAGCAAAAGATTTTGATGTTTCTGAGCCTAATTTGAGTGTGGCTCTTCAATATCTTACTGAGTTACTGGACAAAGGTTTGTCTTTCTCTTCTATTAAAGTTCATGCTGCAGCAATTTCAGCTCACTATGATTGCAACCCACCATTGTTTTCTCATCCTTTGTTCAAGCAATTTCTTAGAGGGGCAAAGAATATAAGACCCCACGAAGAGCTCCTACTCCTGCTTGGGATCTCAATTTTGTGTTGGAGAAACTCACTCTACAACCTTTTGAGCCTGCAGCTACTGCTGAGTTGAAATATTTATCTTGGAAGACTGCTTTTTGTTGGCCATTACCTCTGCAAGAAGGGTTTCTGAATTACAGGCCCTTATGGCAGTTGAGCCTTTCTTGATTTTCCATAAGGATAGGGTATCATTACGCACTAATCCTTCCTTTATGCCTAAGGTGGTTTCTAGTGTGGCTTTAAACCAAACTATTCATTTGCCTACTTTTATGCAAATCCCCAAAATAAAGGGGAAAAGATTTTGCACACTTTAGATGTCCACAGGCAGTTGCGTTATTATTTGGACAGAACTAAAGGGTTCAGGCAGTCTCAGCAGTTGTTTGTTTCTTTTGCCTTGAGTTCTCAGGGCAAGCCTGTATCAAAACAAACTATTTCTAAGTGGATTGGGTTTTGCATTGCTTTCTGTTATTCCCATCATGGCAAGGAGATTCCAGCTGGGATTAGGCCTCATTCCACTAGGGCTACTGCCACTTCAACAGCTTTTTGAGGGGAGTGGCAACCAAGGATATTTTGGAGGCAGCTACTTGGAGTTCTGTACATACTTTCTCTAGGCATTATCACCTGCCACTTTACTCTAAGTCCAGGGCTGGTTTTGCCACTGCTGTTTTGCAGGGCATTTTGGCAGCTCCTGCTTCCTTGTAGTTAGCCATCCTCCCTTACCTCTGCTTTGGGATTCTACCCAAGTGTTAGGACTGCAGCAATGTGAGATGAAGAACATAGTACAGTTTTGTACCTACCATAAATGTAGATGTTCAAGATCCACATTGCTGCAGTCCAATTTACCTCCCTCCTTCCCCTCTGTAGTTAGAGGCGGTTGTGTGGGTTGGGTTGTACATTTTGTGTATATTGTATATATTGTACATATAGTTAGTGCAAGGGTGGTTGGTTGGTTGTTTGCTGTCTTTTGGTTTTGACCTTTATTTTTAGGGTCTTCTGACATCTGGGGCAAGAAAAGACTGAGGATATGACGTCGGTCATGCGCATTTGTGTCCTGACGTCAGTCAAATGCGCCCTGACCGACGTCAGCCTTATACTTTGATATTCGGGCCGACCAAGGACAGCGGACTACCCAAGTGTTAGGACTGCAGCAATGTGGATCTTCGAACATCTACATTTATGGTAGGTACAAAACTGTACTTTACCTACCTATGAACCTATGTCAGACAAACCCTTAGGGTTTAAGAGATGCTTCTTGTCTGGCTGGAAAATACCCATTTCCGACTCGCACGAGGAGTGTCTGTATTGTCTCGGCGACCATCTGTAGGTGGATTGTGGTATTTGTGCCGCCTTCAACCCCAGAGCTCTGGTCGACCACTGAAATAAGTTGCTAATCAAAGGCCTAGTGGAGGGAGGCCCCTTGGTCACTGGTTCCCCAGCCAAGGTGGGCTCCTCAGGGGCTAAGAAGAGGATTCCTTTGGAGGAAGCCCCATCTAAACGTCCCAGGCTGTCAGATCCTAAGTCCTTGGATCCGGCTCCAGCCAGGGTGGTATCAGATCTGAGATCTTCGGGTCCCAGGATGTACAGGGAGTCTACTCCTGGATCCAAAGGTTTGGATCAAAGGCCATTGGCTCAGACACCTTCGGCTCCCTCCCCCAGATCCAAGACTCCGGATTTAAGACCTTTGGATCAGAGGGTAGGAGCTTTGACCAAGGATCCGACCCTCTTGAATTCAAGGGATTCCAAGGGTTGTTGCTTCAGATCGTTCATTAATTTCTGCTCCAAGTAGGTCTGATCTGAGAGCTGTGCAGGAGCCAATAGTAGTGGAGGACCTTCCCTTGGATCCCCTGATTTTGGTGCAAGCCTTTTCTTCTAGTAGGTCTCACTCCAGGGAGCACAAGAGAAGACCCTCTGATTTCAGGCAGGGCTCTCCCACCAGGTCCTCCATATCCTCCTGATCTTCCAGGACTATCTTTCCTATGATATGGACAGGATGATGTGGGCCTTTCTGAAAGCTGAGATAGTTAGGGCTTCTGGCTTCCCCAGCCCACAGGTTGGGAATCCAGTCTCCCAATTCTATTTAATCACTCCTCGTCTGACCATTGGCTTCTCGGGGACTGGTGAGTGGGGTGGAATCCAGGGGAGTGTTGGGGCCCAGTTGGGTCCCTACCCCAATGGGATCGGCGGTTGGTGCTGCTCTTAACCTCCCAGGACAGACCACCCCTCCAGGCAGAGCTGCTGACCCAGGGTCCATGGGGTTGGATTCGGGTACAATCTTTTTGGACTGGTCTCTGCCCCTGGGGGCTTTGGCTTTTGACAGCTGTGTTCCGGAGTTGTCCGACAGAGTGGGGGGTTTGGGGGGGGGGTCTACCTTCTCGTCTGCTATGGTGTTATCGGCAGTAGATGTGGACGGGACCTCCTCCAGTCCTTCCACTTTCCGGGTGGTGAAAAGCTTCTTCTCTGCTATCAGAGCTGCCTCCCCCAACCACAGTCATCCTACCCAGCCTCAATATCTGAGCGGACCTCCTCATCCTGTTTCCTGTCAGTCTGTCCAGTCAAGCCTCCAGCGGGTGCCTCCCTCACAGTTGTCCCCTCCTTTTCTGAGTCTTCCCCGCAGCCTCCGGCAGTGGACGTTCCGAGGAAGAGGACATGTAAGAGGAGACATCTAGACTCCCCCATGGAGTCCTTAACCGAAGATATGGATACTGGTGAAGGGGACGGGTCCCCAAGAGCTCTGCCAGAGGATGTCTCCTTTGGAGACGTACTTGAGATCCTCAAGGCCAAAGGTGGTTGGTCTGCCCAATCCCTGTTCTCTGAGGAAACCGTATTTCTGGAGGCTTTGGGCACAGGCCCATCTACCTCTTGGGTGTCCTCCCCTGCTGATCCTCTTATTAATCTCATGGCCAGCAGGGCTTGGAAGGAGTCTGATACCGTGGAGCCAGTGTTTAAGAAAGTGGACAAATTTCTCAGCCCCCCCCCCCCCCCAGCGGATAAAACCTTTTCTTCCAAGGCGGTCCTGGTTGATGCTATTGTGGTGGCCACTGCCACCAAAAAGGAATTGACAGAGCAGAGTTCTGTCCATCCTCCCAGTTGCGAATCAAGTGCTCTGGACAGATTTGGAAAGCGGGTGTTCGCTTTGGCTTCCTTTAGCCTGTGAGCTTTAAATTATCTTGCGCATGTCACCTGTCTCCAGAGGGGCTTGATTAAAGAACTGTCAACTTCCCTCTCTGGGCCCATGTCTGAGGAGGAATTTAAGGTGATTGCTCCCAAACTGTCCACCCTTCATTCAGTTGCTAATTCGTTCATAAGGCTGATTTCCAATGCTGCTGAAGGGTCCTCATGGGTGGCGGGGTTAAAGCATCGCCATTAGGCATCATGCCTGGCTGCCCCTAAGTGGGTTTGCAGAGGCCTTCAAGACATCATTTATCAATGCCCCCTTTGATGGTTCCACTCTCTTTGGTCCCAACATGAGGGACATTGACCCGTAGTGAACAGGAAGGGAAGATGTCAACTGTTGTGATCAGATTTTCTGCCCCCTCAAAGGTCCTTTTCTAAGACCCAGAAGGGGAATAAGAAAATGTGGTTTTGGAAGGTGCAGTCTTTCTTTCAGGACGACTCCTCTTCCAGGGGATAGGGAAGAGGTTTCAATGGCAGACATTGCCCCAGGGGCAGAGGAGGCCCGCAGAATCAAGGTTCCAGGAAGCCCTTCTCTGAGAAACCTTTTCAGTGTCCCTGAGACGTTGCCCGACTGTCCTTCCCTGGAGGCAGTTGGGGGTCAGTTATCTTTGCACCCTCTAGCCTGGGCAAGTGTTACAAATGATCTATGGGTGCTAAGTTATATCCAGAGGTTATTGCATTCCATTTTCGGAAGTCCCCCCAAACACCAGAACTCTTTCTGACTTGCCACCCAGTCAGAAAGAACTGGCCTGACAGGAGGTTGCAAACTTTCTTCAAAAAGAGCCATCCAAGAGGTCCCTGCAGGGCAGAGGGGATCCGGAACTTATTCCCGCTTCTTTTTAGTTCCGAAGAGAACAGGGTACCTACGTCCTATTCTGGACCTCAGTCGTATGAACCTGTTCGTACAGAAGTCGAATTTTCAGGTGGTCACTGTGCAGTCGATTGTGCCCCTTTGGCACAGCAATGACTGGATGTGCTTAGTATACCTTCAGGGCATGTACTACCATTTAAAGATGGCTCGACGGTCCAGGAGGTTTCTCCACTTTCACTTGGGAGCTGATCATTTTCAATTCAGGGGCCCTGCCCTTTGGTCTCACCTCAGCTCCCCGGGTGTTCACCTAATGCATGGTAGTGGTGGCAGCTTATCTTCGACTGCAGGGAATCCAGGTGTTTCCCTAATTGGATGATTGGCTCCCAACGGCCTCTACAAAGCATCAACTACTGGACAATATTCATACCTTACTTTCCCTGTTCCATCAGTTTGGAATTACAGTAAACATGGCCAAGTCTTCCTTGATTCCTCCCCAACGTCTGGAGTTCATAGGCACTCTGGATATCACCACGCAGATTGCAGCCCTTCATCTTCGCCGGGTGTCTCTGATTCGCACCCAGGTTCAGATTCTGCTGGAGCAAACATGTCCTCTGGCTTCACACATTCTTAGGGCTCTAGGGTCCATACCGGCTGCCATTTACTTTGTTCCAATGGCTCGGTACTACATGAGAGTTCTTCAGTGGACCTTTGCAGTTCAGTGGTCAGCGTTTCTTCATCTCCTGTTATCCACCATTCATCTCACCCCAGTGTGTCGAAAGCATCTTTTGTGGTGGATTCGCTCACCGGACCTTCTAGCAGGGAGGTCGTTCTCTCCACCAGTTTCCATGGCCACGGTGACCTCGGATGCTTCCCTACTAGGGTGGGGGGGGCATTTCCAGGGAAGGACGGTTAGAGACCAAACTGCACATCAGCATTCTGGAGATGAGAGCAGTCCTGTCATTGCAAGCCTTTCAGGATTGCCTGCCTCGGGGAACGATTGCAGTTCTATCAGACAACATGGCGGTTGTTTGGTATATAAACAAGCAAGAGGGCACACATTCTTATCTGCTTTGTCGTGAAGCCATGAGGATTTGGGTGTGGGCGATGTCCTTGCGGTGCTTTCTCATTGCAATGCACATTCCCGGTGCATCGAACGTGTTGGCGGACAAATTGAGCAGGGCTATTCTGACCCCTCACGAGTGGTCTCTGAATCCAGTAGTGGCCCAACAGATTTTCCGTCAGTGGGGATATCCGAGCTGCAATCTGTTTTTCTCCTCTCAACCACAAATGCAGCAATTTATTTTCATTGATCCCACCAGAGGGGGGAATCTCCCGAGGGATGCGCTCACTCACGATTGGCCACCGGGTCTCCTGCATGCCTTTCCACCATTGCCTTTAATTCCCAGAGTACTTCAGAAAGCCAGATTCTCAAGAGACAATTGATCCTCGTTGCCCCCTTTTGGCCTCAGTTCCCTCTTCTACGGTCTCACTTGAGGCACCTACCCTGGGTGCTGGATCCATCTCCGGATTTTATATCTCATATGTCTCTGCTTCCGCTCTCGAATATTCAGACCTTGCATCTGACAGCGTAGTATGTCCACTTCCAGTGATTTTGGCCAAGCCCATGCTAGCCTCACCCATAAAGGATATTATCCTGGCTTCCCAGAGGTCTTCCACTAGGAAGGTTTATATTAGTAAATGGAAGAGATTTTCTATTTGGGCCAGAAATAAGAATCAGGACCCAATTTCAGCTTCCTTTCCTGAAATCCTTCTCTTTTTGACTTCTCTGTTTAAGGAAGGGGCCATTTTCTCCACAATCAAGGTTCATTGGCAGCGATTTCAAACTTTCATCTTGGTGATGATTCTACCTTTTCTTCCCATCTCTGCAAGGCCTTTGGTGTTTTTCTTTTGTGACTACCTGTCAAACATCCATCTCCTGTGTGGGATTTGGCTTTGGTGCTGCAGGCATTAACAAAACTCCCTGTTAGAACCGGCGGCATCTTGTCATATTAAATTCCTTTCATGGAAGACTGCTCTTTTGGTGGCAGTAACTTTGGCGAAGAGAGCCTCTGAGCTGCAAGCTCATACAATTAAGCCGCCCTACTTCCTTTTCCGTAAGGACAGTGCGTCTCTGAAAGCAGATGCATCTTTTATGCCCAAAGTGGCTTCAACAGCTAATCTTAATCAATGTATTCATCTTCCAGTATTTTTCCTGAACTGTGCCAATAAAGGGGAATATATCCTGCACACCTTTGACATTCATCATCAACTTCATTTCTATCTGCATAGGACTAAGGAATTTAGACGTTCAGACTAGTTGTTTTGTAGCCTTTTCTATGAATAGAAAGGGCAGAGGAATTTCGAAAGTCACGGTCTCCCGTTGGATTTTGCAATGGATTTTGCAATGCATTTCCTTCATTTACTCTTCAGAAGGTGTTCCTTTGCGCCAGTAAAGGCTCATTCCACAAGGGTGGTGTGTACCTCAGCTGCATTTGCAGACAGTCAGTCCATAGATGATAGTTCCTAGATGACATTTGTGCAGCAGCAACGTGGTGATGTTCATCGTGCTATGCTGCTCCAGTCATCACACTTGGGTTATCCTGCCGTCAGGCGGTCCCGCAGTCAGCCTGAATTCCAAAGCCTTGGTCCGGCGTCGGTTGTCGTCGCTTCTTCCCTGACGTCAGTGGGCAGGGGTATAAAAGAGGCAGCCGACGCCATTTTCTTCAGTCTTTCTTGCCGCGCGGTGCCCAAAGCAGAAGCAGTTCGCAAGTGCCGGTCGGCCAGCTCCTGAGATTTTCTAACAGAATTTCAGCTGAAGTCTTCTATAAAGCTAAGTACCCCGTTGGGGAAACTTTTCTTGCCTCAGACCGATGTCAGACAAAGTTAATAATTGTATTTCTTGTGGGAAGCAAATACCTCATGAGGATTTTCATTCTTATTGTATTCCTTGCCTAGGCCCAGACCACGACGTTTCTGGTTGTCGGTTTTGCGCTAGGTTCAATAAACGCACTATTAAGCGTCGGGCTGATACCGCCCGACATTATTTTGGCAGAAAATTCAACTACATTATGTTGTTGGAACCTCCGACTACTGCTATGTTTAAAAAACGCAAGGACAAAGACCGGCAGCCTAGACCTAGGCCAGATACCGAGGTCTCGGTTAGGCCTCCTGCCGGATCTTCGGTATTCAGTGAGGTGCCTACACAGCCCCTGACTACCGCAGAATTAGAAAATACTACTACCTCTCAGTCAGAATCTACTGGGCCACTGGAACCGGTTCCTCCTCAGCTCGTGGACGCCAGCCCTGGTGGCGATCCGGAGACTATGGACAGGCCTTCGGTTTCAGAAGGCGTTTTTAAACTGACTACTCTTTCCATTAAGTCCTACGCTAAGCTTCCAAAGGTTAAGAAACCGGGTCCACAGACTCCCATACAGGCCCTTATGCCTAAAAAACAGATGCTCAAAATGGCGGAGGACCTGATTACCCTTATCAGAGGTTCCCAGCCCCCTCCTGACAAAAGGCCTAGACTGGAGGAAGATTTACCTCCTTCTGATCAGGAATCCATTTCCTCATTAGATTCTGAGGAACAGGATTACCCCTTCCCTCTCTATGAAGACTCAGATGCTGAGGAGTCTATTCCCTCGGTTTCCCCCCCTGAAGACTTCTCTTTTGGGGAAACCCTGCACACCATGAGAGAGCATTTCCACTGGGAAGGACAAGATTACTGTGACTCCAAGAAAAGACTCAGTGAGTTTCTTCTTTTGCCTCAGTATAGACCCCTAGCCATTCCTCCTGTTTTGGACATTCTGGATGATGTCTACACTGAATCCAGTCTAAATCCAGATTCCCTACCTCCAGCACCACCTAAACCAGACAGATACTATCGAGTCCCTGACTCTCGCAAGTTTTTCTATAAAAGCCCTGCTGCAGACCCAGAAGCCATTTTCCAAGGTCCCAAAGGGGTTAAGGCCTCTACTGCTAAGAATCCACTACCTGCAGAAAGAGATTCCAGGGCATTATAAAAATGGGGGAAAAAGTGTATACCTCTGCCACTTTGGCCATGAGGGCATTAAACTGCCAATTCCACATGATTAAATACCAGCAGTACTTGCTTACTCAGTTAAAACAGAAAATGATCCCTCAAACAGATCAACTAGATTTCAAAGGGATGCAAGATTGAATGCAAGATTTGTTGCATGCAGCAGAACAAGTGGGAAAACATACCTTGCAGTGTGGTTTTGATTCTTTGGAGGCCTCATGTAGGGCAGCAGTCACAGGGTCTGTAATACGTAGACATCCTTGGCTAAAAGAGCAGACCTTACCAGAACATGTCAAAGCAAAGTTACTGGATGCTCCACTGCAAAAGGATGCGTTATTTGGTGTCAAAGCAGAGGAAGTTTTAAAGAAGATGGAAGAAAAGGCAAAATCAGTGCAAAGAAGATTTTTTACAGGTACAACCTCCTCGCTTCAGCAGAAACTGGCCATCAAAAAGCTGGTCCTTTCCTGCTTCAGACAGACCCCAAAGGGGCAGGTACAGACGCCCTAGGGGCAGAGGCCAAGCACACAGGGTACCTTCAGGCCTAGACAATGGCAAAGAACAACTCAGAGGGGGAGACGATAGATCTCAACCCTTCAGAAAACAAACTCAATGACGTTCCTCTTCGCCTGCCAAGCAAAATTGCCCAGGCAGCACCTCTAGGAGGAAAACTGGCTTTTTTCCCACAAAATTGGCACATCATAACAAAGGACAAATGGGTTCTGGATATTATTACCCGAGGCTACAGATTTCATTTTCACACCTTACCATGGATGAGAGGCATGCCAAATCTGCCAACAAACCAATGGGCAGAGGCACAAAAGCAAATTTCAGCTCTCATAAAAATGAAAGCAATTCAAAAGGTACCTGCAAAAGAGCAAGGCCAAGGATTTTACTCGACTGTTTCTAGTACCAAGAAAGGACAAAGCCTGGAGACCCATCTTAGACCTTTTAATTCTAAATGCGTACCTGGACATTGCCAAATTCAAAATGCTCACACTACAGCAGCTTCTTCCCATGCTGGGCAAGGAGTCTTGGCTGGTAACGTTGGACCTCCAAGAGGCATACCTGCATGTCCCTATCAGACAAGATTGCAGAAGATACCTCAGATTTCTGGCAGGCACAACATATTATCAATTCTCTGCATTGCCCTTTGGCTTATCTACTGCGCCCAGAGTATTCAGAAAATGCCTGGCATCAGTAATTGCATACTGCAGACAGCGAGGAATACAAATTTATCCATATCTGGACGACTGCCTGATCCAAGCGGACAGCAAAGGCATCCTACTACAGCATCTGGCATTTGTAACAAAGTTGCTAAGTTGCCTAGGGTACACAGTAAACAAAAAGAAGTCAAAACTAATACCCTCACAAGAAATAATTTTCCTGGGTGCCAGCTTGAATACAACGGCCCAGATGGCTTACCTCACGCCAGACCATCAAAAACAACTGGCTTAGTACTTCAAAAATATGGCAACTTCTACCCAGCTCACTGCAAGGAAATTCCTGCAGGCATTGGGAGTACATGGCATCCTGCATTCAACTTATTGCATATGCAAGGCTGCATATGAGAAAGCTACAATGGTACCTAAAAAGTGTATGGTCCCAACACAGACACAGCCTCGAAGCAACTATAACTCTCATTCCCTGCCTTCAAAAAGAATTTCTATGGTGGGCTCAAGCATGCCAAGCAAACAAGGGCCTTCATTTTGTCTCACCTCCACCAAACCAAACCTTGACAACAGATTCATCAGACTACGCCTGGGGTGCACACATGGCAGGACAATGCATACAGGGCAAATGGTCTGCAAACCAAAGGCAACTACACATCAATCAAAAGGAGATGCTAGCTGTAAAAAATGCACTAACAGCCTTCAAGGACCTTTTGCATCCAGGACAACTTCTAATAAGGACGGACAACACCACAGTTATGTGGTACATAAACAAACAAGGAGGGACGCACTCCTACCCACTATGCAGACAGGCAATGGACTTGTGGAATACAACATTAACTTACCAAGTACAACTGCAAGCACAATTCTTGCCAGGAAAATAAAACATTTTGGCAGACAAATTAAGCATAAATTTGACAGACCCTCACGAGTGGAGACTACACCCACAAGTATTCTCAATGATAACTCAAAGGTGGGGAACACCAGACTTAGATCTGTTTGCCTCAACCAACAATTGCCAGCTACAAAAATTTTGCACGAGGATTTACCATCCCCTGGCCTGGAAAGTGGATGCCCTATCATTCAGTTGGACAGCATTGTCAGTCTACGCCTTCCCACCTCTGCCTCTACTCACCCAAGTATTACTGAAAACCAGATCAGAGGGACCACAGATGATCCTCATTGCCCCGGCTGGCCACGTCAACACTGGTACCCACTACTACGAAACTTGACTCGCAGCCCTCCATGGATCTTACCTCAATTCCCTCTGCTGTTAACCCAACAAAACCCTCAGATCCTTCACAGTCAGCTAAGGACCTTAAATCTAGCTACATGGAAAATACCTTAAATTATCAAACAACACTTCTCTCAAAGGACGTCCAGAATGTCATTTTGGAGGCCAGGAGGCCCAGCACCAGAAAAACTTACTCAGACAAATGGAAAAGATTTTGTGTATGGAACCAGGCCAGAAGCCTAAATCCTGGCATCCCAAATATTCCGCACATACTCTAATATCTAACTGAGATGCTACACAAAGGCCTTTCTGTCTCATCCATAAAGATCCATGCTTCAGCCATTTCAGCTCAATATGATACGGTTCCTCCCATTTTCTCTCATCCTTTGCTAAGGCAGTTTCTCAGAGGGGAAAAAAATATGACCCCCCCCAGAAAACCACCTACTCCAACTTGGGACCTAAATTTTGTTCTGGAAAAGTTAACACTTCCTCCTTTCTAACCAGCCTTTTCAGCAGAGCTTCAATACTTGTCATGGAAGACTGCCCTGCTGCTGGCTATCACCTCAGCACGCAGAGTCTCAGAACTGCAGGCACTTATGGCAGTGAAACCCTTCATCATTTTTCATCAGGACAGAGTATCTTTATGCACCAACCCTTCCTTCATGCCAAAGGTAGTATCTAGTGTGGCTCTCAATCAGACTATACACTTGCCCATCTTTTATCCAAACCCACAGAATAAAGGAGAAAGACTCCTTCACTCTTTGGACATTCACAGACAGTTACGTTACTACTTGGACAGGACAAAGGCCTTCAGAAAATCTGACCAACTCCTTGTATCCTATGCACCAGGCTCAGAAGGAAAGGCTATTTCAAAACAGACCATCTCCAAATGGATAGCACATTGCATCCGCTTTTGCTCCTCACACCACGGGAAAGCAGTGCCTGCTAGTATTAGGTCTCACTCTACCAGGGCTACAGCAACCTCAGCAGCCTTCCTCCGAGGAGTCCCAACAAAGGACATTCTGGAGGCAGCTACCTGGAGTTCAGTGCACACCTTCACCAAGCATTACCACCTTCCTCTGTACTCAAAAACCAGAGCTGGGTTTGCCACTGCAGTTCTTCAGGGCATCTTAGCTGCACCTAACCCAGTTTAGCTCCTACCACCCAACCATAGCTTTGGGACTCTACCCAAGTGTGATGACTGCAGCAGCATAGCACGATGAACATAGTACAGTTTTGTACCTACCATAAATGTAGATGTTCGAGTGGTTATGCTGCTGCAGTCCTGGTTACCCTCCCTCCATCCCCTCTACCTAACAAGGCTTTTCTTATTCCTCCATGTACTTCAACCTTTGGGATGCATGTCTATATGGTGTATTTGCTTACAACTAGTACCATTGCTTTGCACTAAGGTATGTTTTGCAAGCGTCTTATTTTGCCTTCTTAGTTTGGGGCACCTGACATCTGGGGCAAGAAAAACTGAAGAAAATGGCGTTAGCTGCCTCTTTTATACCCCTGCCGCACTGACGTCAGGGAAGAAGCGACGACAACCGACGCCGGACCAAGGCTTTGGAATTTAGGCCGACTGCGGGACCGCCTGATGGCAGGATAACCCAAGTGTGATGACTGCAGCAGCATAACCACTCGAACATCTACATTTATGGTAGGTACAAAACTGTACTTTCTCCTCACACGTTCATCTCCCACTATAAGTTGTATTTGGTTTCTAGAGGATCCACGGTTCTTCTGCATGTCCTTCCTTGAGGCCTCCCAGGATTTAGGTAGCTGGGGACTTGGACCCTAACATGAGGAATGGTGACTAAGATAACATCGGATTTATAGTTATGTACAACTTGTCATCTGTGTTATCTGCAGTCACCATTCATCACGGTCCCTCCCTCCAGCCCCCTTCCTGAGAGATTAGCTGGATTATGGTGGTCCTGTATTGCTATTAGTTGTTTTTTGTCTGTCTTCTTTCCTTATGCAAACTCGATCTGAGGGGTTAGAGGACAGCAGAGACTTATGGGATGGGAGGAGCTTGAGCTAAGCTGTTTGTCTGTGTATGCTGGCTCAGATCCGATATCCGATCCTAGACCCTAATGTGATGAATGGTAACTACAGAAAGCACAGATGCCAAGTTACAGTAAGTACATGACTATAATTTTGCATTGTCAGAACCACAGTAGAAGGCCTTTTTACTGGGTGCAGAGCAGGAAAATAAATTAATAAAAAATAAAATAAAGAAAAAATAAGTTTGACTGTTAACATAAAGAAGTGCACCTTATGGTGCTTCAGTCCCACTTGAAAACTTATGCTCTTATTACAGTAGTATAGCAGATGCTTATCCTGTGCTTTGACTTAGAAACTAGTTAATCTTCAGACTTCTGACTGTTTGCGATGTAAAAAAAACTTTAAAAAGGTAATTTTCAGACTTCAGTTTAGACTGTAAAAAAATAAAACCTAAGATAAAAACTCAACGAGCCAAGTCTAGTGTGTAAAAGCAGAGCAATACAAATAAAAAGCAAACTAAAATGGCACAACCAGTCAACTTTAACAATGTTTAGTGCTTTTGTCTATTCAAAATGAGACTTTTATCAGTACAAATTTAACAAGATAGACTTCCTTTTAATAAGAATTTAAATTGTATGCTGCAAAAATCGGCAAATCAGAAGTTACAGGCTCTAATGGAAAAAGTATCAGTCTACATTAATAACAGGCAGCTTAATACAGTTGGTATTTTAAGTAAATAATATCCAAGTAAATAAGAATCATTACCCTTTCATTTGAATTGGTGAACGTAAAGAGTATCAGATATGCTACCATGGCATTGTGGCAGAAGTGAGTAATACGGAAACCTGGCCTGGTGTCATTATTTTAATGGTCTTTACTTTAATACATTTTTTGTACTAATATAGTTTTTCAATCCCAGAGAGCAAGAGGCATTTAAAATAAATTGCAATTTCTGTTCCTTCAACTCAATGAAATATTTAAGTCCACTGTCTCTATGAGATCTAATCTAATGATGTTCTTCGTGTTTCACTGTTGCAGTCATCACATTTGGGTTATCCCTGCCAGGGTAGCCCTCGGCCGACCTGAATATCAGAGACTTAGTATTTCTGCGTCAATTGCTGTCACTTGGAGGACTTACGTCAGGTAGTCAGTGGTATAAAGGAAGGCAGCTGACGCCATTACATTAGTCTTTCTTGCCGTGGAGCCCAAAGCAGAAGCAGTTCGCATGAGTGCCAGTCGGCTGCTACCTGTTCGTTTCTGAATTGAAGTTGAAGTCTTCGAAAGCTAAGTACCCTGTTGGGGATCCTTTTTTCTTGCACTAACCAATGTCAAAGTTAATAATTGTCTCGCCTGTGGAATGCAAATACCACACCGGGACTTCCATTCTTACTTCGTCACTTGTGTAGGCCCAGACCATGACTTCCCTCATTGTCGTTTCTGTGCTTTAACTCCAGAAATATTCCTCATCAGGCCCTTATTGCAGCCAAATACTTCCGTTTACAGTCCTCGAATTCCAGTATGGCTTCAGTAAGCCATCCGACAGCAGATCTTCTGAAAAAGCGTAAAGATAAAGACAGAGACAGACCGCACAGGGCCACAACTTCCGACTACGCTTCCGTTAAGCTTGTCGTCAGTCCTCTGAAACTCAGTGAAGTACATTTGCAGCCCCTGATGCCTGCTTCAATTAATTCACAGGCCACTACGGAGACCCTTTCAGAGTCCGGTATGCCACAGAACTCTTCTTCGTCTAAGGATCCTGTGGTCGTCTCTACCTTGGATAGGTCCAGAGCCACTGTGCAGGCACCAGCTTCTGAGGAAGTCCTTCACAACACTGAATCCCAACATAAACCTACGCCTTCTTTCGTGACTACCGTTCTTTCGAAAACAACAGAGTTCCTCAGGCCCAGGGGTTGAACCACACCCAAGAAACAGACTAACCATTCTCAGGCGCCTCCTCCCTTGCCTCAGTCTCAAATGCTTAAAATAACCAAAAGCAAAAACAGATCCTCGGACTCGACCAGAGAAGAAAATAATCCAGCAGTAATGTAAAATCTGTTTAATGAGAATAAATACTTGATATTTTTCATGCACAGAACTCAGTTCCACATGGTTAAACGCTTTCATCTGAAACCATCAGACTTCATCAGAACCATTTAGCTCCTTAATTACTAAATATTTATACCAATTTTGGTGCCAAAAATAAAAATTAATACATATATAAACTATGTATTATTGAAACAATTAAAAACAATACTGTAATATTCCAATTTATGCACTTCTAATATTATGATACAATATAAATAACATTTTTCACTATACTCTCTAAAAACAATACTAATAAATTATGCTATAATAATAATAAAATTTCCCATACATAATATCAACTGAAACTACACATGGTATAAAATAAACCTATATGGTGATTATTTCACGTATGCTGACCATTTAATTCAAAATCAAAAATGGTTTTAAACTTATACTATCGTTAATTCCAGGGGGTGTCGTGGCATCTAAACATATCTGCCATTTACTTTCTACCCAAGCTAAATAGGCTTTCCAGTTCTCTCCTCTATCTACCATCTCTACCTGGTCAACAATGGCAAAACTGAAAGTATGTTCCTTACCCTTGTCAATAACGTGTTTACTCAAGGCATTATTAGTATCCCCTTTCTTAATCCTATACAGGTGCTCGTAAATATGCGTTTTGAATTTCCTCTCGGTTTTGCCTATATAATAAGCCGAACACATAGAGCAGGTAGCAATATACACTATGCGCTGGGTATTACAATTCCCATTTCTACAGTGTATGGTGGATTTTATTACATTATCTAACTTAATTCTCAGATTGTCATTTATATATTTGCATTGGTTGCACATTCCACATTTGGTGGTACCCTTCTTTCTTGCAATATGAGTCCCTTTCTTTCCTTGCTCTAAAATCCTTTTCAAATTGCTGCCTGTTTTGTAAACACTAATGGGATTCTTTCCCACTATGTGTCCTATAGAGCTTGAACATGATATCGAGTCCCAATGCTTTCTGAGAATTTCTCTAACCAAATTAGTATAAGGATTAAACATAATCACACAGACTTTACTGTCTCTCATATCCTCCACTCTATGGGTACTTGTAAAATTTTTCCCCAACAGGGGAACATATTTCAAACCCCATTGTGCCTTAACATACAAATTCACCCCATCAAGCATACCTAAAGGATAGCCTCGGTCCTGAAACAATTTGTACACTACATCCACCTCTTGGGTCATAATATCCCTTGTTGATGACATACGGGCAACACGTATACATTGTCCTTTGACAACGTTCCTAAAGATATGTGGTGGGTGGCAACTACCATATTGGATGTAATCGTTGGAGAAAGTCTGTTTTCTATATATCTTAGAAGCAAAACCTGTCCCCGTATTACTGATCCATGTATCCAGATACGCGATGCCTACCTTATCCATTAGAAAAGTGAACTTCAGAAAATCAGTCGTGTTGTTTAAGTATATTATAAATTGGGGTATCAGTTCAGTAGGGCCTTTCCAGATAATAAACATATCATCCAAAAACCTTGTGTATAATCGAATATACTGGTAGTATTCACTTGTAAACACAAACTTATTTTCCCACTCCAACATGACTAAGTTAGCAAAAATTGGAGCACATGAGGCTCCCATTGCTACTCCTCGGGTCTGTCTGAAGTGTTCCCCTTGATAATAGATATAATTATGGTCTAGAACTAGCCCCATCATATCCATAATAAGATTGATTTTATCCCAACTTAGGCCGGATAATTTACTCAAACTGTTGTAAAAATATTCTAGACCAGTATGACCCGGTATACAGGAGAAAAGATCTTGAACGTCTACAGTTAGAAAAACTAAATTTTTGTCCCATACATCCATAGTCAGCTTGCTCAAGAAGTCCCATGAATCTTTTACTAAGTGGGGCACCTTGGTGTATATCAGTTTCGTCCATTGATCGATAGTTACCCCTAAATTAAATGTTTTTGATTTAGACCCTGAGATAATGGGTCTAAACGGAGGATTGTCCAAGCTTTTATGTATTTTGGGTATCCCTATTATGTGTGACATTATAGGAAATTCCATTCTTAAATAATCATATTGTTCACTACTAATGCGACTATCTAAAAGATATTCTTCTATAGCTAGGTCAATATGCCTGTATCCAATATTGATTTGGTTAAGTGAAATCTGTTCGTAGTTACCCGACTCATACAATATATTATGTATTGCTCTTTGGTAGTGCTGACTATCGAAAATCACAATACCTCCGCCCTTATCGGGCTTCATAATCCTGATTTCATCATTCAAAACCAGTTCTTCCAAACATTTCCTTTCAGTTATACTTAAATTATCATTAAAATTAATGGAGAAATTCTGATTACACTTAATATCTCTATACAGCATATAGATATCTTTGCATACCAATTTCTCATATGCTGCTATTTGATTATTCATAATAGGAATAAACGAGCTTTTCTTAACTAACCGGGATTTGTTTATATTTTTATTTATATTTTCCTTAGTACTATCATTAAATTGTATCGCCAAATTTAGTCTCCGACAAAAAAGCTTGATTTCTTTAATAACACCAAACAAGTTGAAAGGTACCGTAGGTATAAATTTCATACCTTTACTAAAAACTGAAAACAATTCCTGAGTAACAATTGAGTCAGTATAGTTATACACATTAAACCCACAGTAGTTATAAACCCTGGGTAGGGATTGTGAGCTCGACACATCACCCTGCCTATCCTCTACATATTTATCATTTAAGTGCTTAACAACCTCTTCTTCCATGCTGTTCAAAACAGAGCCATCATATGACCTAGGTTCTTTGTGTGATGTACTTATATGGGGGGCCCAACTAGTCTTTAGACTTTTATCCTTTTCATTTAGTAACCCCTTCGATATTGCTTGGGAGCTGGATAGAATCTCCTTCCCTGAAAATTTTCTTCCTCATTGGCCCTATAATTTCTCCGTCTACCCTTAGTTTGTACTACCTCAAAAGCACCATCATTCTCAGCTTTATGCTGTGGCCAAACATATGCTCTACCATTTTTATATAGTTCTAAATCTCTTTCAATTTTGTGCATTTTTCTATTATATACATTATTCACTTTATTTGCATTTTGAAATTGTTTAGTATATAAATCATGCCATTGGTTGAAATTAACATCATGTATTATAGTTTCGTTTAATTCTTCAACCTCGTGCAATGTAACTGCAATTTTCTCCTCATTACACTTCATAAGTTGTTTCATATAAGTAAACCCAAACCCATCAAACATCTTGTTAAATTCTGTCTCAACTGTAGAGTTATATACTATACCTAACGGTAATTTAAAAAAACGTAGTCCCTTAGGAACTACCTGTAACTTTAAGCATTTATCCAAATAAGCATTATCAATTTTGGCGCTCCTTAAATGTGCTAGCTTTTTACCTAATAAATTTTTTTTTGATTTAACATCATCTGTAATAGTACTGGACCCAATTCTATTGAGCTTGTTTTTAAACTCAGACTTCCCAACAAAATCATACTAGTCAGCTAAAAAGTCATTTAATACATTTGCAACATTCAAGTCAATGTTCTTGTGTTCATAAATGGCTCGTGTTTTCAAATGGCCATTTCTAGGACTAGATATTTTATCATTTATCACAGTACCTTTTTTATAGTCTGCTCCTTTACTCGTAATAGCAGAATATGTCCTCTGTTCGCGCTGTTTAGGTCTTGCTCCTTTTCTTATATTTTCAGCGTTACTGTGAAACAAGCTGAAATCAAATGTGAAGTCAGCTTCTAACGATATATTATCGTTCGTATCTTTAATGTCCAAGTTGTGTCTGAGGCTAGATGTCGTAGCCTCTCGTTGACCATTAGGTATTTCGCTAATGCTACTATTCATGTCCACATCCAAAGGCACAGTTTGTAGGATTTCTAAATTATCCAACGGTTGTTGTTTAGCAGAATCCCCGCCTTGCAAGACAGATTCTGTAAGCTTCCCTACTAGTTCCAACAACCGATTGACGTCAGATTGTAGCGACGTTACTTCAGAACGCAGAGACAGATATTCCTCTCTACTCAATGAAGCCCCAGCAGGATCCGTGTCTGCCATAGTACAACCAGTAAAAATATAAACAAGGTCAGTCAACTTGAATAACCAAAAGCAAAAACAGATCCTCGGACTCGACCAGAGAAGAAAATAATCCATCAGTAATGTAAAATCTGTTTAATGAGAATAAATACTTGATATTTTTCATACACAGAACTCAGTTCCACATGGTTATGCGCTTTCATCTGAAACCATCAGACTTCATCAGAACTATTTAGCTCCTTAATTACTAAATATTTATGCCAGTTTTGGCACCAAAAATAAAAATTAATACATATATAAACTATGTATTATTGAAACAATTAAAAACAATACTGTAATATTCCAATTTATGCACTTCTAATATTATGATACAATATAAATAACATTTTTCACTATACTCTCTAAAAACAATACTAATAAATTATGCTATAATAATAATAAAATTTCCCATACATAATATCAACTGAAACTACACATGGTATAAAATACATAAAAGCTTGGACAATCCTCCGTTTAGACCCATTATCTCAGGGTCTAAATCAAAAACATTTAATTTAGGGGTAACTATCGATCAATGGACGAAATTGATATACACCAAGGTGCCCCACTTAGTAAAAGATTCATGGGACTTCTTGAGCAAGCTGACTATGGATGTATGGGACAAAGATTTAGTTTTTCTAACTGTAGACGTTCAAGATCTTTTCTCCTGTATACCGGGTCATACTGGTCTAGAATATTTTTACAACAGTTTGAGTAAATTCTCCGGCCTAAGTTGGGATAAAATCAATCTTATTATGGATATGATGGGGCTAGTTCTAGACCATAATTATATCTATTATCAAGGGGAACACTTCAGACAGACCCGAGGAGTAGCAATGGGAGCCTCATGTGCTCCAATGTTTGCTAACTTAGTCATGTTGGAGTGGGAAAATAAGTTTGTGTTTACAAGTGAATACTACCAGTATATTAGATTATACACGAGGTTTTTGGATGATATGTTTGTTATCTGGAAAGGCCCTACTGAATTGATACCCCAATTTATAGTATACTTAAACAACACGACTGATTTTCTGAAGTTCACTTTTCTAATGGATAAGGTAGGCATCGCGTATCTGGATACATGGATCAGTAATACGGGGACAGGTTTTGCTTCGAAGATATATAGATACCAGACTTTCTCCAACGATTACATCCAGTATGGTAGTTGCCACCCACCACATATCTTTAGGAATGTTGTCAAAGGACAATGTATACATGTTGCCCGTATGTCATCAACAAGGGATATTATGACCCAAGAGGTGGATGTAGTGTACAAATTGTTTCAGGACCGAGGCTATCCTTTATGTATGCTTGATGGGGTGACTTCGTATGTTAAGGCACAACGGGGTTTGAAATATGTTCCCCTGTTGGGGAAAAATTTTACAAGTACCCATAGAGTGGAGGATATGAGAGACAGTAAAGTCTGTGTAATTATGTTAAATCCTTATACTAATTTGGTTAGAGAAATTCTCAGAAAGCATTGGGACTTGATATCATGTTCAAGCTCTATAGGACACATAGTGGGAAAGAATCCCATTAGTGTTTACAAAACAGGCAGCAATTTGAAAAGGATTTTAGAGCAAGGAAAGAAAGGGACTCGTATTGCAAGAAAGAAGGGTACCACCAAATGTGGAATGTGCAACCAATGCAAATATATAAATGACAATCTGAGAATTAAGTTAGATAATGTAATAAAATCCACCATACACTGTAGAAATGAGAATTGTAATACCCAGCGCATAGTGTATATTGCTACCTGCTCTATGTGTTCGGCTTATTATATAGGCAAAACCGAGAGGAAATTCAAAACACGTATTTACGAGCACCTGTATAGGATTAAGAAAGGGGATACTAATAATGCCTTGAGTAAACACGTTATTGACAAAGGGTAAGGAACATACTTTCAGTTTTGCCATTGTTGACCAGGTAGAGATGGTAGATAGAGGAGGGAACTGGAAAGCCTATTTAGCTTGGGTAGAAAGTAAATGGCAGATATGTTTAGATGCCACGACACCCCCTGGAATTAACGATACTATAAGTTTAAAACCATTTTTGATTTTGAATTAAATGGTCAGCATACGTGAAATAATCGCCGTATAGGTTTATTTTATACCATGTGTAGTTTCAGTTGATATTATGTATGGGAAATTTTATTATTATAGCATAATTTATTAGTATTGTTTTTAGAGAGTATAGTGAAAAATGTTATTTATATTGTATCATAATATTAGAAGTGCATAAATTGGAATATTACAATATTGTTTTTAATTGTTTCAATAATACATAGTTTATATATGTATTAATTTTTATTTTTGGCGCCAAAATTGGTATAAATATTTAGTAATTAAGGAGCTAAATGGTTCTGATGAAGTCTGATGGTTTCAGATGAAAGCGCTTAACCATGTGGAACTGAGTTCTGTGTATGAAAAATATCAAGTATTTATTCTCATTAAACAGATTTTACATTACTGCTGGATTATTTTCTTCTCTGATCGAGTCCGAGGATCTGTTTTTGCTTTTGGTTATTCAAATGCTTAAAATGGCAGAAGGACCTTATCATGCTGATTAGGGGAAACTAAGCCACTCCCTCAAAAAGAAATCTGTCTCCAGTAGTTTTGTCTGAACAAGTCAGATGAATCCGATGCATCTGACTATGGAGACATGCAGCCCCTCTCTACATATGAGGATTCTGATGCAGAGGAATCCATTCCTTCATCCTCTCCCTCAGAGGATTTTTCCTTTGAGGAAACCCTGCATACCTTAAGGGAGCATTTCCAATGGGAGAGTCAAGACTACCCTCAGGCTAAAAAGAGACTCCGAGAGTTCCTGGACCTTCCACAACACAAGTTCTGGATGTGGTAGATGTTTTCCTTGAATCCAGCTTGACTCCAGACGCCTTCCCTCCTGCTCCCAGAAAACCAGACAAGTACTGCAGAGTCCCTGAACTCTCACAAATATCTTTTTAAAAATCCAACAGCTGACCCTGAGGTCATTTCTCAAGGGCCAAAAGAGATTAAAGCAACCTCAGCCAAGAATCCCACCCTCTGAGACAGGGATTCCCAAGCACTGGACAGATGGGGTAAAAAGTATACATCTCAGCTACTCTTGCTATCAGGGCACTAAATTGTCAGTTCATATGCTTAAATATCAGCAACATAACTTGGAACTCCTTAAACAAAAAATGTCTTCCTTTCCTGCATGGGCAGAATCTAAAGCTTTACAATACTTAATGCGTTCTGCAACTCAAGTAACTAAACACACTTTGCACTGTGGTTTTGAGACCCTAGAAGCTTCTTGCAGGGCAGCAGTCACTGGTTCTGTCTTTAGAAGACATGCATGGCTTAAGGAACAACCCCTGCCCAGACCATGTCAAATCAAAATTGTTGGATGCACCCCTGCACAAAGATAACTTATTTGGCACTAAAGCAGAAGAGGTCTTAAGAAAGATGGAAGAAAAAGCAAAATCTATGCAGACAGTTAAAGATTTCTTACAGGTCCAGCTGGCGTTTTCCCTCCAAGTACTGGTCCTTTCCTGCTCAGAGTACATAGACCCAGCCTAGGCCCCATGGAAACAGACCCCCCAGAAAGCAGCCCCGGGGGTTGCAGAGATCTAAGCAGTACTGCCTCCACTTCAAAACCAGGGAGTTCTGAGCCACCCTCTTATGGTAAGAATTCACAAAGACTCGCCTTGGCCCACCTTCACATACCCCTAGGAGGAAAACTCTCCTTTCACTCAAGCACCTGGGCCACCATTACCAACAGCCAATGGGTTCTGAACATCTCGGGTACAAATTCTCCTTCCACACCCTGCCAACCCCAAAAGGGTTCCCAGATCTTCCACCAAATCAGTGGCAGGGGCTCAAAAGCAAATCCATTCCCTGCTCTCCTTGGGGGCAGTAGAGCACATTCCTGCAGATGAGATAGGCCAAGGCTTCTACTCCAAACTTTTTCTGGTGCCCAGAAAATAGGGCACCTGGTGCCCCATCCTCGATCTATCCATTCTAAACACCTTCCTGGTGATCCCAAAATTCAGAATGCTCACCCACCAGCAGCTGCTACCCATGCTGTCCAAGGACGCTTGGCTAGCCACCCTGGACCTAAAAGAAGCCTACCTTCCACATTCCTATATGGGAGTCCTGCAGAAAATATCTCCGCTTTAGGGCAAGATGTCAACACTTTCAGTTCTCTGCGCTTCCCTTTGGCTTATCTACTGCTCCCAGAGTTTTCACAAAATGCCTGGCTCCAGCCATTGCCTTTTGCAGACAAAGAAATATTCACATTTACCCTTACATAGACGACTGCCTTATTCAGGCAGACTGCCAGGAAAAGCTGCTCAAAGACCTGGCCTTTGTAAAGAACCTGCTAACCTCCCTGGGGTACACACGATCAATGAAAAGAAATCCAAACAGGTACCCACCCAAAGAATAATCTTCCGGGGAGCAAGTTTGAACACAGCATCCCAGATGGCATGCCTTACACCGGAGTAACAAATTTTCCTGTCAGCTTACTTCTTTCAACTGGCCACTAGGCCCCAGCTTTCCGCAAGGAAAATCCTGCAAGCCCTGTAGTTCATGGCATCTTGCATACTACTCATTCCATATGCCAGACTGCATATGAGGAAACTTCAATGGTACCTAAAGAGCCTTTCGTGTCAACACTCTCAAGATCTGGAAAATCTTCTACCTATTATTCCTTGCCTGAGGAAGGAATTTCTTTGGTGGGCAACAGCCTGCTCCCCCAACAAGGGACTGCCCTTCTTCCCATACCCTGCCGCCCAGACCCTCACCACAGACACATCAAAACTACGCTTGGGGTGCACACTTGGATGGCAGGTGCATACAGGGCCAGTGGAGCCCACAGGCAAGCACCCTGCACATTAATCAAAAAGAGATGATGGCTGTGCGGCAGGCATTGATAGCTTTCAAACCCCTTCTCTCCCCAGGGGCTCTCCTGATTAAAACGGACAACACCACTGTGATGTGGTACATCAACAAGCAGGGAGGGACTCGCTCCTACCCACTGTGCAGGCTTGCCATGACCCTTTGGCTAATAGCCTCTTCCATGCAACTACATCTGGTAGCAAATAACTTCCAGGCTCTTTCACCTCCCTGGCAGACCAATTAAGCAGAAAGCTTTTGGACCCACATGAGTGGCAGCTCAACACAAGTACCTTCTTCCTAATAATTCAGAAATAGGGAACCCCGGAGGTCGACCTCTTTGACTCCCGCACCAACCATCAGCTCATCAAATTCTGCACCAGGGAGCATCACTGCATGGCTTGGAAAGTGGATGCCCTGTCCTTCCCCTGGGAAAACCTCTGTCTGTGCCTTTCCTCCCCTACCTCTCATCCACAGGGTACTGCTCAAAATAAGGGAGGAAAAGCCAAGGACCATTCTCATAGCTCCAGACTGGCCCAGACAGCACTGGTACCCCTTGATGTGCAGCCTGTCCCCGCTGCCTCCATGGAATCTTCCTCAGATCCCAAACCTCCTAACCCAGAGGGAAGGGAAATTCATGCACCCCCAATTGCAGATACTCAATTTGGCAGCATGGCTTATTCCCTAACCCCTGACCAACTTGCCATCCTCAGTAAACAGGTTCTGGATGTTATCCAAGAGGCCAGACGCCCTAGCACCAGAAAGTTTTATGCAGATAAATGGAAAAGGTTCTGCACCTGGATCCAGACTAAGAGGGCCAATACAGCACAGCCCTCTATCCCTCTCATCCTGGATTACCTAGCTGACCTACTAGACGGTGATCTCTTTCTCCTGTATAAAAATTCATGCCTCTGCTAATTCTGCTCATTTTCCCACTGAGCAGCCTCTTCTCACACCCTCTGATTAAACAGTTCCTCAGAGGGGCTAGCAACTTGAGGCCCCCCCAGAAGGGCACCAACACCAGCTTGGGACCTTAACTTGGTCTTGGGAAAGCTCACCCTGCCTCCTTTCGAACCAGCTTCTTCGGCAGAGCTAAAATTTATCTCTGGAAGACAGCCTTCCTCCTGGCCATCACTTCAGCCAGAAGAGTCTCTGAGCTGCAAGCACTCATGGCTGTGGAACCCTTCATCATCTTCCATGCAGACAGGGTGTCCCTCAGAACTAATCCATCCTTCATGCCCAAGGTGGTATACAGTGTGGCTCTCAACCAATCCATTCATTTGTCCACCTTCTTTCCTAACCCCCAAAACAAGGTGGAAAGGATTCTGCACCCTTTAGATGTGCACAGACAGCTCAGATACTATGTGGACAGGACTAAACCCTTCAGAAAGTCTGATCAATTGCTGGCTAGAGACTGTGAAGTGGGGAAAGTGTAGTTAGGCAGCATAGAATGGTGGTCTGTAGGATGACGTTGCTGATCAAGAAGAGGAGGAAAGTGAAGGCAGTGCCAAGGATCAAATGGTGAAAGTTGAAAAAGGATGATTGTGAAGTGGAAGACGGGCAGTGGGTGGCAGTGAAGAGTTACCAAATAGCTGGGTAACTACAGCTGAGCTGGTAAGGGAGACAGCTAGAAAGGTGCTTGGTGTGACATCTGGACAGAGGAAGGAGAATAAGGAGACCTGGTGGTGGAACGAGGAAAGTACAGGAGAGTATACAGAGTGGTTGCGAAGAATTGGGATTGTTAGAGAGATGAAGAAAGTAGACAGGAATATGAGGAAATGAGGCGTATGGTGAAGAGAGAGGTTCTGAAGACTAAGGATAAGGCATACAGAGAGTTGTATGAAAGGTTGGACACTCAGGAGGGAAAAAAGGACTTGTACCTATTGACTAGACAGAGGGACCGAGCTGGAAAAGATGTGCAGTAGGTAAGGGTGATGAAGGATAACAAGGGAAATATACTCACAAGTGAGGAGAGTGTATTGAGCAGATGGAAAGGGTACTTTGAGGGGCTGATGAATAAAGAGAATGACAGAGAGACAGAGAGAGAAGGTTGGATGATGTGGGGATAGTGAATCAGGAAGCACAACGGATTAGCAAGGAGGAAGGAAGAACAGCTATGAATATAATGGAAAATGGAAAGGCTGTTAGTCCAGATGACATACTTATGGAAGCATAGAGGTGTTTAGGAGAGGTAGCAGTGGAGATTTGAACCAGATTGTTGAAGTCCTGGAAAGTGAGAGGATGCCTAAGGAGTGGAAAACTGTTTTGCTACCAGTTTTTAAGAATAAGGGTGATGTGCAGAGCTGCAGTAACTATAGAGGGATAAAATTAATCCATCACAGCATGAAGTTATGGGAAAGAGTAGTGGAAGTTAGGTTAAAAAGGGAGGAGGTGATTAGTGAGCAGTAGTATGGGTTTCATGCCGGGAAAGAGCACTACAGATGTGATATTTGCCCTGAGTGTATTGATGGAGAAGTAGAGAGAATGTTGGAAGGAGTTGCATTGTGTCTGTGGACTTAGAGAAAGCATATGACAAGGTGCCTAGACAGGAGTTGTGGTATTGTATGAGGAAGTCAGGAGTGGCAGCGAAGTATGCAAGAGTGGTACAGGATATGCATGAGGGTAGTGTGACAGTGGGTGAGGTCTGCTGTAGGAGTGACGGATGCATTCAAGGTGGAGGTGTGATTACATCAAGGATGCTGGATATATTGAGAGAAGGATGCTATGGATGTAGCTGACAGGTAAGAGGAAGAGAGGAAGGCTTAAAATAAGGTTTATGGATGTGATGAGAGAGGACATGCAGGTGGATGGTGTGATGGAGCAAGATGCAGAGGACAAAAGAAGTGGAAACAAATGATTTGCTGTGGCAATGCCTAACGGGAACAGCCAAAAGAAACTATAGGGAAGTAATAATTACTGATTTTGATCGAAGATTTTAAAAGTCAGGTCATGAAATTCTTATTAACATTCTTCTCTCAAACACTCAGCACGGGTTTCGCCCATCACATAGTACCACTACAGCTCTCTTATCCTTCACTAATTAATACCGTAAACCATCACAGGAATAACAACTTTGTATCTGCCATCTTTCTAGACTTATCAAAAGCTTTGATATGGTCTCCCTTTCCAAAATAATGGCTGTACTAACTGAGCTGTCCTTCTCACCATCTGTCACAGCTTGGTTTCATAACGATTTGTCTGGCCATCAGCAATCTGTTCTATGGCAAGGCGAACTATCTCCACACCCTCTTTTATCTATTGGTGTCCCGCAAGGATCTGTCTTGGGTACTCTTTTTCTCCTTTAATAATCTACACACAGCTACTCCACATGGTTCTATAATACAGTATGCAGATGGTTCAGCACTTGTCTGTGCTGCCACGTCTCTATCAGCTCTTCATTCTCAAACACAGGAATCTTTCACTTCTGTTGACACATGGATAGCCAATACCCATCTAATCCTGAATCCAAACAAAACTAAATTATTACTCTTCCAGCCTAACAAGACATCTACCTCATCCCCACCATTTAACATAATAGCCAAAGACAATACTGTCATCTCCCCCGACAACCCATACAAAGCATCCTGGAGTGGAAATAGACAGTAACCTAAAATTTGACTTGCATGTCTCCCTAACAATAAAAAAGTCCATAAGAAACTTGGAAGTGTAGGTTCCTGACCAAAATGGCCAAAATTATATTAGCACAAACCCATCTACTCTACTGTATGCCTCTACAGTTTTAACTAATCTTAGGAAAACTGACTTATCTAAGCTAGAAGCATGTTATAATAAAATTGCTAAGTTTGCATCTGACTGCCCATATAGAACACATCATTGTACAGCTTTAAGGATACTAGACTGGCTTGAGCTTCCCAACATTATTCTTTATAACCAACTCTCTCTAACTCACAAAATTGTAACACAAATAACCAGAACCCCTGCACTACAAAAATCTCATCATTCTTTACATTTCCAGCAGACCACTTCACTCTAGCAATGAGAACTTACTCACTGTCTCAAAGGCCAACAACACTGCAGGAGAATCTTTATTTTCCAGCTATATATCTTGTATATGGAACTTTCTTCTTAACACCATTCTCTCAATCTTGTCCACTAATCACTTTAAAGCTTATCTAAAAAAATTAGTGGCTATGTTGCTGTAGTAACTCCTCATGAATGCTCTGATACATCACAGTATACCCAACCATATCCAACTTCTCCAGTGTTTAATCCTTTATTCCTACCGATCTGGCTTAACCTTATTATATCTCGACATAAGTCATACTTTACAAATAGAACTAGCCATGTTCAAAGCCTAGGTTTTGTTGTCAAGATGCAACAATTTTTTATCTTCTTATGTATATTACATTTTGTTTACTGGAAGCCGCGGTGGTACAGCGGTAGCATCGTTGCCTCACAGCAAGAGGTTCTCCTGTTTGATTCACAGCTGGAGTGCCTTCTGTGTAGAGTCTGCATGTCCTCCCTGCGGTCGAGTGGCCTCCGAAAGACGTGTAAATGGGCGTGCCTTCTCTGAAGGTTGGGCTGGCAACTCGGTGCCATGAAAAATCTACTGCCAATCATTAGCGGACCGGAGTTCCGCTGTGGTGACCCCTAACTGGGAAAAGACAAACAACAACATATTACATTTTGTTTACTATATACTTTGATTATTGTAATGCATGCATTAAACTTTACTGGTACTCATGGAGCTTTTCCCCCTGGGCCTCGACTGAAAAAAGGACCTGTGTCCAGTCGGACTTTCCCGGTAAACAAGTGTTAAACAAATAAAACTACAGATCCAGATAATGTTCGTCATAGCTATATGGGTTATATACTGCATGGAATATAACAGCCAAACAGCTTCCAAACTTCAGGACACCTTCCATGTGCCTAAACCATCAGTCAGCTTGACTAAAACCACATGTTTGGGTGGCAAACCTGTCAGAGCTTACCTGCCACTGAAGACTGTACTCCACTAATGCTTTCCAGGATCGACTGTTGGCTTGTGCTGTTCCTTTGTGGGGCATATAAGTTCCCTTTTGGGAAAACTTCCATTTAAAAAAAAAGATGTTTAATACTTTCCTGTTCAAGAAAGGTATTTTAAAGATAGTTTATTTTTTAATGGACTATCACGAGGCTGCATTGTACTTTTAAACAAGAGCACACTTTTTTCTGTTAGTTTAAAAGTTTAAAGTAATTTTTTTTTTTTTTTTTTTGAGAAAGTGCGTTTATTTTACCTTTTTGGGACTGGCAGTGTTTCATAGTGCTTTTTACCATGTTTTTATGTGAAACAAGTGACTTTTAAAGATTTTTAATGTTTGCTTTCTTTTGCTGCCCGTTTTCCCTGGGGGAAAAGACACAATTTTTGGCTTTAATGTGGAACAAACTACCAGTGTCAAGGTCAGTCCTTCTTCCAGCCACAAAAAAAAACTTAAGCAAACAGCTTTTGCCACCACAGTAGGCAAGTTATTTGCCTTGGCCACAGGTGGGGGACTGTGGTGTCCATTACTTATTTCTCAGACCACTCATCTTTTACCCCAGGCCCCTGTGGTGTAGAGCCTACAGTCACTGTGGATTGGAGGTTAGCCGCATCTTATGCAGCTCTTGGGGTCTCCTCAGTGAGCAAGGGAGAGCCATTCTTACTGGTCCTGGGAGAGTGAACCGGGAAGTCCTCCCCGTTTTGTCTAAATGTTTTGCCCTTTCCTAGGAAAGCTGTTGCCAATAATAACATTGTTGGCTCCACTTTTCCTGTCAAAAAGAAAACAAAATGTTAATATGCTTCTCTTCCTGAAAATTTCTCAGACAGGAGTAATTACTTGGTTCTGGTGCAAGGTTTAATTCAGTCCATTTACCCTTCTTATAACATAGTTTCTGGTAAAAGAAGAGGGATACCTTTTCCTGAAGAGATTAAGGGACAGTTTTTTTTTCTTAGATTTCTGATTCAGATTCAGGAGTTCTTTCTGTCGGAGGGTTCTGTTTCTCTGAGACCATTTCCAGAATGTGCAACTGTTTTCAGTGTGAGAACATGGATATTTCTCAGTCCCTCAGAAAATTGGTATTAGTTGTCACACAATTAATTTCTAAAACCTTCACCCTTTCTTACAGTTCTGTCAGCTTTAGAGGATGTATGTGTCACTACCTGCAATTTTCCTTTTAGTCAGCCAGCTTTCCCCTGAAAAGGCAGATAGAATATGTAAAGTTCCTCAATCTTTTAAACTTTTATACTCTTCCCAAGTCTGCCCAGCAACTATAGCTTTGGTTAATCCTACTGCTGCTAAACATTTAGTTAATTTTCCAATCATAGAAAGCGTAGGATTAAAATTATTGATGTGTATGGGGAAAAAGTGTGTGCTTCTGCAACTTTGATTTTCAGAAATTTGAGTTGTCAGACTCGTCTGTTTATTCTGACTATTGTGTTAGTATGAGGAATGTTTTATTTGCAGTTTCTTCTGGTGAGGAAACATCTGCTTTAATTAATTTAGTTTCTTCAACTGTGCAAGTCAGTACTCATTGGTGTGTCTGTGTGTGTGCGTCTGTGTGTGTGCGTCTGTGTGTGCGTCTGTGTGTGCGTGTGTGTGTGTGTGCGTCTGTGTGTGTGCGTCTGTGTGTGTGCGTCTGTGTGCGTGTGCGCGTCTGTGTGCGTGTCTGTGTGTGTGTGTGCGTCTGTGTGTGTGCGTCTGTGTGTGTGCGTCTGTGTGTGTGCGTCTGTGTGTGTGCGTCTGTGTGTGTGCGTCTGTGTGTGTGCGTCTGTGTGTGTGTGTCTGTGTGTGTGTGCGTCTGTGTGTGTCTGTCTGTGTGTCTGTCTGTGTCTGTCTGTCTGTCTGTGTCTGTCTGTCTGTCTCTGTCTGTCTGTCTCTGTCTGTCTGTCTCTGTCTGTCTGTGTCTGTCTGTCTGTCTGTCTGTCTGTCTGTGTCTGTCTGTCTGTGTCTGTCTGTCTGTGTCTGTCTGTGTCTGTCTGTGTCTGTCTGTGTCTGTCTCTGTCTGTCTCTGTCTGTGTCTGTCTGTGTCTGTCTCTGTCTGTCTGTGTCTGTCTGTGTCTGTGTCTGTCTGTCTGTGTCTGTCTGTGTCTCTGTCTGTGTCTGTGTCTGTCTGTGTCTCTGTCTGTGTCTCTGTCTGTGTCTGTGTCTGTCTGTCTGTGTCTGTCTGTCTGTGTCTGTCTGTCTGTGTCTGTCTGTGTGTCATATTGATCATACTTCCAGGGCTATGGCCATCAGTACTGTGTTGAGGCTTGCCTGGCTGCTTTCTTAGCACCTCCTAGATGTTAAAATGAGATTTAAATTCTCATTTTGGATAGAGAATTAGTTTTTGGTTCCTCTGCTGCAGAGGAGATAAAAAATGTTATGAAAGGGGTAAACTGATACAGGGAATCTAAGATTTTTCAGCCCTCATTTTCCAAATTAAGGTATTCTCTAACCCCTCATCCACTTTTTTGGCAATAAATAAAATATCAATAAAAATGCAGGCAAACAAATACTTAAGTAAATATGACGAGGGTTCCAAAAAGAATTCAGGTACTCCAGAAAACCAAGGCCAGTTAAACAAATAAGAACAACTCAAGGGACCTTCCCTCCCCCACCCACCCCACTCCAGAAAGTCTGAATCTCCACTTTTCTCTTTAGCAACAGGTAGTTTCGGATAAATTGGTTCTGAAGATCATTCATCAAGGTTACAAATGGTAGTGTGAGGATGGCAGTGTGAGGAAATTCCTGCTTTCCAGACGGTAATTCCTCATCCACCAGACCAGACCAAACTCTTATTTCCATATGTCCATCACATGCTGTCCCAGGCAGATGGACCATTTACAGGCTGCCTGTGTCCATTTGAGACATAAGAGCCAAACAAGGGATGACTTTCCTGTTTCCCATCCAGTTGTCTAAGCTGCACTTGAATTTGGTTAGAGAGGACCTCTGCTTCATGGGAATGGGGAGCCTGTTCCAGAGAAGGGGTAGTGTCTTGGATGCATGATTGTCTGTCCAGCAAGTCTTATTTATATCACAGGCAAGATTTAAGTATTTAGAACTGGTAATTCTTTTGTTTTGCAGATATGCAGGAGGTCCATTCTGACAATGCCTTGTATGCCAGGCATAGATCTCCCCTCAACAGCCTGTAGGACACAATACAGGGAAAGGGCTTTGATGCAGTCTGCATAGGACATGTTACTTATGCCCTGTGCTCTTTTAGTGAGGAACCTCTGCGGATATTCCAGTTGGATGTGCCTAGGTAGGTACATACCAAATGGGCATTGTACGCCATGATAGGTCTAATGAATGGTGAATACAGTGGAACAATGACCTTCTTGGACCTACAAGCCATACTTTTGTTTATAAGTTGTGCAATGCACAATGGTTTCTTAACTACTGTAGACACATGATGGTCAAAGGCTAGGTTACTGTCTGTTTGTCCTCAAGTTCCTGACTACTGGGTCAACTCTTAGGAGCATGTTGTCGGTATGATAGCAGGAGTGGATGATTTCACATATAATGTTATTATGCATTTCTTGGCATTTAGTTTTAGTCCATGTCTCTGACACAAGTTATTTGTCTGTGTTGGCCCTTCCTGAAGAACATCGGTGTCAGTGAAGGAATTCTGTGACTGCTTCTAATTTGCGATTGTCTTCACATTTGATCGCCCAAAGGCCCTTGACATTGGCCTTGACTTTATAGAAGTAAATGCCAAAAAGCAGTCCCAGGGCTTGTGATTGCCCTCTTTGTAGAGGTGGATTCCCCAGTTATAACTTCCTGGGTCGTCCTGTCTTTGAGCCGGCTGTCTGTCCACCTGGGTGACAATAAGGGTTTATATGTAATCTCTTGAGTTTGTCAACAGTGCCTGAGTGGGGTATTGTGTCAAGGTTGGCAGTGTGAACTGTTTTGCCCTCATCTGTTGCTTTGAGTTTCTCAAAGAAACCTAGTAGGTTGAGTAGGCATGACCTGCCCTTGATGAAACCAGATTGGTTTGTGTCTAGTGTCTGGAGGTTTCCTATGTCATTATTGATCATTTCCATGATAATTCTTTCCATGGCTTTGCATTTGAGACTAGTGAGAATTGAGTCTGTAGATTCCAGGGTCTGTAATTGCCCACCTTTGTGCAGTGGGATGACTGCTGCTGTTCTCCACTCATTAGACGCAAAGCCTGTTTGGTGGCTACAGTTAAATACCTCAGGATTTTGGATCTCAGGGCAACTATGAATGTTCTTCGTGATTCACTGTTGCAGTCATTACATTTGGGGTTATCTGCTTGCAGGTAGCCCTCAATCAGCCTGATTATCAAAGTCTTGGGTCCTGCGTCGGTTGCTGTCTCATCTTCCATAACGTCAGGTAGTCAGGGGTATAAAGCATGCAGCCGACACCATTACATCAGTCTTTCTTGCCGTGCGGTGCCCGAAGCAGAAGCAGTTCGCAAGTGCCGGTCGGCCGACTCCTGAAATTTTTTTTTCGAGTTTCAGATCCAAAGTCTTCGAAAAATCTAAGTACCCCGTTGGGGATCCTTTTTCTTGCTCTAAATCTGTGTCATTAAAAGTTAACAATTGTATTTCTTGTGGAAAGCAAATACCTCAAAGATTTTCATTCATACTGTATTCCTTGCTTACGCCCAGACCACGACGTCCCGCGCTGTCGGTTTTGTGCCTTATTCAATCCTCGAACTATTCGTCGTCTGTTCATTTTTGCATCTAACTATTTTGGTACTCGTTCAATTATCCAGAAATGGCTTCAGTAAGCCATCCGACTACCGACATTCCGAAAAAACGTTAAGATAAACACAGAGACAGACCGCATAGGTCCAAAGCTGCCGACGACGCTTCCGTTAAGCTAGTCGCCAGTTCGCCGGTACTCAGTGAGGCGCTTTTGCAGCCCCTGATACCTGCTTCTTCAGATTCGCAGGCCTCTACTGAGATCCATTCAGAGTTCAGTATGCCGCGATATGCTTCTTCGGCTATGGAATCTGCGGAGGTCTCTACCTTGGATGGATCTGGAGCCGCTGTGCAGGCACCGCCTTCTAAGGGTGTATTCAGGCCTACTGACTTGCATATCAAACCGACGCCATCTTCTTCTTCAAGGCCTAAAACTCTATCCATGCCTAGAAAACCGATGCCCAGACCACATGGTCAGGCCCCTATGCCTAAAAAACAAATAAGAATGGCTGAAGACATTATTACTCTAATCAGGGGAAGCCACCCTTCTCCCTCTGAGACCTAGAACTGATGTTCCTTCTGATCAGGATTCTGACATTTCTGTTTCTTCTGATGACCAAGATTTGCCCTTATCTACATATGAGGATTCTGATGCAGAGGACTCCATTCCCTCTGCTTCCCCTCCAGAAGATTTCTCTTTTGGTGGAACTTTGCCTACTCTTAGGGAGCATTTCCGCTGGGAAAGCCAGGATTACTCTGACTCCAAAAAGAGGCTTAGGGAATTCTTACTCCTACCTCAACACATGCCTTTAGCTGTCCCTCCTGTACTGGACATTGTAGATGATGCCTTCATGGGATCTAGCCTGGCCCCAGACACTTTACCTCCGGCTCCCAGGAAACCTGACCAGTATTAGAGTATCTGACTCTCACAAGTTCCTCTTTAAGAATCCTACTGCGGATCCAGAGAACATTTCACAGGGACCCAAAGGCATTAAGTGTACTACTGCCAAAAACCCTACCCCCTCTGATAGATTCCAGGGCCCTGGACAGATGGGGTAAGAAAGTATACACTTCTACTTTGGCCATTAGGGCCTTAAACTGCCAGTTTCATATGTTAGTGTCAGCAGCATATTATTGGATTACTTAAACAGAAAATTATGGTGATTCCTGACTGTTCTGAAAATAATTACAGGATTTAATGCATTCTGCTGAACAAGTTGGTAAACATACCGGAAATTTGTAGAAAAACACCAAGTAACTAAAAGCACGAAAATGGAGCAGGATACAGGAAAAATAAAATTTATTAAGCGCTTTCGTCAAATATTAGGATTGACTTCTTCAGAATACCCGACAGCAAGATCATCCTTTTATACATTCAACAATTAAGCCATTGATTGAATACAATTGAATAATTGAATAATTAAGCATACAAATACTTAGACATAGACTCCCTTGTTTTCTGGATTGTTTCTTTACCAGTAAATTAAAATAATAAAAGCCATTATTTAGTACCACTGTAAAAAATGTATATATGTGGTAAATGTGTCCCCTAACACTAAATTACAAAAAAATGCCAGCTTGTAGGTATAATACAAAACTATCAACTGTTTTTAGAGAAAATATGAACATCATATGTATAAATCAGTGCAACAAGCAAATATATACAATAAACTCTGTCCAATAAAAACCCAAAATGTCTTGAAACAAACAATGTCAGTACTATAAAAACTTACATAGAAATGAAAAACAAGGTCATAGTGTACACCTCATTAAAATAAAAAGTCTGCTTTAAGTTTTAAATAACTGGTGAGGGACACCATATCGTTCAAACCTGGGCTAGTAGTGGCATTAACTCCGAGTTGCCACAAGTTCTCTAAATTCAAGGAACCAGTCACTGGGTCCCCCTCTCTCATCCATTACTACCCTTTCCAGAATGATAAACTTGATACTGTGGTTTGGAAATGTATTATTGCCAGGGCATTTTTGGTGTTGCCATTAGTTATATCATATGTATGCTGATAAATGCGTGTCCTGAAGGCATTTTTGGTCTTGCCAATATATTTTTTGTAATTTAGTGTTAGGGGACACATTTACCACATATATATATATTTTATACAGTGGTACTAAGTAATGGCTTATATTATTTTAATTTACTGGTAAAGAAACAATTTAGAAAACAAGGGAGTCGGTCTTTAAACATTTGTAGGCTTAATTATTCAATTGTATTCAATCAATGGCTTAATTGTTGTATGTATTAAAAGATGGTTTTGCTGACTGTCTGGTATTCTGAAGAAGTCAATCCTAATATTTGATAAAAGCACTTAATACATTTTATTTATTCCTGTATCCTGCTGTTAAGTTGGTAAACATACTTTGCAATGTGGTTTTGATTCCTTAGAGGCATCTTGCAGGGCTGCTGTCACTGGGTCTGTACTTAGAAAGCATGCTTGGCCTAAGGAGCAATCTTTGCCAGATCATGTTAAAGCTAAATTACTGGATGCTCCCTTAAACCAAGACCGCCTGTTTGGCAACAAAGCAGAAGAAGTACTTAAAAAAGATGGATGAAAAAGCTAAATCTATGCAAACTGTTAGATTTCTTGCAAGTACAGCCTCCCAGATTTAGTAGGCACTGACCTTATAAGAATTGGTCCTTTCCTGTCTCTTCCAGGTCTTCAGTCCAAACCTAGGACCAGAAGACCACCCAGGCTTCAGTCTCAAGGTACTCACAGGCCTAAGCAGTCGGGGGCTCCCGCTTCCAAAGCTGGAAGTGGTAAGACACCCCCCCCCTATAGTAAACTGCCTCAATGACTTGACCTTAAACCTTCCAAGCCCTGCTCAACTGACTGTTCCTTTATGGGGAAAGATTGCCCTGTATGCAAAAAACTGGGAACTCATTACCCAAGACAAATGGGTTCTAAATATAGTTTCCCAAGGATACAGATTCCACTTCCACTCTTTACACCAACCCCAAAAGGTTGGCCAGACCTACCCCCAAATCTGTGGGCAAAGGCTCAACTGCAGGTTCTCAATCTTCTAAGTATCAGGGCTATTCATCCTGTCCCAAAAGAGGAATGGGGACAAGGTTTTTACTCTAGACTTTTTCTGGTACCCAGAAAAGACAGTTCCTGGCAAACTATCCTGGACCTGTCTACCCTAAACACCTTTTTGGTAATCCCAAAATTCAAAATGCTAACTCTTCATCAGCTGCTTCCCATGCTAGGCAAAAATGTCTGATTGGCAACATTGGATTTAAAGGAAGCTTACCTGCACATCCCAATAAGGGAATCTTGCAGAAAATACCTACGCTTCAGAGCAGGCTACATGCATTATTAAATGTTCATTGTGTTACCCTGCTGCAGTCAATCACACTTGGGTTATCCTGTCGTCAGGCGGTCCCGCAGTCGGACGGAATTCCAAAGTCTTGGTCCGGCGTCAGTTGCTGTCGCCTCTTCCCTGACGTCAGTGCGCCAGGGGTATATATATTGCAACCGGCGCCATTTTCTCCAGTCTTTCTTGCCGCGCGGTGCCCGAAGCAGAAGCAGTTCGCAAGTGCCGGTCGGCCGACTCCTGAGATTTTCGAATTCGAATTTCAGACCGAAGTCTTCCATAAAGCTAAGTACCCCGTTGGGGAAACTTTTCTTGCCTCAGACCGATGTCAGAAAAAGTTAACAATTGTATTTCTTGTGGGAAGCAAAATACCACATAAGGATTTTCATTCTTATTGCATACCTTGCCTAGGCCCAGACCACGATGTCAGTTTTGTGCTGGGTTTAATAAGCGTACTATTAAAAGACGCTTTGTTTTCGCACGACACTACTTCGGTAGGAAATTTAACTACACCATGCCGTCGGAGCAAAAGACTACCGCGTGCACAAAAAACGCAGGGATAAGGACAGACAACCCAGGCCTAAGCCAGATTCCGAGGCCTCGGCTGATCCGGTCTCCGGTCCTCAGTGAGGCTCCGACGCAGCCCCTGACTACTGCAGATCTGGAACCCAAGACCGCTACAGAAATTTTGACGGAATGTACAAGGCCGACGCAGCCTTTAACTGCAGGCCCTTCTGACGACTTTGCTTCAAATGACGTCGGTGCTACAGAAAAGCAATTGGTTTCTGAAGGCGTTTTCAGACCGACTCTCACCATTAAAACGTTTTCTAAGTCGAAGACTCCTTCTAAATTTAAAAGGACTGCACTTCAGTCTCCTGTTCAAGGCCATATGCCTAGGAAACAGATGCTCAAAATGGCTGAAGATTTGATTTCTTTAATCAGGGGTTCACAGCTCCCTCCTGACAAAAGGCCTAGACAAGAGGAAGATTATGCTTCCTCTGAGCAAATGTCCATTTCTTCAGACTCCTCTGAGGACCAAGACTATTCCTTCTCTCCTTATGAAGATTCTGATGCTGAGGACTCTATTCCCTCAGCTTCTCCTCCTGAAGACTACTCCTTTGGGGAAACTTTACACACTGAGGGAACATTTTCACTGGGAAGGTCAAGACTACTCTGATTCAAAGAAAAGGCTCAGAGATTTTCTTTTACTCCTCCAACATAGACCTCTTGCCATCCCACCAGTTTTGGACATTGTGGATGATGTCTATTTAGAATCCAGTTTCAACCCAGACTCTCTACCTCCTGCTCCGGCTAAGCTTGACAGATACTACAGAGTGCCTGATTCCCACAAATTTCTTTACAAAAGCCCAGTAGCTGACCCAGAGACCATCTCCCAGGGTCCCAAGGGGGCTAAGGCTTCTATGGCTAAAAACCCAGTACCTTCAGAGAGGGATTCCAGAGCACTAGACAGGTGGGGGAAAAAGGTTTACACCTCAGCCACACTAGCTATAAGGGCACTGAATTGTCAATTTCATATGCTTAAGTATCAGCAATTTCTAATCTCTCAGTTAAAGCAAAGAATAACCATTCTCCCTCAACAATCTGAATTGAAAGAAGTACAGGATCTGTTGCACGCCACTGAGCAGGTGGGCAAACATACCTTACAATGTGGGTTTGATTCTTTGGAGGCCTCCTGCAGAGCAGCTGTCACTGGGTCTGTTATACGTAGGCATGCTTGGTTAAAGGAACAAACTCTGCCTGATCATGTTAAAGCAAAACTACTAGATGCTCCCTTACAGCAGGATGTTCTTTTTGGAGTTAAAGCAGAAGAAGTTGTAAAGAAAATGGAAGATGAGGCAAAATCTATGCAGACAGTCAAAGATTTCCTACAAGTACAACCCCCTCGCTTCAGCAGAAACTGGCCAACAAAAAATTGGTCCTTTCCAGCCACTGACAGTCCACAGAGGGGTAAATACAGGCACCCAAGGGGCAGAGGACAACCACAAGCCCAGTATAAACCTCGCCAATGGGGCACTACAACACAGAAGGGAGAAGATGGGTCTCAATCCACCAGAAGGCAAACTCAATGACTTGCACCTCATCTGGCCAAGCAATACTCTCTTGGCAGCCCCCTTGGGGGGAAAACTCACACTTTTTGCAGACAACTGGCACATTGTCACAAAGGACAAATGGGTCCTAGACATAATTTTACGAGGATACAGATTCCACTTTCACACCTTGCCAATGAAAAGAGGAATGCCAAACCTACCACAAAATCAATGGGCAGAGGCACAAAAGCAAATTACAGCTCTCATGGACATGAGAGCCATTCAACTGGTACCAACTCGAGAGCAAGGCCAAGGATTTTACTCAAGTCTCTTTCTAGTGCCCAGAAAGGACAATGCCTGGAGACCAATTCTGGACCTTTCAATTCTAAACACTTAAAAGTACCCAAATTCAAGATGCTAACACTACAGCAGCTACTTCCCATGTTTGGCAAGGAAGCATGGCTAGTAACGTTGGACCTCAAGGAGGCATACCTGCATGTCCCTATCGGACAAAGTTGCAGAAGATACCTCGTTTCATTGCAGGTTCAACCCATTACCAATTCTCTGCACTGCCCTTTGGCTTATCTGCTGCGCCCAGAGTTTTCACAAAATGCCTGGCACCAGTAATTGCATACTGCAGACAAAGAGGAATTCAAATATATCCATACCTGGATGACTGCCTCATCCAAGCAGAAAGCAAAGACATTCTCTTACATCACCTGGCCTTTGTAAAGCAGCTACTAAACTGCCTGGGGTACACAGTAAACGAAAAGAAGTCAAAACTAGTACCCTCACAAAAAATAACATTCCTGGGTGCCAGCTTGAATACAACGGCCCAGAAGGCTTATCTTACGCCAGACAAGCAATTACAACTGACTCAATATTTCAAGACAATGGCAGCAAAGACCCAATTAACTGCAAGAAAAATTCTGCAGGCTTTGGGCTTCATGGCATCTTGCATACTAATAATACCATTTGCAAAGCTGCATATGAGGAAATTACAGTGGTACCTAAAAAGCGTATGGTCTCAACATAGCCACAGCTTGGACACAATGATATCTCTCATTCCCTGCCTACAACAGGAATTTCTATGGTGGTCACAGGCATGTCACCTCAACAAGGGTCAGCCTTTCACCTTGCCCCCAGCCAGGCAGACTATCACAACAGATGCTTCAGACTACGCCTGGGGGGCACACATGGCAGGACAATGCATTCAAGGCCTGTGGACTGCAGATCAAAGAAATCTGCACATAAATCAAAAAGAGATGCTAGCTGTACAGAAAGCTCTGACAGCCTTCAAGGATCTATTACATCCAGGACAACTTGCAATAAAGACGGACAACACCACAGTAATGTGGTACATAAACAAACAAGGGGGTACATATTCCTATCCTCTATGCAGGCAAGCAATGATCTTATGGAACACAGCTCTGGCCTACCAAGTCCAGTTACAAGCTCAATTCCTGCCAGGACAGAAGAACACATTGGCAGACGACCTCAGCAGAAACATCAAAGATCCCCATGAGTGGAAACTAGATCCACAAATATTTGCAATGATAACTCAAAAATGGGGCCTTCCGAATCTAGACCTGTTTGCCAGTCCTCAAAACTACCAAATGACAAAATTTTGTACAAGGACATTTCACCATCAAGCTTGGAAAGTGGACGCTCTCTCTTTCAGTTGGAAAAAACTGACAGCATATACCTTCCCTCCATTACCTCTCCTCACAAAGGTTATTTTGAAGGTCAAAAAGGAGAGACCACGACTAATTCTCATAGCCCCAGACTGGCCACGCCAGCACTGGTACCCGCTATTGAAATATATGGCCCACAGCCCACCATGGATATTGCCTCAAATACCCCATTTGCTCACAAAACAAAACAAACAGATTCTTCACAGCCAGCTCAAAACTTTAAATCTGGCTGCATGGCAAAATCAACTAAACATCCAACCAGCTCCTCTTTCACAAGCAGTTCTGGATGTTATTCTGGAAGCCAGGAGACCAAGCACCAGGAAGGCTTATTCGGACAAATGGAAAAGGTTTTGTGCCTGGAACCAAGCTAAAGGCCAAGACACAATTCAGCCTCACATGCCTCACATTCTACAGTATTTAGCTGAGATGTTGCACAAAGGACTTTCCTTTTCCTCAAATCCATGCTTCAGCTATTTCAGCTCACTACAACACGGATCCACCTTTATTTTCACATCCTCTTCTAAGGCAGTTCCTCAGAGGGGCAAAAAACATTAGACCACCCAGGAGAGCTCCGACACCAACATGGGACCTCAACTTTGTCCTGGAAAAACTAACTCTACCTCCCTTTGAACCAGCTTTCTCTGCAGATCTTCAGTTCCTATCATGGAAGACTGCCCTGCTCCTAGCAATAACTTCAGCTAGGAGAGTCTCAGAGCTACAGGCACTAATGGCAGTGGAACCTTTCCTCATTTTTCATCAAGACAGAGTTTCTCTACGAACTAATCCTTCCTTTATGCCTAAAGTGGTTTCCAGTGTAGCTTTAAATCAAACCATCCACTTACCCACCTTCTTCCCCAATCCACAGAACAAAGGAGAAAGACTCCTGCATTCCTTGGACATTCACAGGCAACTTCATTAATACTTGGACAAAACTAAGGCTTTCAGAAAAACTGGCCAGCTCTTTGTATCCTATGCTACAGCTTCTCAAGGGAAGGCTATATCTAAGCAAACCATTTCTAAATGGATAGGTCATTGCATACGTTTCTGCTATACCCATCATGGGAAACCAGTTCCTGCTACCATTAGATCCCACTCTACCAGGGCAACAGCTACCTCTACGGCCTTTCTCAGAGGGGTTCCAACCAAGGAGATTTTAGAAGCTGCAACTTGGAGTTCAGTACACATTTTTACCAAACACCATCACTTACCTCTTTACTCTAAGTCCAGGGCGGGCTTCGCCACTGCAGTTCTGCAGGGCCTAATTGCCTCCACTAACCCTCTATGATACCTCCCCCCTACCTTAGCTTTGGGATTCAACCCAAGTGTGATGACTGTAGCAGGGTAACACGATGAACATAGTACCGTTTTGTACCTACCATAAATGTAGATGTTCGAGTGTTTACCTTGCTGCAGTCCAGGTTACCCTCCCTCCATCCCCTCTGATCTACTGGCAAAATCTCTTCTATGCCTTACTGATGTATTTGCTTATAGCTGAAGGGATTTTGTGTTTGTGCAGTGTTCACTCCATTTGGTACTAATTTTGACCACCTTTTTGGGGGCACCTGACATCTGGGGCAAGAAAAACTGAAGAAAATGGTTGCAATATATATATCCCTGGCGCACTGACATCAGGGAAGAGGTGAAAACAACCGACGCCGGACCAAGACTTTGGAATTCCAGCCAACTGCGGGACCACCTGACGATAGGATAAACCCAAGTGTGATGACTGCAGCAGGGTGAACACTTGAACATCAGAGTGTTGATGAAAAATGAGGAAAGGTTCCACTGCCATTAGTGCCTGTAGCTCTGAGGCTGCTTCTTACTGCATAGCCACTAACTGCTGTTTAAATTACAAACTGCTGCCTAAGTTATTCCTGGTGGTGGGATGCCCCGCTCCGCTTCGCCCTCGCTTCGCTCTGGCTCCGCTCCCCTCCCTGCCCCCATATCCCACCCGCCCCTACTATCCCTAAATTTATAGGTATAGCCAGACCCTCCCACTATGTCCCTAGCAAATCCAAACCTCCCGTGACTCACCCAACTACTCCTCCCACCCCAGGGCCCACCCACCTTCCAAATCTAACACCAAACCTCCTCCCCTTCCTGTATCTTCTCCCTATCCCCATCATGGCCAAATTAATCCATTTCGTCACCCCTCTCATTACAATACTACTTATCACCATCTACTCCTTAACCAAGTATGAAAATCGATCTTTGGCAGGAATCCCCTTCCATAATGGCCTCACTAACTCCCAATCCTATCACTTTGTTATTCCTATTGCACCTCCACTCTACCAAGGCAAAACAATATTCATCAAAAGAGTCCATCTCACACTCCACCACCCCAAAACACCAACTAACAAAACCAACCTCAAATTAATATCTAAACTTCAAAGATTTTTAGTTTACCTGAAAACTAGTATAATCATCTATGGTGTCGTCCATCCAACCCAGGCCCCCTTCAGTGCCAGACTCAAACCCCTCTAACTTAACTCAGAATCTACCGACTCCTTCTAATACTACATCTTAACCTTAGAAGCATTAATAACAAAATTCACACCCTACATGCAATGATAGCTACTCACTCCCCTGACATTATGTGTCTAACTGAAACCTGGCTAAAACCCTCCACTAAAGATCAAGAGATCCTTCCACCCGGATATAATATCTTCAGGGCTGATCGTGTAAAGAAAAAAGGGGGAGGAATAGCTGTCATGTTTAAAAATACCCTAAATATCCATAGGAATCCAGTACAACCACCCGCAATCTCTAACTTAGAACTAATTGCCCTAAAAATTTGCCTCAACACCCAAAAATGCCTCAACCTCATAGTTACCTATATCCCACCTGGGAAGAACACCGAAAATTTAGAGCAAACCTTGTGCTGGTTAACCACCAACTACCCACAAGAAACTATAGTACTTGGGGACGTTAATATTGACTGGTCTCACTGCGCTACCCACACAACCCCACAACCCATTAACTTATATGGATTTTCCCAACATATTCTATCCCCTACCAGATTAGGCAATTCTCTCCAAAAAGAAGGTACTATTGACTGGATCCTTACCAATAGAGATTCAAGCAACTATACTACAGGCACCCTTCCCAATGACCTCAGTGACCACCTTATAACTTATATCATTAAAAACAAATGCCATACTTCCAACCCACCGGTATATAGACTAATTAGAAACAAAAAGAAATTTATCCCACAACAATTTCTAGCTGAACTAAAATGTTGTAACTGGACCTTATTAAGAACTCTACCCCTCCAGGAGAGCGTGATCTACTTCAATAACACATTCCTTAAGATACTTGACTCCCATGCCCCAAATAGTCAAATTAGACCCAAAAGTCGCATAGCTCCCTGGCTTTCTAAAGAAACAAAAACTAAAATAAAACTCTGTGATCAAGCCTGGGAAAAATGGAGAGCAACAAAAAACCCCCAAGATAGAACTAAGTTTCAACATCTAAGAAATACTACTAAAACAGCCGTTACCCTAGACAAAAAGCAATACTTCTGCCACCTCCAGCAGAAACACCAGAACAACCCAAAGAAATTTTGGGCATGTTTTAACAACCTCCAGCACCCAGGTAAAACTACTACCCCAACCCCTGAGAAACTCATTGAAAAAGGACAGGAAGAAATAGCCAATGCCTTTAACTCTTTCTTCACTGAGACTATCCAAACCCTCGCCAGTCAATTAACCTCCTCACCCCCACCTGCTACACAACCTCTTGTTGAGGCCCCTACCCCTTTCACTTTTAAGCCGGTCTCCACATCATACATAAGTACTCTCTTAAAAAAGCTTAAACCAACCACCCTAGCAGCTGATCACCTCCCAGCAGAATTCTTACAAATTGCGTCTGATGTTATTGCATATCCTATATCCATCCTTATCAATAGAACCATTACTGAAGCCAATATCCCCACTCTTTGGAAGATTTCCTACATCATCCTGCTTCACAAAGGAAGCACCTCCACGGAAATATCTAACTATAGACCAATAGCGATACTGTCCCCAATAGTGAAAATTATGGAAAGATGTATCCACAAACAACTTCTTCACTACCTAACCTGCAATCATCTACTATCTAACACCCAGCACGGCTTCCGCCCCCACCATAGCACAACCACTGCCCTCCTTTCCTTTGTCGACTCAATTAATAAAAATCGCACTAGCAAACTTATATCCTCCGCCCTCTTTCTTGACCTGTCAAAAGCTTTCGATATGGTCAGTCATCAGCTCCTTCTGTCCACCCTTGAAACCCTACATCTGGACACCCCGTCACTAACCTGGTTCAAAGCTTACCTAACTGGTAGGCAACAGGCTGTCCTGTGGCAAAATAGACTATCAGGCCTGCTTCCTAATACCATTGGTGTCCCTCAGGTCTCAATATTGGGACCACTTCTATTTTCCATCTTCATTAACGACCTCCACTCAGTTATCCCTCAATCCACCTGCATCCAATACGCTGATGACTCCACCTTAATCTGCTCAGATCTCTCCCTCCTCAACCTCCAAACCTCCACTCAACTCTGTTTTTCTCTAGTAGAAAAGTGGTTCACCGACCTCAAACTCCTACTTAACCCAACCAAAACCAAATTACTACTATTTTTCCCCAACGCCTTCTCTACCCCAGGAAAAGAACTCCCAAAGACTGATAATACTACCTTCCATGTTAAATCGAATAATGGAACTATCATAACCCCTGTCACCAGTACCAAATTACTAGGTGTAACTATTGATCATAAGCTCAAATTTGACATCCACATTACTCAAACCGTAAAATCTGTAAACAAAAAACTAGGATCCATGTACAGAATAAAAAACTTTTTAACTCCTACTGCCAAACTAACCATTGCCCGCACCCACCTCCTCTCTACCCTCCTCTATGCCTCCCCAGTCCTTTCTTTCCTCAATAAACGTGAACTAAACATGCTCTCTCTGGCCTATAACCACATTGCTAGATTCATAACAGGTTCTCCTTATCGCACCCATCACTGTCTTAACCTGAGGCAACTCGACTGGTTGGAACTGCCCAACCTTCTCAAACTCAACCAACTCACTGAAGCTTGTAAAATAATTAATCAACCAGATAGAACCCCATCTCTGTCTAGCATATTGATCCCATACACTAACCTAAATAGTCTCCGATCATCCAACAGCACCCAGATCCGAACCATTAAAGCTAATAAATCTGGCGGTGATGCCCTCTTTGCCAACTCCATTGGCAAACCATGGAACTCCCTCCCAAACAACCTTAGAAATACTACCTCTCATCACCAGTTCAAAAGCAACCTGAAAGAGTATCTCAAGACACAATGGCTATGCCCATGTCCTGAACCTGACTAAACTAATACATATTACTTTCTTATCCAATCTATCCAAACCACGTTCCCCTTCTTTCTTGCTCCCAACTACTGATCTTGAAATCCGCCTTACCCAAAATATTGCGGGTGTCTCTTGAATTCGTTTATATACTATTGGTATTTAACATATCTCTGCTATGTATACCAACTGATCTATCCTTGTCCCATAATTCCTCTATATAAAGTTGTACTTTTTTACTAATCTTGCTAATGTAACACGTCAACTTGATTATACTTTTTTAAATTTTTTTAAAACCTGTATTTTTATAATTTGTTTTTCAATTTGTGATTTACCATTTATGTTGGAGCTTTTCTCCTCGGGCCTCTACTGAAAAAGGATATGTATCCAGCTAGACTAGCCCGGTTAACAAATATAAAATAAGTAAAATAAATAAATCTACATTTATGGTAGGTACAAAACTGTACTTTCTCTGCACTGCCCTTTGGCTTATCTACCGCGCCCAGGGTATTCACAAAGTGCCTAACTCCAGTCATTGCATTCTGCAGGCAAAGAAATATTCAGATATACCCATACCTGGACAGTTGTCTAATTCAGGCAGAAAGCCAGGACATACTATTAAATCATCTGGCATTTGTAAAGAAACTGCTAACATCACTGGGGTACACAATAAATGAAAGGAAATCTCACCTGGTACCCTGCCAACAAATTGTATTCCTGGGAGCAAGCTTGAATACAACTTCCCAGATGGCCTACCTCACGCCAGAGAAACAAGTTTGACAGCCTACTTCAAACTACTGGCCACAAAGACCCAGCTATCTGCAAGGAAAATACTGCAAGCCCTGGGGTTCATGGCCTCTTGCAATCTACTAATTCCATATGCAAGACTGCATATGAGGAAACTACAATGGTATCTAAAAAAGCCTATGGTGTCAACATTCTCAGGACCTGGAATCAATGATTCCCATCATTCCTTGTATAAAGACAAGAATTCCTTTGGTGAGCAGAGGCCTGCCACCACAACAAGGGACTACCATTCACTCTACCCTCTGCTGCCCAAACCCTAACAACAGATGCATCAGACTATGCATGGGGGGCTCACTTGGCAGGGCAGTGCATCCAGGGCTTATATCACTCAAAAAGAAATGTTAGCTGTACTGAATTCTCTGACCGCCTTCAAGGACCACATTCTTCCAGGACAATTATTGGTAAAGACAGACAACACCACTGTTATGTGGTACATAAACAAGCAGGGGGGAACCCACTCATACCCTCTCTGCAGACTAGCCATGGCTCTGTGGAACACAGCCTTGAGCTACCAAGTGTACCTACAAGCTCAGTTCCTGCGAGGCAAGCTAAATACACTAGCAAATGACCTAGAAATCTCATGGACCCACACAAGTGGAAACTGGAGCCAAAGATATTCAACACTAAAATCTGAACCCCTGTGACTAGCACTTGCTCTAGAACCTGCTGGAGAGCACCAGGAAGCCTGAAACTGATACAAGCACTCAACTCTCCTTGTCAATGAGAAATTAATCGTAGGCACTAAACAGCCTATAATTGCAAAGTACCTTGCAAAGGTAGGGGAAAACAGCTCTTAACCTTTACAAAAAAGCACCTAAACAGGCATGTCCAAGTGTCAGCTTCCGGTGATTTCTCCTGTCCACCTGGTGAATCTGGGCATACTGGGGTAATGCGGCAACTACCTCATGTGCACACATAATCCTCTCCTCCTACCACCCAACACTACAACCTGCGATTGATGCACTTACATAGCCAAACTGGAAGCAAAGCTCTCTCCGGCCAAGATTGTGCTAGACAGTCGAGGAGAAGGTTAACACCTGCACTACACCTCAAGCAACTCCTAGCCCTTCAAAACCCACACCATCAACACCCACACATAGCAACACTAAACCCACATATGCGGTGGCCCTTAACATTAACCTGCCCAAGCAACAAGGACCTCCGAAGCTGAAATGCAAACACCAGTCACAACCAAAGTGACACATAGCTCACAACACCAGTGTGCCACCCAACAACAGCCCCTAAGGCAAGATAATGTACCCAACACTTTAGTCATAAGTGACTCTATATGCAGGCACACTGATGTCCCACTCACCAGGCTGAACAAGGAGAGAATTAGTCAGCTGCCTGGCGGGTGCCAGGATCCGCCACATAACGCATGCACTTAAGTCACTCGACAACAAGCACAACTCTGTCATTGTCCATGCTGGAGTGAATGACTTGAGACGTACCTCCCTGGATTACATGAAAAGAGACACGGAAGAGCTCTTGGATCATGTGGCCCAGGCAGGTATGACCCTAGCCCTGAGTAGCATCCTGCCTTCGCCCAGAATGATACCACAGTATAAGGACAAAATGATTGACTTCAACAATTGGCTAAGCTTCTGGTGTCATTCAAAGGGGATCCAGTATCTGTCTGCCTGGGAAGACATGATCGACAAGCCACGATGCTTTGCCTGAGATGGTCTGCACCTGTCACCCCTGGGATTCAGGTTACTGGTAAAGCTCTTGCCACCCCAATAGTGCCTTTTTAGACTAGGTTCAAAGGATAAAACCACCACCGTAACAGATACAAGCATGCAAAATCTGAAGGTAATGCTACTCAGTGCTAGAAGTCTGAACCTCAAAATGCATTCTCTGGAGGCACTCCTAAAAATGGAGAACATAGATATCTGTGCGGTTATTAAGACCTGGTTCAAGGCTCCAGAGAGCACCCCTGCAGTACCAGGCTACAACTCTTACCACACTTTTCAGCCACAAAACCAAGACCGAAACACTAAAGGTGGAGGAGTGTCCATATTCACCAAGGATATTCACACCTCCAGGCTAGTTGCCCAACACAATGCATCTGAAATGCTCCAGGTGCAACTAACACTAGGTAAGACTGCAATCCAAATTGTAGCTTGCTACAGATCCCCCACCATGCCCAAGATTCTCACTACACCTTTCTAAACATACTGAAAAATATTAAGATATAACCAAACACCCTAATACTGGGTGATTTCAACTACCCTGCCATTAACTGGGAAAACTACTTTGGTACCAACTCCTTTTCCCAACGGTTCTTGGAATTCATAAAGTCCAACGCCCTGGATCAACTAATCCATTGTCCCACCAGGGGCACCAATATCTTAGACCTGGTCATTACCAACATGGGAGATGGATGCTCCACACCAGTGTTTTCCCCTCATTGGTCATGTCTGACCATAAGCAAATCACTCTTGACATCCACATCCCACCCCCACCCCCCAGTAAGGAAACCTCCTTAGAAAACTTCTCCAAAGCCAGCTTCATGCTACTGAAGTCAGACGTGAGAAACTTCACGACACCCATGCAGACGGGATCTGAAAGTTCGACTGCAGAATCCTACACTAAGGCACTGTACGAGCACATCCACTTGTGCATGAATCATGCCATCCCAAATAGAACTAAGATGCTTTTCTCCAAAAAAAAGGAAGCCAATCTGGTGGTCCCCTGCTATAAACAAACTATACAACAGAAGGAAGAAACTGTTGCAGAAAAGAGGAAAATCCCAGGATGCATAAAACTCCCCCACCAGCCTCAGTAAGAAGCTGAGATCCCTCATAAAATCCTCAAAAGCTAGTTACGAAAATAAAATTGCCAAATATTCCAAAACAACCACAAGGCATTCTATAGTTATATCAAGAATCTAAATGGCAATACTCAGATCTGCTCTGAGCTACAACAGAATGGCATTAAATATACTGATCCCAAGGATATTGCCAATATCCTGGCAGATCGATTTAGTGCCAACTTCACTCCCCTCTCACCCCCTAAAGGGCCCATCTCAATACCAAAAGATTGCCAAATTCCTGTAATCACAGTCACACAGGTAGAAACCACACTCTCCAAAGCTAAGAATACAGCATCCATGGGACCAGATGACATCCCAGGCTGTGTACTACATGAACTACAAAATGAACTGGCACCTCACCTAAGTGTCTTGTTTAATCATAGCCTAACCTCAGGCTTCGTGTCCACTGAGTGGTGCACAGCTACAGTTATCCCACTCCACAAGGGGGGAGATCCGCCTTGGATCCTGGGAACTACAGTCCCATCAGTCTGACAAGCCTAATCTGCAAGGGCATGGAACGCATTATCATGGAACTTATAAACAGACATGGACCCCACCCAGTTTGGGTTTATGAAGGGCCAATCTTGTCTCCTGAATCTGATTGACTTCTTCGAATCAGCCTCCAGAGCTGTGGACAAGGGTAAGGTAGTCCACACAGCCTATCTGGACCTTGCCAAGGCCTTCGACACCATCCCCCACTCTGGAATCATAGATAAACTTACTAAGCTGGGCATAAATCCCTATGTCACTCGATGGGTTGCCAACTGGCTTACTGACAGAACCCAGACTGTAAAAGTAGCCAACTCCAAATCCAGCTCCAGACAAGTGGAGTACCTCAGGGTTCAGTCCTGGGACCACTCTTTGGCATCTACTTCTGTGAAGTGCAGGCCAACACTAAGGGACTGTGGCTAACAAAGTTCACAGATGACTGCAAACTGGGAGTCATTATTGAATCCCCAAATTATGTGGATATTCTACAATAGGGCCTTACAGAAACAGTTGCCTGGTGCCAGAGCCATCCATGGACTCAAGCTTAATGCCAAGAAATGTATAGTTATCCCCTTTGGAAAAAAACACGTACCCATGAATTACCACATAAATGGCAGTGCACTAAACATCAAAAGTGTGATGAGAGACTTGGGGACACAGGTGGACAGTAGTCTCACTTTCGATAACCACATCGCCACAACAGTCAGGAAATCCTTCTGTGTGGCACACCTCATCACTAAGGGCTTTTCATCCAGAAAAAAGGTCATTGTCCCACTGTACTCATCCCTCATTAGACCCATTATAGAGTATAATGCCCTGATGTCCTTCAAGGATGCATCTGCAGTCCTTACAAATGGGTTGTCCTGTCGTCAGGCAGCCCTTCGGTCGGCCGGATTCCAAAGTCTGGGTCTGGCCTCGGCTGGTGTCGCACTTCACCCGACGTCATAGCTGCAGTTTTTCTGGTATAAAGGCATCAGCCGACGCCATTTTCCTCAGTCTTTCTTGCCGCGTGGCGCCCGAAGCAGAAGCTGTTCGCAAGTGCCGGTCGGTCAGAACCAGAGATTACTACTACCGAAAACTACTACGAAGACTTCTAAAAAGCTAAGTACCCTGTTGGGGACTCTTTCTTGCCTCAGCCGATGTCAGAAAAAGTGAATAACTGTTTAACTTGTGGGAAACAAATACCTCATAAAGATTTCCACTCTTACTGCTTACCTTGTCTAGGCCCAGACCACGACGTCGCAGCTTGTCTAGCCTGTGCTTCTTTTAACCGGCGGACGCTTAGACGTCGGTCGGAATTTGCTGAGGAGTTTTTCGGCTCCGATTTTGCTTATATTATGCCGTCTGATCCTCCGACTTCACAAATATCTAAAAAACGCAAGGAAAAGGACCGACACTCGCGGTCCGGTTTCGAAACCGGTTAAGCCAACAGAAGTGTCTCGGTTTCGGCTGAAACCGAGCAAGCGGTTCTTTCTTCAGCCGAAAACTTTCCTTCTACCGAGGCCTCTTCCAACCTCGTGGAATCGGCTTCTGAAATCCCACCTGCTGTTGCAGTTTCTCAGGAATTATCAGACACTATTCCCTTGGATATTTCAACCCCTGCACGTGGAGCTGCTAGGCCACCTGCAGCCATGTCCATTAAGGCCTTTGCCAGGGCTAAAGCAGCTAAAGCTACTAAATCTGTGCCTGCTAAGCCCCCCTCTCACAGGCCTAGCTCTAGTTCACAAATGCTTAGTTTAGCAGAGGATCTCATTTCTTTAATCCAAGGATCCCAACCTCAACCAGACAGGGCCTCTCACCCGCCTCCAGAGAAGAGGCCTAGAGCAGAGCCCCCTGAGCCAGTGTCTACAGATGATTCCTCTGATGATTCAAATGATACAGACCCTCCAGAGGCCCCGTACTCCCCTTATGAAGACTCTGATGCTGAAGAGTCCATCCCTTCTGCCTCTCCGCCTGAGGAATTTTCTTTTGGGGAAACCTTGCATGCTATGAGGGAACAATTTCAGTGGCAGGGCCAGGATTTTTCAGATTCCAGAAAAAGGCTTAGAACCTTTCTGCATTTGCCACAACATAGGCCTTTAGCCATACCTCCAGTTCTTCCTGTTGTAGATGATGCATTTAATGATGCTTGTACTGCTCCTGATTCTCTGCCTCCGGCCCCTGTTAAGCCCGATAGATACTACAGGGTCCCGGACACACATTACCACTTGTATAAGGCTCCCTTTGCAGATCCAGAGACTATCTCCCAAGGACCTAAGGCTGTAGCAGCTACCTCTGCCAAAAACCCCCTCCCCTCTGACAGGGAATCCAGATCCTTAGAGAGATGGGGTAAAAAAGTTTACACTTCTGCTACTCTTTCAGCTAGGGCCTTGAACTGTCAATTTCACATGATGCAGTATCAAGAATTTTTGCTAGACCAGTTAACCAAAAAAGTGTCCTCGGATGAAACAGTAGACAAAACATATGTGCAGGGAATGGTACATAACATTCAACAAGTCAGTAACCATTCCTTAAAATGCGGCTATGATGCACTGGAGGCTTCCTTTAGATCAGCCATGACTGGCACAGTCATCAGAAGGCATGCATGGTTAAAAGAACAGGCCTTACCAGACCATGTCAAATCAAAACTATTAGATGCTCCTATGGATAAGATCAATTTGTTTGGCTCTCCTGCACAACAAGTGCTGAAGAAGATGGAAGAGAAGGCAAAATCTGTCCAAACAGTGAAAGATTTCTTACAGGTCCAACCTCCGAGGTTTAGCAGGAATTGGCCCTCCAAGAATTGGTCTTTTCCAGACTCCTCCAGAACTCAGAGAGGCAGGAATAGGCATTCAAGAGGCAGAAGCCAATCCAGGGGTGCCTACAGAGGACGCCAGTGGCAGGGCAACAACCAGCGAGGCACAGCCACAGACACAGCCACCACCACAACTACAGGTCAATCACAGTGACTTGGCTCTGGCACCGCCTACCAGGGAACAACTACAAGCACCCTTAGGCGGGAAGCTAGCCTTATTTTCAACAAACTGGCATTACATCACAAGAGACAAGTGGATTTTACAGACAATAGACCAAGGCTACAGGTTTCACTTCCATACTCTACCAGGGAAGAGAGGAATGCCAAACCTACCTCCAAATCAAAAGACAGAAGCTCTAAAACAAATATCCCAATTATTAAGGATGAGAGCTGTAGAAAAGGTACTATCTATGGAGCAAGGAAAGGGATTTTACTCCAGACTCTTCCTGGTACCAAGGAAAAAGAGCAAATGGAGACCTATTCTCGACCTGTCCGCTTTAAACACATTCCTCATTGTTCCAAAATTCAAAATGTTGACCCTACAGCAGCTTCTTCCCATGCTGGGCAAGGAGTCTTGGCTGGTGACTCTAGATCTCAAGGAGGCATACCTGCACGTCCCCATACGACCAAACTGCAGAAGATACCTCAGATTTCTTGCAGGATCAGAGCATTATCAATTCTCAGCATTGCCCTTTGGCTGATCTACTGCGCCCAGAGTGTTCACGAAATGCCTGGCATCAGTAATTGCTCATTGCAGGCTTCAGGGAATCCAAATCTACCCCTACCTGGACGACTGCCTGATACAAGCGGACAACAAAAACAAGCTAGCAGAAGACTTACAAAGGGTCATTTACCTGCTACAAGCCCTGGGATACACAGTCAATATAAAAAAGTCAAGACTGATACCATCCCAGAGAATAACCTTTTGGGTGCAGAGTTGGACACATCAAAGCAAATGGCATTCCTAACAGTAGAAAAACAGGAGCAGCTACCTCTCTACTTCTTGGCTTTAACAAAGCAGAACCATCTGACAGCAAGAAAAGTACTGCAAGCCTTGGGCTTCATGGCATCCTGCATAATATTGGTTCCTCATGCCAAACTGCATATGAGAAAACTACAGTGGTACCTAAGGAATTTATGGTCTCAACACAAGCACAGCTTAGAAACCCAGATTCCAATTATTCCATGCCTGAAGCAAGAATTCCTATGGTGGGCTCAGGCTTGTCAATCAAACAAAGGATTGCCCTTCCACAGTACTCAACCAAACCAAACCATCACGACAGACGCCTCAGACCTCGGTTGTGGGGCACACATGCTGGACAAGTGCATACAAGGCTTATGGACTCAAGACCAGCTGCACCTACACATAAATCTAAAGGAAATGCTGGCAGTAAAACTGGCAATTCAAACATTCAGACCATTCCTCCAACAAGGTCTATTGATGATAAGGACAGACAACACCACAGTTATGTGGTACATCAACAAACAGGGAGGCACACATTCGTATCCTCTTTGCCGGATGGCACTGGACCTCTGGAATGTGGCCCTGAGCTACAACATTCAGTTAAAAGCAATTTTTGTACCAGGAAAAGAAAACATTCTAGCAGACATTTTAAGCAGGACTACCACGGATGCTCACGAATGGATGCTGCATCCGGACATCTTCAAAACCATTACAAGAAAATGGGGGCTCCCAGAAATAGACTTATTTGCATCCCCACGCAATCACCAACTAAAGAAATTCTGCACAAGGACGTACCACCCACTTGCTTGGAAGGTGGACTCCCTATCCTTCAGTTGGAAAAACCTGACAGCATATGCATTTCCACCACTTCCTTTGATGCACAAGGTGCTATTGAAGATCAAAGAAGACCGTCCAAGGATCATTCTGATAGCTCCAGACTGGCCAAGGCAACATTGGTACCCATTACTGAGGAGCATGTCTCGGGAACAAATATGGCCACTACCCCTGGTTCCCTTGCTGTTAACACAGAACAACTACAACAATCTGCATCCAAACCTCAAAACTCTGCAGCTGACTGCCTGGAACATTGCATAAGACCAATTAACCCAAATTTATCCCAAAGGGTTAAAGACATTATCCTTGAGGCTCGCAGACCCTCAACAAGAAAAAATTATTCAGCAAAATGGAAGATATCTCATTTGGAGTACTGCAAAAGGAGAAGATGTGTCACTGGTAAACATAGCCAACATCCTGGAATACTTGGCAGAGCTCTTCCACACAGGCCTGTCCTATTCCTCCATCAAGATTCATGCATCAGCTATTTCAGCAGAATACGACTTGGATCCTCCTGTCTTCTCACATCCTCTGCTCAGACAGTTTCTGAGAGGAATTAAAAATGTAAAGCCTCCTAGGAAGCCACCATTACCAGCATGGGACTTGAACTTTGTGCTAGAAAAATTGACACTTCCTCCTTTCGAACCAGCAGCAACAGCAGAATTGCAATACTTATCATGGAAGACTGCTTTCCTGCTGGCAATCACTTCAGCAAGAAGGGTATCTGAACTTCAGGCATTAATGGCAGTACAACCCTTCCTGATCTTCCATCAAGATAGAGTGTCCATTAGAACAAATCCTTCCTTTATGCCTAAGGTGGTCTCCAGAGTTTCTTTAAATCAGGCTATCCACCTACCTACATTCTTCCCCAACCCACAGAACAAGGGAGAAAGACTGCTGCATACCTTGGATGTACATAGACAATTACGCTACTACCTGGACAGGACCAAGGGCAATAGAAAAACTGACCAGCTACTGGTAGCATGTGCAACAGGAAGGGAAGGAAAAGCAATTTCAAAACAGACAATCTCCAAGTGGATAGGAAATTGCATTAGATTTTGTTACTCCTACCATGGAAAGAAAACTCCAGAGAACATCAGGCCTCACTCTACAAGGGCTACAGCCACTACCACAGCCTTCTTACGAGAAGTGGCTACCAAGGACATTTTAGAGGCTGCTACTTGGAGCTCCGTGCATACATTTGCCAAGCATTATAATTTACCTTTATACTCTAGATCCCGAGCAGGTTTTGCCACTGCTGTTTTGCAAGGGATCCTAACTACACCATAACTTTATTTTTCCACCTCCCCCAGTTTGGCTATGGTATTCTACCCATTTGTAAGGACTGCAGATGCATCCTTGAAGGACATAGTACAGTTTTGTACCTACCATAAATGTAGATGTCCGATAGGAATGCATCTGCAGTCAGGATTACCCACCCGCCTTCCCCTCTGTGGTGCTCCTAGGGTATTTGCCCATCTTATAGCTAGCTGGGGGGAATCTATTATGGTGTATTTGTTTGTATATATGTACATACATGCTTATTTTTTGTGTTTGCTCTCTACTATTTGGAAATTATTGGCATTTATCCAAATTTAGCCTTCCAAGAGGGCACCTGGCATCTGGGGCAAGAAACACTGAGGAAAATGGCGTCGGCTGATGCCTTTATACCCGAAAAACTGCAGCTATGATGTCGGGTGAAGTGCGACACCAGCCGAGGCCAGACCCAGACTTTGGAATCCGGCCGACCGAAGGGCTGCCTGACGACAGGACAACCCATTTGTAAGGACTGCAGATGCATTCCTATCGGACATCTACATTTATGGTAGGTACAAAACTGTACTTTTGGTATGTACCTCACAAGACATTACAACAGCTGGAAAGGCCACAGAAATACCTCACTAAAAGAATCACAGGCCTAAAGCAGATGCCATATGCTGACAGTCTAAAAAAAACTCCAGCTATACTCTGTGGCATATCGTCTACTCAGAGGCGATCTCTGCTTAACATACAGAAAGGCCATGTCAAACCCTGAGCTGTTGGACATGCTCCACTTAAAGAAATTCCAATCCCTCAGAGCCACACACTCCAGGAATCTAAACCTTGTCATCACATTGAACAAAACATGCTGGAGGGATAGGTTCCTGACCCAGAGACTCCCAGTACTCTGGAATAAACTGCCCCCATACACGTCAAGCAGAGCTCCTCATTGGCCCTCTTCAAAAGGAACCTTGATGATTGGATGGGAGATGGGAAATTCACCCCGGGGATCATGTCAGTCGCCCTGCTAGACAGGGGTCCAGAGAAGTAAATGTTGTGGGAAGAAATATCCAGGGAATTATGGCTAGGCTTGTATAGGCCCTAGGGCCAATAGCCTACTACTGACCTATGAACAAATGGGGGAGCCCAGAGATAGACCTATTTGCTTCCCCTCAACTACCAATTGGACAAATTCTGCACAAGGACTCCTGACAGGCAAGCTTGGAAAGTGGATGCCCTGTCCTTCACCTGGGAAAGCCTCTCAGTTTATGCCTTTCCCCCTCTGCCTTTCCTCTCGAAAGTTTTACTGAAGATCAAACAGGACAAACCAAGGACAATCCTCATTGCACCAGACTGGCCACGCCAACACTGGTACCCCCTCTTGCACAGTATGTCACTACTGGAACATGGCACCTGCCTCAGACTCCTTCCCTACTGTCCCAGTAGGAGGGCCAGATTCTGCACCCTCCGCTTCAAACCCTGAACCTGGCAGCCTGGCTAATTACCTGAGTTCTCCTATACCATCCCTCAGCAAACAAGTGCTGGATGTCATCTTGGAGGCAAGGAGGCCTAGTACTAGAAAATCCTATGCTGAAAAGTGGAAAAGATTCTGTTTCTGGAGCCAGACTCAGGGGATAGGCACAACAGTGCCCAGTTTACTGCATATTCTTCAATACTTAACAGAGATGCTTCGCAAGGGCCTTGCCTTCTCTTCCATTAAAATTTATGCCTCAGCCATTTCAGCACATTATAATACTGAGCCACCCCTCTTCTCTCACCCCCTACTGAAACAATTCCTCAGAGGGGCCAAAAATTTAAGACCACCCAGGAGAGCTCCTACTCCTGCCTGGGACCTTAACTTTGTATTGGAAAAGCTTACTCTACCTCCTTTTGAGCCAGTGCAACTGCAGAGTTGAAATTCCTTTTTTGGAAAATAGCCTTCCTTCCAGCCATCACTTCAGCAGGAAGGGTGTCTGAATTACAGGCCCTCATGGCAGTGGAACCTTTCATCATCTTTCTTGCAGACAGGGTGTCCCTCAGGACCAATCCTTCCTTTATGCCCAAGGTGGTATCCAGTGTGGCCATTAACCAGTCCATTCATTTGCCCACCTTCTTTTGTAATCCGCAGAACAAAGGGGAATGAATACTGCACTCCCTGGACTTGCACAGACAACTTAGATTTTACTTGGACAGGACCAAGCCTCTCAGGATATCTGAGCAGCTGCTACATGCCTTTGCTGCAGGGGCAGAGGGGAAGACCATTTCTAAGTGGATAGGCCATTGCATTCTTTTCTGCTGTAAGCATCATGGAAAACCTACCCCACAGGGGATAAGACCCCATTCCACTAAGGCTGCGTCTACTTCTACAGCCTTTCTCAGAGGTGTCCCTACTAGGGACATCCTAGAAGCTGCTACCGGATACCTTCACCAAGCATTACCACTTGCCAATCTTTTCTAAATCCAGAGCTGGTTTTGCCACTGCAGTCTTGCAGGGCCTAATAGCTAGTCCTAATGCTCAATAACTGCCTTCTCCCTTCCTTAGCTTTGGGAATCTGCCCAAATGTAATGACTGCAACAGTGAAACACGAAGAACATAGTACAGTTGTGTACACTTACCATAAATGTAGATGTTCGAGTGTATTCACTGTTGCAGTCCTGGTTACCCTCCCTCCAGCCCCCTGACTTCTATTGGCTGTACTTCTTTTCTTGTTTACTATACTTACTTTCTGATGTATTTGCTTTTTGTTGGAGGTGTAACCTTGTATTTAATTGCTTCCCATTGTTGGGGGCACCTGACAATCTGGGGCAAGAAAAATTGATGTAATGGCGTTGGCTGCATGCTTTATATCCCTGACTACCTGACGTCATGGAAGATGAGACAGCAACAGACGCAGGACCCAAGACTTTGATAATCAGGCCGACCGACGGCTACCTGCAAGCAAATAACCCCAAATGTAATGACTGCAACAGTGAATACACTCCTAACATCTAACATCTACATACACAACTGTACTTTCTCATGACACTTGGCAAGACTCCACATTAGAAAGATGTAGTGGTGCCTGAAATCTGAGGTCCCAGCACTGTGTTCTTTCTTTTCAAATTCCAGTGCTAGTTGTCAGAAGAGAAAACACTTGGAAACAGCAAATTTCTGTAAATCTGAGTTTCCCCTTCTTCCTCCCTGTTCCAAAACAGATATTCCACACAGATGCCCTGGATGTTGCTTCGGAAGCAGTTTCCAGAGGGGTAGAAGTGCAAGGTGTGTGGGACACCAAGGACAGATGCAAGCACATAAATATAAAAGAGATGCTTACCCTGATCAAGGCAGTCAATTCTCTGAATCATGTTTGGTCTCCAGGACCTCTTCAAGTTGTTACAGACAGTACCACCTGTCTCGCTCGTCTGGTTTCACAAGTAAAGATGAACAGGCGGCGTAGCTTGTTTATCTGCTTTATTATGTAGAAATTTGTCAGGATGGATAGCAGCTGTACAAAATATAAATGGACTGATTAACTGGCAGACTACCCCAGACATGCATGCTTACATCTCAACAGCTTACTGCAAAATGGCAGTCAGGCTCGCACGTGCTCAGTATTTATACACTTGTGCAAGCCTCTAGAAAGCTTCTTAAAGGTAAATATACATATTGATATACAGCCTCCCTCTTTAATGTATTGTCCACATTATAATGACATTTGAAAGAGACATGCAACTGTACAAACAATAAGAAGTGAACACAACACATGTCCTTGTGTCCAAGTTGCCGTGTATCTGGAACATGGTCTGGAATTGCGACCTGATCTAGTGATATAGCAATCAGAACTGGGTTTAGCAACAGGGACAGTCATTGGTGAAAAAACAGATTCTGGAGCTTTAGGATTCTTCTCTGAAACAAGGATATTTACTGGAACGTACTCTTTAACTGGAACACTGGATAACTCGCGCTGAGATAGAGCCTTTCTCGGAGGCATGATACTGCACTACAGACTCAGACACTGGGATTAAATGTTTCCGATTCTACCTAAATTCAGCTCCTTGTGATTCCACTGTGTACGATCTTGGCTCTGGACATGCACTTTTCACAACTCCAATCCAATCAAAATCTTTGGACATCTGCATCCTCACTACCTCTCCTTCACATGATGGATTGAGCGGTTTGCTGATCTTATAATATGACTTTTTCAACAGATTGGCTTTCACTGGTCTTTTGTTCTTGAAACATGGAACCAATAACTTGCTGCTGATTGGTATTGTGGTTCTAGTTTGCAGGTGAACCAAGATGTTTATCACAAGGAGCATTTCTGAGATTCAAGAGATTCAAGAAAACGTCACTATTGTCTCGCTTCGACTTCTCTAGTAATTGTTGCGCTCTTTGAACTGCACGTTCTGCCAAACCATTTGACTGTGGATACTCAGGGCTACTCATCACATGAGTAAAGTCCCACTCTTTGGCAAATCTTTTGAATTGCTGGCTTGTAAATTGTGTGCCATTGTCAGAAATAACTTTGTTCGGACTCGATCATGATTAGTCTAGGAATCTAGTTTAGCTGAAGTGGTTCTTTGTTGATACGGCTTAGTACTATCACATACAGAAGAAGATGAAAGTACTGTCTCGGTATCCTGTGACATAGAATTCTATGCCAATAGTTAAGAAATCCATAATGTTATTTACCTATTCTTGCAACATACAACAGGTTTATGATATCTTGAGAAAGAACTGGCCCATTTTGTCAGCAGATGACTAGGTCAAAACATAGCTGGTCAGAATACTAGTTTTATTTTTAGGAACAACATGAATTAAAATATTACTTTGCTATGGTCCAAGAAATGCTTATGTTGAACCTACATATAGAACAGGAACCTTTCCATACGGGAAGTGCAAGGCTTGCTCTTTTATTGCCAAAGACGAATTATTTATTCATCCTAACACTGGAAGAAGTTTTGTACCAAAGTTCTTTGCAACTTGTAACAGTAACATTCTAGTATATTTGGCAACTTGTGCCCAATGCAATTGTTTTTATGTAGGGAAAACCATATGCCAGTTTAAGGAACGTATTTTAGAACACCTTGGTAATATAAGGAGTCACGTTCATATACCAGTGCATTGGCTGTACCTACCAATACAACGGGACATAATGTTTTTTTTTTTTTTTTTATTTCAGAGCCCTACAACAGGTTATAGTTAATAAGAGAAAGGGAGATGTTAACAACTATTTGGAAAAACTGGAGGTAAAATGGATCATAGCTCTGCAAGCCCATAAAAATGCGGGCTTGAATTCAAGTGTTCCCCTTAAACCAGCACTAATTAAGAGATGTTAGCTTAATTGTTTACAGGAAGCATGTAATTTTAACTTGTATAAATTGACTGACTTTGTTTTAAAGTTTATTTGGATCTGAAGAAGCGGCAACCCTGCAAAGTGCTCATCCTTTTATAATAAATCTTTGGATAATAATTTGGACTTGAACATTTTTTTGTTTGGCTGTGTTGGTGTGCTCACATTTTGCTTAAGGATTCTTCTCAGGAACAAGGATATTTAATGGAATGTACTCTGGAACTGGAACACTGGATAACTCACTCTGAGATAGAGCCTTTCTTGCAGGCATGATACTGCACTACAGGCTCAGACACTGGGATTAAATGTTTGCGATTCCACCTAAATTCTGCTTCTTGTAATTCCACAGTGTATGATCTTGGCTCTGAACATACACTTTTCACAACTCCAATCCAATCCAAATCTTTGGACATCTGCATCCTCACTACCTCTCCTTCATGTAATGGACTCAACAGTTTGCTGGTCTTATCATAATAGGACTTTTTCAACATATTGGCTTTCACTGATCTGTTCTTGACACATGGAGCAAATAATTTACTGCTAATTGGTAATGTGGTTCTGGTTTGCAGGTGAACCAAGATGTTTATCACAAGGAACATTTCTGAGATTCAAGAAAACTTCACCATTGTCTCGCTTCTTCTCTAGTAATTGTTGCGCACCTTGAACTGCACGTTCTGCCAAACCATTTGACTGTGGATACTCAGGCCTACTCATCACATGAGTAAAGTCCCACTCTTTGGCAAATCTTTTGAATTGCTGGCTTGTAAACTATGTGCTGTTGTCAGAAATAACTTTGTGCGGACTTTATCATGGTTAGTCCAGGAATCTGGTTTAGCTGAAGTGGTTCTTTGTTAATGCGGCTTAGTACTATCACATACAGAACAAGATGAAAGTACTGTCTCAGTATCCTGTGACATAGAAAGCCAAAATAGTAGTCCTCTCCTCTTTTTTTGGTAGAGTCTGCTCCTGGATGGCCATGTTGCAAAAATAGTAATATATTCTGGTTGCAAGGATTTTGGAACAATCACTTTTGGACCTTTCATGATGATACCATTGTCAGACAAAATCTCATCTCTGTATGAAAAATATGGTTGCAGGTCTACTGATGAGATTGTTTTGATAGCCATCCTCAGCTCATAAAGCTGTTGAGCTGCTGAAGAACTGGATCTGTGGCTGTGATTCCTAAGCTCATCAAGATGTGTGGAAGAAAAATTTCTCATTTCCGTGAAATCAAGTTCAGCAAGATAAAGAAGTTTGTCTTTTGTGTAGATAAGATTGAAATCTTACGTTTGCAATTTGAGCATCTTGCATTGCAATCTGGCAGGAGCTGTATGCATAGGCTTTCTCAAAATAGTGACTAAAGGTTGGTGATAGGTTTCAGTTTGAATAGGTCTACCATGAATATAATGGAATTTCGAACATGTAGACACAATTGCCAAAAGTTCTTTCTCTATCTGAACGTACTGCATTTCAGTTTGGGTAAGAGTTCTCGATGCATAGGCTACAAGTCTACCCTCTTAAAGAGTGACTGCACCAAGACCAAATTTCAAAGCATCACAAGAAAGAGTAACTGGTTTATGAACAGCATAATATCTGAGAGTTGGTGGGCCTGCAATTTTCTGTTTCAGTACATCAAATGCTTTCTGGTGTTTCTCTGACCATGACCAGGATGCATCTTTACGTGTCAACTCTCCGAGAGGTGCTGAAAGTTGGCTCAAGTCGGGAATGAACTTGCCTAGGTAGTTAACCATGTGAAGAAAACGTTGTAGGGTTTGAATGTTGTCTGGAGCTGGCATCTCGAATTGCAGTTTGCTTGAAAGGATCTGGTCATAAGCCTGAACTGGTAAATAAATGACCAACATAAGTAACTTCTCGTAGCCTGAATTAGCATTTCTGAGGATTCAACTTTTCACTTCACGTGCTTTTTCCATAACTTTCTTGATGTTATGTCATACTCCGCTGCACCATTACCTCCTGCTAGTATATCATCTTCTATTATAGCACACGGATACCCATAATTTGCTCCATTACACTCTGGAAGACTTCACTGGCAGAATTTATCCCAAGTGGCATTCTCAAAAATTTGTAACTTTACTTCTTTCCATTGATATGTACAGTTAGAGTTAACAATGCTGCATAAGCTATTAACACTCAGCAAAAACAGCTTAATATAAGACATTACTGTAGCTTTTCTGTAAAACTGCGGTGGTGGTGCTGTGGTAGCGTTGTCACCTCAGTTAGACGTTGCCCGTTCGATTCTCAGAGCGTCTTCTGTGTAGCGACATGTGTGAATGGGCATTCCTTCGTTGAAGGTTGTGCATTAGGCCCGGCAAGCCAGTACGTAAAAATATACTGCCAATCATTAGCGGACCGGAGTTCCGCTGTGGCGGCCCCTAACCAGGAAAAGCCGAAAGACAACAACAAACTGTAGCTTTTCTGTACCAATTCTTCACTTCTAAGAAAAGAAAAAAGTTATTTTGAGTAGATTTCCCACATTTATATGTGAAAAAAAAAAGAAAGAGAGTTGCTTTGTCTTCACAGTTCATCAGTGATTAACTATGACATAGATTTTCTTCAGAACAGCTCAAGGTGGGAAGCAAGGCAAACAAGAATTCAGAATTCTGACATAATTGGAAAATTATTTTATTTTCAAGCTTTCTGTGAGTGTTACTTCATACTTGACCTGTGAAATGAATGTGTGTTACACAGGAACAAGGAAAACAAAATTACCAGCGCTTTAACACTTCTAATTAGCATATCACTTAGATCTGATGTTTATTTAACTCAGCAATGCACACACTAAGTAAAATTAAATAAAATAAAATTCTTAATTTATGTAATCTTAAAGTTACCAGTTTTATTGCTTTTAATTGAATGACATTCTCTTGCAGGAAGTATTTGTTTAACATTTAGAAATAAACTTATAAATTTAGTTAAATGAAATAAATTAAGTCTTCCACTGTAAATATAGTAGAACAATAAAATTAACCATTTATATTCCTCATCAGGAAAAAGTTTTAGCTTAAAATATGAATACATACATACATATGTTTTGAAGCTTAAAGTCCAGTACAAACTTTTTACTTGAAGGGCAAATATAAAAGTCGTGTATTTTCTTTTTATTTTAATAGGTGGGCTGGACTATGCTGTTTTTAATATTTGATCTTTTCCAAAGCTAAACATAAATGTAACTATAATTGGACATGGTGGTCTGTTTTCCTTCAAAGGTGCTCTCTGGAATCTATATGCCCTTTCAATTCCAAAAGGTAAAGTTTCAGGGAAATTTAATGTTTATTGTAGCCACGTTGTTAAGAAGTATATTATATTGTCTTCCTCATACTTTTCAGGTACACCATAAGTAGTAATGCTATTTCATCTCGGTCTGTTTTCTAAATCAACAAATTTGTCTGTGAGCAAGTTATTTTGTTTTAAAAGAAATTCATTTTGAGATGCACTTTCAGTTATTCTCCCTTAATGGTCATTTAAAGCTTCTTCCAAACTGCTGATTTATGCACTTTGTTCTTTTATACGAATCTCTAAATGTTCCATCTTCTTTCTGGTCTCATCTTCAGAACTTTCTGTTTTGGTATCCAATTTGTCTATTTTAAGTAATACAGCCTATGTACTAGATATCATCGGTTGGATATCTTTTTTAAGACAACAATTCTGATTACCATTTCTTGAGTGGCTCATGTTGAAGTCTCTTCTCTCTTAACCAAACAGTTGAAATTCAGACATGAAAATTGCACCATTTGAAGAACTTGAAGCTATAAATCTTTTCTCTGGCTATCAATGAATAAAATTAGCTAACAAGTATCTCCAAATTTTACCTTTTTCTCTGACAGAAAATATAATCAAAAGTTTTCGGTTAGTGTTTTTACCAGTTGCTGCTCTCAGTTAGCTGTCTTGGCCACACCCTCTGTGTCTGTAAATTCGGACACTGTTTCTGTTCCTGGAAATGATCATGCCAGTAAAGCTTTTGAAAGTTGGCTTAAAGGAGAAACTTATCCACAGACTCAAAAAACATGTTTATTTCATCATTATTTGGTGTTTCCTACATTTTAACATCACTCTGGGACTATTTATAGGTTTTTCAATATTTTTACACATACTTTGAGTCTGACCACATGGGGTCTAGCATCTTGAAGTGATCCTTGTACCTCTAGGTATCCCAAAATGCAGTGCTTATCTGTAAAAAAAATTACATTATGCAGGCCTCTTTCTTCCTAAAGCTCTTGTCACTGTATTGATTTTGCATGCATAAACTGCTGCCTTTCAGTTAGTTTTAAGTAACATTTCATGCCGTTCAGTGACTACTTAAAACACAAACAGTGCAAATGCCACAGAGCAGACTTTGAGTGCTTTTTACTGCTGCTTCTTTTTAGAATGGGTAAATTGCAGTCTTTTGTGAAACTTGAATTGTACTTTGACTCATTTCCCATCCCCCTTCACACCTAACTTCCCTAGCTGTCAAAGTGCTAAGGATAATTTGAGCTGTTACCTGCTGTGATTGACAGCTCACAGCAGGAGACTTGACTCATGTACTATTTCCTTGTTCTAGCCTTTACTTTCTGTATGAGTAGGGGAAGGACCGGGGAGCTATGACATCACAGCATGATAAAGTTTTAGGACGGTCATGGTGATGTCAGTTTGGGGAGGGAATTGGCCAGAAAACTATCTGTATTCATTGGTCTTGATGACATCAGCAAGCTTTTCCAGGGTGGGAAAAGTTTTTTATGAAAGTGAAACCGCCACAGTACCGTAAGGTACTCTTCTAGTGCACAGAAACAGTTGAGCTAAAATATTTTAAATGCTGTATTGTTGTTTATTCAAAGCAGGTACTGTAAATAGGGAGAAAAGGAAAGGAAGTTTTCAATTAATACAGCTACTTTTATTGACAGAGTATAAAGTTTATAATGTCATTGCTAAGACTAAGACATTATTTTCTTCTAACTGTATGGCCTTTTTCAAAAATTGTAAATTTCTTAGTACTTGTACATCAGGTCAGTTAACTTAAACAAGATTCTGATGCAGAGGAAGCTGAATGTTAAATATATATATATATATATATATATATATATATATATATATATATATATATGGATCCTGCTTTTAAAGTAATAGCATCCTTACTCAGATATGTACTTTGCTTTTTTGTATTTAAATTAGTTTCCTTTTCTGTAATGTCTACTGGCTTGGCTGAAAGGGATACTTTGACAAGAAAATGTCTCAGTTTGCAGAATGTCTCATGTTACTGCCAATGTTTTGTTTCTGAAATACTTATCTTGATTCATTTACTAGAGAACAAAGGGAAAATAAGATCATTTTCTACTTTAATTGCAGGAAGGGGTTAGAAATGTTATTTCTGTATGAAGAAAGTTTGTGAATCAACACTTTTTTACTTTTGTGGACAGTCTCTATCTGGACCATGTTTGCGAGACCATTTTCTTTAGTAATATAAAGGCAAGTGGGCAGAAGTCTTTTTGGGACACTGCCCCTTTCACAGTCAGAGATAGGTCCTCTAAACCATTCACTGCACCTCTGTGTTGTCCCACAGCAGGAAATAGTAGTCACTAGGTCTTTCTTCTGGTTCCATTTGCCATCCTTCTTGCCATCTCAGTGGTAAGCAGGATAACATACTAATCAGCAAATTGGATGGGCTTCTTGACAGCATGTTGGGTAAAATGAATTCTGGAGTTTGGATAAAAAAAGAAGTGTTTTCGCTCTTCCCTCAGTAGAAGTTAGATGTAAAGGTGTCCATTTCGATCAGGTCAGGGCTGCAATCGCTATTTAGAGAATGTTAAAAAAAGAACATAAAATAGATGGTGCCTCCTCCTTACAAGGTAGAAGGATTCTATTCTATTCTTCCTAGTACTCAAGGAAAAATTATTTTAGGTACCTCTTCTACACTTACCCATCATCAGCAAATGCCTTAAATCCAACATTTTCAGAATGATAAAGCTTAATATTATGTTGTCTTTAGTGTAAGACATTTGGGTAGCTACCTTAGACCTCAAGGATGCTTACTGGAAAACTCTGTTTTATTCTTACAAGATATTTGTCTAGTTCTTAAAATGATATTGGTGTTTTTAACTTGCCAGTAGTCTGACTTATATCTGACGTGGTTCCCTGGGTCTTCTCCAAGCACCAGCAGTTGTGGCATTAAAGTTTAAAAGGATCAAATATCGCTGTCTGAATAACTGATTCAGGCTCAGTTCTGCTGCCTGTTATAGTTGGTTATGGTGTTAATTCAGTTTCTGGACTTGTAATTCACTGTCAGGAAAATGTTCGATCTGTCATCTGGTTGGACCAAATTTTTCTGGTGATTTTTGGATGCATTTTGGCACAAGGTGTTTTTAACACAAGACAATCACTTTCTCTTGGTATGTCTTGATGTTTCTGGTCATTCTAGGATGCATTTTAGCCAGTACATTGATAGTCCAGCATGCCAGTTTGCATGTAAAAAATGTTTGTGTTATGGTTAAAAAGATGTTCTGAAAAGGTGGCCCTTTGTCCAGTGTTGCAGGTGGTGAGACCACTGAGCATGGGAAATTTGCTGCTGGGTAGTTGTGTTGGAGAGGCCAAAATGAGAAAATGTCAGAACAGAGGTGGAGCAGTTGCATAAAGCATCCTATTGCACACAGTACACAGTAGGAAGCCAGCATGTCTGAGAGAAATGGGCATAGGCTGCTGCTCTGGACCTTCATAGTTTCATAGGTAGGTACTAGGGTATTAGCCCTAGGGCCTATATAAGCCTAGCCAAAAAGGTACCCCGGCTTTCGCCACCCAAGAAAATTATTTTCCTGTGCCCTTGTCGAGCAGAGCCACAGAAGTGATCCCTGGGGTGAATTTCCTATTTCCCATCCAGTCATCAAGATTTTTCTTAGAGTGCTAATGAGGATCTCTGTTTGACATAAATAGTCTGTTCCAGAGTATGGGAAGTCTCTGGGACAGGAGTCTATCCCTCCAGCATGTTCTGTTTATTGTGGTGACAGGGGTTAGGTCCCTAGAGCGTGTAGCTCAGAGGGATTAGGATTTCTTTAAGTGGAGCATATCCAACAGCTCTGGGTTTGACATAGCTTTGTATGTTAGGCAGAGATCGCCTCTGAGTAGGCGATATGCAACAGAGTAAAGCTGAAGTTTTTTGAGACTGTCTGCATAGGGCATCTGAGACCAGTAATCCTCTTTGTGAGGTATTTCTGTGGCCTTTCCAGTTATAGATGTCTTGTGAGGTACATACCAAAAGGGGCGTTGTACTCTATAATGGGTCTAATGAGTGATGAGTAGAGGGGAACAATGACCTCTTTTTTTTTCTGGATGAGAAACCTTTTGTGATGAGGTGAGCCATGTAGAAAGATTTCCTGACCACTGTGGTGATGTGATCATCAAAGGAGAGATTACTGTCCACCTGTGTCCCAAGGTCTCTTATCACACTTTCGGCGTTAAGTAGACTACCACTTATGTGGTAGTTCATGGGTACAGAGTTTTTACCAAAGGGGATGACAATACACTTTTTGGCACTGAGCTTCAGGCCATGGCTTTGACGCCAGGCATCTGTCTCAGTGAGCCCTTTTGTAGTATGCCCACATAGTCAGGGCTAGGGTCTTACCTGCCTGGGCTACAAGATCGGAGAGCTCCTCCATGTCTCTTCATGTAGTCCAGGGAGGTACGTCTCAGGTCATTCACACCAACATGGACAATGACAGTCTCATATTTGTACTTGTGGAGTGACCTGAGTGCATGTGTTATGTGGCAGATCCTGGCATCTGACAGGCAGCTGACAGTAACTTTCTCCTTGTTTAGCCTGGTGAGTGGAACATCAGTGTGCCTGACTATAGAGTCACCTATGACTAGAGTGTTGGGTACGTTGTTATGCCTTATGGGCTGTGGTTGATTGGCACACTGAGTTTGTGGGCTGTGTCATTTGGGTTGTGTTGGGGGGTGGAGTTTGCTTGTGTTTCTGCTTTGGAGGTCCCTGATGCTTGGGCAGGTTTTTATTGAGAGCCTCCGTGAATGCAGGTGTGTGTTTTGTGTTCTATGTGTGTTTTGATGGTGTAGGTTTTGAGGGATTATGTGATGGGTGTGGTGCAAGCGTTTACCTTCTCCTCTTGACTGTCTAGTCCAGTCTTGGGTGAAGAGAGCTTTGCTTCCAGTTTGGCTATATAAGTGCATCTCTCACAGGTTGTAGTGTTGGATAGTAGGAGGAGAGGGTTGTCTGTGTACATGAGACAATTGCTGCATTGCCCCAAGATGCCCAGATTCATCAGGTAGACAGGAGAAATCACTGGGAGCTGACACTTAGACATGCCTGGATAGGTGCTTATTTAAATACTAAAAACTGCTTTCCTCTAGACAAGAGAGGAAAGTTGAGTGCTGTAGTAATTTGCAGCTTATTTAGTGCTTATGAGTTCTGAGCAAGTGCTGAGTTCAAAGAAATAGATTTGAGTGCTGAAACTAGAAAACTGGCTAGTTCTAAGAAACAAAATTGAGCTAGAAAGCTTCCTTCCAACACAGAAAGGCTTGGGGGCTCAGATGCCTACAAACAGTCTAGACCACTTACAGGAAAGGCAGGAAACAAGCTTACATTTTTTTTTCTTTCCCAGATGCTCTCTTTGTACACAGTAGGAGTGCCTGAAATCAAAATATGATCTCACTGCACTCAGTTGAGTGAGCAAATGAGATGGGCCCAGAAAGAGGATCCAAACACAAATTTACAAGAGGGGCGGGCAATTTCAAAGCCACCAAGATTAACACCAAAACAAAACCAGAGAGGGTGGGTGGGAAACTAACTGATAAAACAAAGTCAAAACTTCCAGTTCAGTTCATATTCAATGCAACACAAATAAATCAATTTAAAATGCTGTATTTGAAAAAAGTGCAGATAAAAGATACTTAAATTCTTTTATACGTCCAGCTGAATACAGCTAAATCTTAGCCGGCCAAAGCTCAAATTTTAAGCAGAAAATATTCCAAAATGTACCACTTAAATAGGCAGTAACAGGATATCAATGAATGGGACTACCCCCGACTGCAATTACTGTCTATACAGGATTCTAACAGAGGCCAAATAAATAGGCTTAAAAGAATCCCTGAGGAAGATCAAGTAGGTCATAAGATTGTCATCTATTCCAGAGGCATTTGGCTGTCACTCCTGGCAGAACAAATAGGCCAGTTGAATGAAGGCAGAGGAGCTACTGGACTGATGCAGGAGAGAGTAAAAAAAATAAATAAATAAAACGAAACCACTTGGGATACCATATAGTTAAACAAGTGTTAGCAAAAAAATAGCAAACTGTTATAAATAATAACCATTTTCTGACCTTATTCAGTTTTTTCCTGTTTGGTTAACTATATCAATCCATCTTTGCTCAGTATGAGAATATTTCAAGACCATGTGTATATCTGCATGCATATAAATACATATTCATATATTTATATACGGGTTGCTGTAAATTTATCAAGTAATTCTGAGTACTAAAAGTGATTTTAGTTCGTATAGTCCAGGCACTGGAAACCATTGGCCTGATCATTTGGTGAAAAAACAGTATCCAGGCAGCTCGAGCCCCTTCCCTTGTCCTATAGTGAGCTGCTGCTTGCTGACACTCCAGACTGAGTTGCCACCATTTTTGCATAAATGACCTCAGTGTTTCAGCTGGAGCTTTGTAAGTTTTGTTGTTGTCAGAAAGCAGGTACTGTTTTTTTAAGCCAGTTTTACTCCCATTTCAGACTTGCTCAGATCTTTCTACTTATTATTTTTAATGTAGTCTACCTTCATACCCTAAAGTTTCCCCTCATAACCCTTCCCATTCCTGATATAAACAAAAAAAAATACTATACTTATTTCTCACTTTTCTCACAGATATTTTCAGTTTATCATAATAGATAAGCAACAGCTTTTGCTGGTATTTTGCTGCTAATTTTGCTTGGTCAGGCTGTATTTTACTGTTCCATATCCCTTACTTTTGTACTCATGATTTATTGCACTAGCTGCAGTTATTTAGTGCTACCTTTATTTCCAGTCAAGCAATCCTTTGATTGCTGTGTTTTGGTGTCACTGTGTACGTACAATGGAGAACAAGGTCTCTAGTTTCAAAAAGTGCTTTAACTGTGGCCCAAGATCCATGTGAGCTCTGTATTGTGTGCCTTGGAGTCGGGCATCTTCATGACACTTGCTCTATCTGTAAAAATTTTACTTTGAGGACTTTACTAGACAGGAGGAATAAGTTAGTACTTAAAGGGTTGCTAAAAGCAAAAGCATATAAGTAGGAAAAAGATACGGATAAAGGACTGAAAAAAGATGGGGTCCAAAGATTAGAGAAGAAGAAAAAAATAGAAGTGAGGAAAATGAATCTCCCTATCTGGAGAAACTTTCTCCTGCTAAAGTTCCCAGAACAGTTTCTTCTCCTGTCCACTCATAGCCTTCTGTGCTTTGTACTCCATTGTGCCCCTCATCATTACCTTGCCAGGACATATCGGGAACGGTAGACTCTGTTTCAAGGAAGAGAGTAGGAATGATCAGGAGTTGTAGCATTTTCTTTCTTCGAGACCAGTATTGGCTGCTTACATTCATTCATCAAGGTCCCTTTAGAGCCCTACTCAGCTTAGATGGGAAAAGATGTCAGTATTTCTGAAGGCTCAACTGGAGTATGGTGTTATTTCTGCTCCCTATGTTTCTAGAGTGCCAAAACGAGTCCCACCTTCCATTATTACTTTTCTTTCCTCAGACCCATTTTCAGCATCAGGAGTAATGTAAATAACAAGAGAATCCAAGATCATGTTTCCGGCTCCATAGGATGCTTTTTCTTCAGTGTCAAAGCCCTTGGTGCCAAGTGGGTAAGTCAACCCTGGCAGCATTAGTGTCCGTCCTTCCTAGGTCCAAGAGGTCCAGTGCTGAGAGTCATTCAGCATCATCATTGGTACTTAACTGTTTCTGGCCTCTTGTCATTGTCAGTACTGTCAGCATTCATCCCCTCAGTGCCAAAGTCAACCTTCATGTTGTCAGCACTGACAGTCATCTCCAAGGTTATTCCCACTTTGACTTTGATGCCTGCCCATTTGGGGCCAGTAGCTTCAGTCTACTGTAAGTTGGTGGAGCTGTCTTTGTTGAGAGAGTAGATCAGGTCCCATAGCCTAGGCATTTTCTCTCTTTTCCACCTTCGAACACCATAGAAGCTGATCCATTCCATTCCTCATCAGTTTTGCCCCCACCAGGATAAGAGGATCTTGTGTTCTATCTTGGCATCCCATGTCTGGACTTCCTTTTTCCCCCAGATAACTTGGATGAGACCCCTGCAAGGCCCTTGTGTAAGAAGGTATGCAAAATGCAGCACTTAGTCCCATTTGGAGTCTCCCCCACAAGTCACAGGTCTTTAGGGAGAGGTTTCCCAACCTGAAGATACCATATTTGTATAGATTTTGGAGATGATGAGGCAGAGATCTTGGCCAGTTGACCCAACCTATCCTGAAGAAGATATCTTACAGGTAGATGAGTATGATCTGTTCAAAAGCCTGGAGAGAGCCAAGTGTTACAGAACCCATCCCATACAGCCTTAAAAGAGTGCTTTAAAATTCCCAAGTATAGACCCATTGGAGTACAAATCCTGTTGTGGATTCCATCATAGTTTCAGTGGCGATCAAAAAGGATGTCCTAGAGAATGCCCCAGACTTTCATTCTCCTAACAGAGTCTCAAATGGATATGCTAATGGAGTGTGCATATGCATAGAGTACTTTAGCAGTCAGAGTTAATTTACTTGGCACATATGACTGGGTGTTGGGGGGATCTGGCAGACAAAGCCATTGAGATCCTGAAACTGTTGCTCAGTCAGGATCTTCATAAGCAGCTGGAGACCCAAAAGGCCATCATATACTTCGTCACTTTGTTATTGATGAGACTATTACATAATGCAGTGTCTGGAACAGCTATATCAGTTAGTTCAGGCACAGCAATTCATTGACAGGCCTGGTTTCTTTTAGCAGGATTTGAGGAACATTTTTAATGTGGCATTCATCAGTGCCTCATTTGATGGATCTTCTTTGTCTGGGTAGAAGGTCAAGGGCAAACTGCAGCAATGTGAGCAGGTGGGCAAAATGCTCACAGCTTTCAGAATCGGGTTTTCAGCCCACACACAGGTAATTTCAAAGTAACCAAAAATGGGCCAAGAACCTTTGGTTTCAAAAATCCAATTGGCCTCAGAACAAGTAGCCCTTTGATAGAAGTTCCTGCAGCATGGGAATAACTATGGCAGCCACTGCCAGAGAGGCACAGGTGGTCTGCTTCAGCAGACGTTTTGGGCGCCCTCTTCTGGACTCAGATAACGTCAGTCCTGAATAGTTACCCAGCTTCCTAACTCTGGAGACAATTGTGGAAGTCTGTCGCTCTCTCCGTCTCTCTGCACCTGCTTGCATGGTCAACAATCACACAAGATAATTGGGTCATGGAGATCATATCCAGAGGCTACTCAATACCATTTTTAACAAAGCCCAAACAACTGTCCTCCCATCCCCCAACTATGCCATCCTGTCAAAAGAAGGTGGTAGAATGAGATGCAAATCTTCTTTTAAATGAGAGCCATACAAGAGGTCCCACCAAATTAGAGAAGATTAGGATATTACTCCAGGTGATTCTTTATGTACAAAAAGATGCTGGACCTCAGATCCATTTTAGACCTCAGTCATCCACATCAATTTGTGAAGAAGGAATTGTTACAGCTGGTCATGGTCCGATCCATCCTGTATGCTTGCTGTCTGGAACAAGCTTGTCATCCTTGTGAAGTTGATATCTTCCCTAACCCTCTTCAAGAGAAACATGGACTAGTGGACAGGAAATTGGAAATACACCCTGGGTCTAGGTCTGGCACCTGTGATTCTAATGGACAGAGGCAGCCAGGGAAGCTCCCTGCTGTACCCCTTAGAGGCACAAATGCTGAGTTTCCCAATCTACAACAAGTTAGCACTGCCCAGTATAAGCAAAGTGCACTCAACCCCTAGGGAGAGAGGAGTAGGTTATTCTCCAATTTTCCTCCTTTCTGCCTGACTCTTGCATTGCTGGAGCTGCTGGTCAAACAGTTGGGAATATGTCTCTTGCACCCCAGAGCCAGTGAAAGATTGATTTTTGCATACTTGAATTTCATTGGGATGTGGGAAAAAACAGAAGCATCCTGGGAAAACCCACAGAAACAGAGAGATGACATACAGACTCCACTTAAGTCACCTCACCTGTCCAAGGAATCGAACTAAAGACCCAAGCACTGTGAGGCAGCACTTTTTATTCTCTAAACCACTGTATTGCTCCTGCAGTTTACTTCTGTGGAAATTTTTTTGGAAGAATTATAATCAGTGGTGCTCCTTCAGGGAAGGAGGATCTCTGAGCAGTGTAGACTTTAAGGATGAGGATAAATTGGTCCTCTGGTGTTACATGACTGTCTTGCGTAACTGTAATTTTCTCTTTCTTTCTTTAATGGACCAGTTTAAGTCATCCCATTAGTTAAACAAGTAAGATATTGTCGAGTATAGTATTATAAAGAAAAAAAAATAACTTATTAGATGCATAAAAAAAGCTGGCCAAAACAACATGTTTGTGACATGAATGTTCACTCTGCCCTGAATCATTTTTTTCCTTAAGGAGATTATATGGGCTCTGTAGTCATGGGTGCTAACCTTCAGGGGTAGTCCTGCATCTTTTATCCTATTGTGGTGGCAGAGTATACATATGTAAACTTTGGAAGTAAAATTTAGGTCAACATTCTAACAGGTTGGTGGGTTGTTGCTATCAAGTTTCACTACCATGGGACTAGGGAGACTAAAACTTGCCAAGTCAGCTTTATAGTATCCTACAGCTTGTTATCATCAGTTAATACCAGCCCAAACTTCACTTTAGGAAACCATTCTATTCACTATTCCAGTGTACCAATTTCAGCCCCATGATAACCAGTTCACTACTTCTGTATTGATGTAGTTTTCTTTCCTGTGTCCATAATATAGCTTTTAACATTTTTTTGGGGGCAGACAGGTTTTTAGCTTTATTATATATACTTCTCTTTTTAATGTATAGGAGTAAGTTAGGGACTGCAAACATAACTTTTTAAATATTTAATTTGTTAGCAACCTATACAGTTGTGTGGCTGTTCACTATCTCTGCAAGTAGAAATAACAAGCCATTGTCATACTGTCTGCACTTGAATAGTATTCCAGATATGTCTTCCTGAGTCTGGGAAGCGGGTTTGCTTCATAATATCTTAGAAGCTTCTCTTTCTGAGCCATAGGATGCTTCTTAGTGTAGATAGAGTACACCCTTACCTTTACCGTGAACAGAAATATCACTTTGCAGAACATTTTACTCAGACTGATATAAGCTTAACAGAAAATTAGAGTATTTACTTGAAGAATGTAAACCTATTTTAATGAAGTGCAAAAAAAGAGGAAAAATGTTCAAAACCTCCGTATTGCTTGCAGAATATACTCAGATATGTTTCCTAAAAATATTAGTGTTAAATATATGCACTGTTTTCACCATCAGATTGTTCTAGTAACTTTACCGTGATGTCATCATTCATGAAATTATTTTTGTAACAAAATGACACACTTTTTCTTTGCCTTAGGTACACGTCAATAAACTTGATATGTTTAAAAAGATGCCCGAAATCATTTACCACGTGACTACGGATCGCAACACTCAAGTTCATGCATGCAGGCATCCAAGGGTATGCAAAATCAAACTGTAGAATTGTGTTTTACTCTGGAAATTGCACCATTCGCTTTATATATATATATATATATATATATATATATATATATGTGTGTGTGTGTGTGTATATACTTAAATGCATATTAACCATAATTAACAGTTATTTTTCTGATGTAGTGGGTAGCGAGTAACTTCTAGTAGATGAAACTATAACGTGTTAAAAATAATACAACAAATAACTTATTTCTTTCTTAGGATGAAGAGTTCTTACAAGGAAACAGGTTGCCTTGTGGGGTTACAGCCAAAAATGGAACACCACTGCGCATCATCAGCATAAAACCTTCTACTATGTGGTTTGGGGAAAGAACAAAGAAAACAAATGTAATTGTCAGGTAAAGTGTTGCAGAGTAATAGACAGGCATAGATTAAAAAAAACAGTAAATGATCGCAACGTGGCTGGATTATATAGGGAAATGTTGCATTTCTAGCTTCCTTTTTGCTCTTTTTCAGTAGTTTTGTTAGAGCTGTAATAATCAGTATTTCATTCATTGCAGCTAATTTGTAGAAGTAGTGCCATTACTAATATTGAACTGTTGTCTGTAGTTCCATTCTAACACCTTAAACACTCATTGCAAACACTGCATCTGCTAACCTTTCACCAAGAATTGATACTATGGGGACATGGCATCTTCCTTCACTACCAGTAGCCTGAGTGTGATCTGAAGTTTGGGTGCCAACAAGCCAGCTGAGGATGGAAGATTGGATAGCTGGGTACCATCTGGCTACCTTTCTAGTGTCCCAGCATGGGGAATATTTTATAGAAATGTGAGTTTTTGCAGGAGAAACACCCACTGTCAATGCAAAGGACTGAGTTTCAGTGTATTGTAAAAATAAAGGCTCACTCCACTTTTTTCTCTGTAGCTCCTGCACTTGAGGGTGTGCACATCCTGCAATAATGCATGCCATGACATTGCACACCACATTAGGAAGGTGCTGCTAGGCCTGGAGCCTGCAAGTTTTTTCCCCTACCATTCACACAGTTTGTCTCTGAATCCTGTCAGTTAAAAGTTCATGCATTCAGTGCACAAAGCTAAATTCTGTATTTTCTGTTGTGGCTAGCAAAGTATGAGCCTTTTTTAGGCAAGGCTCAAAAGACAAACCCACCACCATAAATAGCACAAGTAACAAAAAACTGAGGGTAATGCTACTCCATGCCAGAAGTCTAAGCCTCAAAATGCACACCCTCGAAGCACTCCTCAGTATGGAGAAAATCGATATATGTGCAGTAACAGAAACCTGGTTTAAGGTTTCAGAGAGCACCTCAGCACTACCAGGCTACAACTCCTACCATACATTTCAGCCACAAAACCCAGACCGAAATACAAAAGGCGGGGGAGTATCCATATTCATCAAGGATACCCACACCTCTAGGTTAGTGGCACAGCATGATGCTTCAGAGATCATCCATGTGCAACTAACAACGGACAAAACTGCTATTCAAATTATAGCTTGCTACAGATCACCCACCATGTCCCAGGACCCCCACTCCACATTCCTGGAAACACTGGGAAACCTAAAGGTCCTACCAAACACCGTGATATTGGAGGATTTCAATTACCCAAACATTAACTGGGAGAACTACTCAAGTACAAACTCCCTTGCCCAACATTTCCTAGAATTTATAAACTCAAACGCCCTGGATCACCTGGTCAGCACCCCCACCAGAGGTGACAACATATTGGACATGGTCATCACCAACATGGGCGATCGGTGTTCCACACCGGAGGTCAACCCCTCGCTGGTTAGCTCTGACCATAAACTAATCACTCTGGATATCAACATTCCGCCACCACCCCCAGTCAAAGAAACCACCGTGAACAAGTTTTCAAAAGCAAACTTCACGTTACTTATGACCGAGGTGGGAAGTTTCAAAGCCCCCATGCTAAAGGATAATGCTGTCCAAGCTGCAGAATGCTTTACTAATGCACTCTAAGGGCACCTACAAGAATGGATGGATCGTGCTATCCCAAACAGACTCACTCCTCCAAGAAAAGTAAACCAGTCTGGTGGACCTCTGCCATAAACAAGCTATACAATAGACGGAGGAAAGTAGTACAGAAAAGAGTAAAATCCCAAGAAGGGAAGACATCCCTGATCAGTATCGGCAAGAAACTACGTTCCCTCATAAAATCATCCAAGGCTAGCTTCGAAAGAAAAAATTGCCATGGACTCCAAAGATAACCACAAGGCATTCTTTAGCTATGTCAAGAATCTAAGTGGCATTTCACAGATCTGCTCGGAGTTGGTGCAGAATGGCACAAAATACACTTAACCGACCGATATAGCCAACATCCTGGCACACAGGTTCACCCCCTCTCACCCCCCAAAAGGGCCCATAACTATACCAGAAGAATGTAGTGCCCCTGAAATCAGACACTCAGGTTAAAACAGCCCTCTCCAAAGCCAAAAACACAGTATCAGTGGGACCAGATGGTGTCCCAGGCTGCCTCCTACACAAGCTCAAAGATGAACTAACCCCTCACTAAACACACTGTTTAAGCTCAGCCTCTCCACAGGCTACATGCCCACAGATTGGTGCACAACAATGGTTATTCCGCTCCACAAAGGTGGAGCCATAATGGACCCCGGGAACTATCGCCCTATAAGCCTGACTAGCTTTGTCTGCAAAGCTATGGAGCGCATCATCATGGATGTCATTAACAGAGACATTGGGAACCTCCAAACACTGGACCCTACCCAGTTTGGCTTTAAGGGCAGATCATGCCTCCTAAACCTGGTGGACTTCTTTGAGACAGTTACCAAGGCTATAGACTAGGGAAAGGTGGTCCACACAGCTACCTAGACCTCAAAAAGGCCTTCGACACAATTCCCCACTCGTGTATTATAGACCAGCTCACCAGCCTGAACATAAACCCCTACATCACGAGATGAGTTGCCAGCTGGCTCACGGACAGAACCCACATGGTAAGAGTTGCGGAGTTAGGTCTGATTCCAAACCTGTTACAAGTGGCATTCCTCAGGGCTCAGTCCTAGGACCCCTTCTGTTTGGCATGCATATACCTCTTAGAGGTACAGGCAAGCACAGGAAGACTACGGCTGACCAAGTTTGCAGACAACTGCAAACTAGGGTGTATAATTGACTCTCCGGCTGACACAAACATTCTCCAAAAGGGTCTCACTGAGACAGATACCTGGTGTCAAAACCATGGCCTCAAGTTAAATGCCAAAAAGTGCATAGTCATCCTCTTTGGAAAAAAAAAAGTACCCACAAACTACCACATAGGGGGTAGGCCCCTAAATACAGAAGACGTAATAAGGGATCTGGGGACCCAAGTAGATAGTAACCTCTCTTTTGATAATCACATTGCCAAAGTGGTTAGAAAATCCTTCTATGTGGCCCACCTCATCATAAAAGGGTTTGCATCCAGATCAAAAGAAGTCATTGGGCCCCTCTATGCATCACTCATCAGACCCATCATAGAGTACAATGCCCCATTTGGGATGTACCTTACAAGACACCTGCAACAACTGGAAAGACCACAGATGTACCTCACCAAGAGGATCACTGGCCTCAAGCAGATGGCCCTATGCATACCACCTACTCAGATGTGATCTCTGCCTGACATACAAGGCCATGTCCAACCCAGAATTGATGGACATGCTCCACCTAAAGAAAACCATATCCCCTCAGCCACACGCTCCAGGGATCTAAACCTCACCACAGCAATTAATAGAATGTGCTGGTGGGATAGATTCCAGTCCCAGAGACTTCCTGTACTCTGGAACAAGATTCCAATCTACATTAGGCAGAGATCCTCGCTAACCCTCTTTAAAAGAAACCTTGACGAGTGGATGGGAAACAGCAAGTTTACCCCAGGGATCACTTCAGTGGCTCTGCTGGACAGAGGCACAGGGAACTAATCTAAGGGGGTGGCGAAAGCCAACACATTCCGGCTAAGATTATAAATTCCTTCGGGCAGATAGCCTAGTACCTACCTATGAACCTATGACACAAGTTGCACAGTCCCATTGCCTCTACTTCTTTAGAGTGGAGCACAACATTAAGCACTGCCATAAGTGATTCATTCTGATCTCTTGTATATAGTGCAGGAAGAAACTCCTGGTCTACCTTGCAACCAGGGTGGTTATGGCATTTGAACACTCCTCTTGTGGGTATCAGCAGGAGAGTCCCACTAGCAGTTCCATGTCTTTGCCTGAGCAGTGTCAGAATGTTCATTTCAAAGCACAAGCCTTCATTTAGCCTTTCTAGTGATTAGCTTGTTTCTGAAATGCTTGTCCAGTCCCTGGGTGTGCTGAGCAGATCCTTGTCAAATGAAGATTCAAACTTGTACACATTCTTTACTTTAGCAAATGACAAGGGACCCAAAGGAGGCACACCTCCAACCCAGTTGACTGGCCAGAACACACACACACAACTGTACTCATCCCGGAGGGGGGGTACCCTCTTGAGCCACCCCAACCGTACTCTTTTCCTATGGTTTTCCTTCCAACCAAATATAATCCACTGGGCCACACTGAAGCATCCACAGGGTTTTCCCACATCAAAAATTAAAGATCAAAACTTGAACTTTCCAACAGCTTTATGAAGTTTGATGGATCTGTCCATGCAAGCACAAGATTGAGTAGAGGATTTGGTCATATGCTATCACTGGACCAGTTGCAAACTTCTGGCATTCCTGCATCATTGTTGACACTCCTACTGTCTGGCATGAGGTCACTGTCCGTCTGTATCCTGCAGTAACTCATTACCAGGTTGTCCCCAGTTGTGATGACTTTGTATGAGCTTGTCCCTTCTGGAGCCTCATGGGGACAGGAGAGTTCCTCATTGTCAGAATCCTGTGAGGAGTGAGAAGACTTGGAGCCATTGTGCCTGAAATGGATAAGAATTTTGACTTCTCACCCTACAGCACCCTGCACTTCAGCACGACTCCTTTGTGGAGAAACATTAAAGCTCATAAAGTCCACTATGGACTAGCCTATGACCCCATATCTTTCAAACTCAAACTTCTTAATATCTGGGGGTGGGGGGGAGAAGCTTTGCATCATTCAACCCCACTCCCAATGTATCCAGTCAACAGGGATGCTATAACTGAAGCCTGGAATCACATAGACTCTAATTCAGTCTCAAAGAATACAGATGATCTTTGCCAGCCTCCAACTGTGTAGAACAATGCTGTCTAGGCATCCTTGGGCTAACTGTTGTGGGATTTTCTTAGTCCAACCCAGGACCCACAGACCATAGCATTTTATCATCTTGTCATCTAAAAAGGAGTCTAAAGCCTTGGGGGAAACACTGATGAGTGATTTTAGTCCTCTGCTGCATTATCAATGCTTCATTTTAGTTGTCCATATTCTGGTCCAGGCAGTTCAGAAGCGTGTGTGTCTGTGTGTGTCTCTCTTTCTCTCTTGCAGTCGGAGCTCAGGGAGGAAATGGGTAAAACTATGTGGCTTCTAAGGTAAGTTTCCATGTAACTTGCTGCAACTGCTTTGGTGCTGTGCATAGAGTTGCACACTCAGGTATGTCCTTGCTCTCAGGGTACCTGGTCAGGAGAAGCTGAGAAATTCAATCTCTGACATAACTGTCTTCTTTGGACATCTGAAAGATCTGTTGAAAAGGAAACGAGCCCTGTTCCTTGACGGAAGAACTTGCATCACCCCATCTCCTCCCTATTCCTCTGCTTTTTTCAGGTGTAGCTGTCCACAAAAGAAGAATAAAACACTTTTCAAACCAACAAAGGCTGGCCAGTTGGTCCAGCAATATGATTGCTCTGACTGTCATTTCTTGAATAACCACCATCACATTTTCTTCTCAAAACAGTGCACATCACTTTCTTGCATGCCATGAGTATGCATGCACTTGCTTACACATGGATTTAATGGAAAGGGCACCACACAGATTAGCAGTCAGCCAGTCACCCAAAGCACACTTAGTGACTGGCAATATACATATGACCTAGACAGTTAATGCAGAACAAAATTATGAATTTAAACTGCAGTCTCAGTGTACAGCAAAGAAGGTACTTTATGTGATAATTATAATGCAGTCCAACTTTAAACCCAGATGCTGGAAAAGTGTCATCATATTTGACAGAAGAGAAACTGTATTGTGCACAGTGTGTGTTAATGGATAGGGTATTGTACCTGGGATTTGCAGTCAGAGAACCATCTTGCACAAACTTAAAATAAGGTTTGACGAAAAGGTTAAGAAATGGCCGTCTTTGGTACAAAATATATCAGACAAAAATTCCTTATGCTTTACTATTAAAACTTAAGGGGGATGAGGGCCAACTTTGGCAGGAAATATATCAGACAAAAGTGCATCATGTGTCTTACTGTTAGAACTTGAGGTGTAGTACACGGTCATCTTATTTCTTCATATGCAAGGGCAAAAAGCATGCTGTTCCTTTTTTAAACTGCAAGCAAAGTGGCAGATCTCATTTTTCAATTAAGGACAATCACTTGAAGCCATCGAAAAGGTTACATTAACAGGTGTGGCTGCATATATACTGGATACAGCGGACAAAAGGTAAACTCTCATATTGATCCAAAGGTATTGCATATACTGTAAGTTGGAGTCAGATGATGATTATGATGATCATCAGCACCCTTTTCCCATTTTCTACTTGGGATTGTGGAGTCATGTAAACTGTCGCTGTTTCTCTTGATTCAGTACCACTGGTCATACCTTCTTCGATAGTCATACCTGACTGTCACAGGTCTTCACTCACACAATCGATCCATCTCTTTGCTGAGCACTCTCATTTTCATTGCCTTCTTCGTGTGCCCCAAATTTTCTTCAACAGATGGTTTTCTGCACATATGCATGAACCACTGTAATCTGTTCTTTGACCTTCTGTGCAATTGGAGCTACTTGGGCTTTCTGCTCTGATGTCCTCATTTCTTTTTGTCCTGCAGTGTGCATCCTACCCCCCCCCCCCCCATTTTGTGCACTTCATCTCCATCACCTCTAGCTTCCTCAGTTGCACAACCTTCACTGCCTAGGCTTCTGTACCATACATTAGTATTGGTTCCACCATTGTTTTGTGCATCTTTACTTTTTAGATTTGGCTTTATTCTGTTGCACACTACCCCTGACACTTTGTGCCATTTGGCTGCATTACTGTCTGATTGTAGTTTTGACCTCTTCATTCAGACTTCCCTTTTACTCAACCACCCCTTCCGGATACTTGAAGCTGTCAACTGGTTCCAGATTTTCCTTCTATTTCAGTTTTCAGATTCTTCTGATGCCGCCCATTTGTTGCTATTACAGCGGTCATATCTGGACTCAAACCTGTGCCTTCAGTTTTGAATTCCAGACATTCTTGTTCAGTGTCTCCCTGTAATGGCACATCATCTGCATGCAGCAGTTTTGTTGATCTTTCCCCTCCAACCTGTTTGCTAATGTAGTCCATCACCAGTATGAACAGCAGTGTGCTTAGGGCTGAACCCTGATGCACGCCAACACCCACTGGGACCCCTTGTCAGGGTCCACACACTGTTAGTGCTTGTGTCACTGTGTCCTCATACATAGCCTGCACTGATTCTACTAATGTTTCAGGGTTTTGAACCATTGAAGTACTGTCCAAATTAGCATTCTTGACACCTAGTCATATGCTTTCTCCAAGTCTAGGAATGCCCAATTGAACTCTTTCCTCATCTCTAGTTTCCTCTCAACTGTCTGTCTCATTGCAAACATCAGGGCAGTTGTGCTGCATGCTGATGTGAATCTGCTCTGCTCATTTCCTGTCTTATTTTCTGCTACCTTGCATATTCATTTATCAATCACCCTCTCCAGAACTTTCATGCAGTGTGACAAGTTTGATACCTTTATTCTACCCACAGTTGTGAATACCTCACTTGCTCTTGTACACTGGTAGTGGAGTGCTTATTCTTCAGTCATGTGGGATACACATTTCTGTCCATACTGCTTTGAGTACCTTCAGGAGCTGATGTTCTTCATCTCACATTGCTACAGTCCTTACATATGGGTAATCCGCTGTCCTCGGTCGGCCCGAATACCAAAGTATTAGGCTGACGTCGGTCATGGGCGCTCAGGTCTGACATCAGAGCGTCAGGGTATTAAAGCGTATGACCGACGTCATATCCTCAGTCTTTTTTGCCGCATGGTCCGATGCAGAAGCAGCGTTTGCAAGTGCCGTTCGGCGTTCTGAAATTTTCGTATTCTGAGTTTCAGACTGAAACCAAGTTGGGCTAAGTACCCCGTTGGGGAATATTTTTGTTTTTTCTTGCCTTAGTTAATTCCGGATGTCAGAAAAAGTGAATAATTGTATTTCTTGTGGGAAACAGATACCGCATAGGGATTACCATTCTCTTTGTATTCCTTGTTTGGGACCTGAGCACGACGTAGTCGGGTGTCGCTTTTGTGCTAGGTTTAATAAGCGCACCATTAAACGTAGGTTAGATTGCGCTAGGCTTGTCTTCGGTAAGCGGTGTAATTATTATATGCCGTCGGATCCTCCAATGCCCGCTACCGCGAAGAAGCGCAAAGACAAATCTTTAAAGTCCAGACAAGATGAGTCGTCCGTTCCGGACGCCGGCTCTTTGGAAACTACGGTGGAATCTGTGGATCCAGCCGAGGTTTCAGTTGAGTCTCAGGGGGAGGCTTTAATTTTGCAGGATGTGGCCTCTCAGGAGTCAGGTCAGGCTGAGGGGGCCTCTCAGGTTGCTGTTCTCCCTTCCTTGCCTAAGGTGGTTAGGCCTTCTCCTTCTGTCTCTAAGGCTCCTTCTAAAGGCAGGCCTGGTTTGCCTTCCACGGGTGTCAGTCCTGGTTCTGCAGGTTCTGTGCCTAAAAAACACATGCTTAAAATGGCAGAAGATTTAATTTCTTTAATCAGAGGTTCTATGCCCCCTCCTGATAAGAGGCCTAGGGTGGAGCCAGAGGTTGAAAGTTTAGAGCAGGCTTCAGATTACTCAGAGTCTTCAGTTGAAGACATTCAGGATTTTCCTCCTTATTCTGATTCAGACGCAGAGGATTCCACTCCTTCTGCTTCTCCTCCAGAGGATTTTTCTTTTTCAGAAACCCTGCATTCCATGAGGGAACATTTTAAATGGGAAGGTCAGGATTTCTCAGATTCCCGAAAGAGGCTTAGAGAATTTTTGTTTTTACCACAACATAGGCCCTTGGCTATACCTCCTGTTTTGGATGTTGTTCAAGACGTTTTTTCCGAGGCTTCCCTTAATCCAGACTCTCTGCCTCCTGCACCAGTTAAGCCAGACAGGTATTACAGGGTACCTGAGGCTCATAAATATCTGTATAAGAGTCCAAGGGCTAACCCAGAAACTATTAGCCAGGGACCTAAGGGTGTCAGGGCTTCTGTTGTAAAGAATCCAGTTCCTATTGATAAAGATGCTAGAGCTTTGGATAGATGGGGTAAGAAAGTGTATACCTCTTCCACTTTAGCAATGAGGGCTTTGAATTGCCAGTTTCATATGTTGAAGTATCAGAATTTTCTTCTTACTCAACTAAAATCTAAAGTGGATGCTTTAGCAGAGGGCATAGAGTGTAAAGAATTACAGGATTTGGTACATGCCTCTGAACAGGTGGGTAAGCATTCTTTGCAGTGTGGTTTCGATGCTTTACAGGCTTCTTCCAGGGTGGCTGCCACTGGTTCAGTTATTCGCAGGCACGCCTGGCTTAAGGATCAGAATTTGTCAGAGCATGTTAAAACTAGAATTTTGGATGCTCCTTTACAGTCTGAAGTTTTGTTTGGTTCTCCTGTGGAATCTGTCTTGAAGAAAATGGAAGACAAGGCTAAGTCTATGCAGACTGTTAAAGATTTTTTACAGGTGCAGCCTCCTAAGTTTAGCAGGAATTGGCCTACTTAAGGGATGGTCTTATCCTTCTTCTGATTCACAGTCTAGGGGTAGATCTAGACGTGGTAGGGGCAGAGCTCAGAGTACTTTCAGGCCTAGGACGTGGAGTTCACCTGCACAATCTACAGGTGAGGGCAGGGGACAGTCCTTTCGTAAACAGGCCCAATGACCTGCATTTTCAGCTGCCAGATTCTTCCTGTCTGGCAGCTCCTTTGGGAGGAAAGTTGGCACTCTTCAAGCAAAACTGGCTTTTAGTCACCCAGGACAAATGGGTGTTGGACATTATAGACCGAGGCTACAAGTTTTATTTCCATACATTGCCTCCTTTCAAAGGCATGCCAGACGTTCCTCCTCAGCAAAGGGTAGAGGCTCACAAGCAGATTTCTTTACTTCTTCAAATGGGGGCTATACAGCAGGTCCCTCTGTCAGAAGTGGGCCTAGGATTTTACTCTCGCCTGTTTCTAGTACCAAAGAAAGGAAACACTTGGAGACCGATTTTGGATTTATCTATTCTCAACACATACCTAGACATTCCAGAATTCAAAATGTTGACGTCGCAACAACTTCTACCTCTGTTGGACAAAGATCACTGGATGGTAACTCTGGATCTCAAAGAGGCTTATCTTCATGTTCCTATCAGGCCCAGTTGCAGGAGGTACCTGCGTTTTCGGGCTGGGACTTTACATTATCAGTTCTCTGCATTGCCCTTTGGCTTATCTACTGCGCCCAGGGTGTTCACAAAGGTTCTGGCTCCAGTGATAGCCTTCTTTCGGTTAAGAGGAATACAGATTTATCCTTATTTGGACGATTGCCTGATTCTTGCTCAAGACAAGTACGAACTTCTTCATCTACAGTATGTGATGGCAGTGTTAAGGTGCCTAGGGTATTCTGTGAACGAAACAAAGTCCAGTCTAGTACCCTCTCAGGAAATGTGCTTTCTGGGTGTGAGACTGAATACAGCTTCCCAGATGGCCTTTTTGACCCCGGACAAGCAAAAGAACCTTACTCTTTACTTCCATCAATTGTCTCTACGGTCCAGGCTGACTGCAAGGACAGTCCTTCAAGCCTTGGGGTTCATGGCATCTTGTATTCTGGTGCTTCCCAATGCCAAACTGCATATGAGGAAGCTACAATGGTATCTCAAAATGTATGGACACAACACTGCCAAGATCTGGACACTGTCATTCAAATAATACCTTGCATTCAAAAGGAATTTTTGTGGTGGGCTCAGGAATGTCACCTAAACAAGGGACTCTCTGTGACCCGACCAGAGGCGAGTCAGATTTTAACGACAGATGCCTCGGACAAGGCTTGGGGAGCACACCTCAATGGAAAATGGGTGCAAGACACGTGGCCTGCCAGACTTCAACATTTACATATCAACTTGAAGGAGATGTTAGCAGTCCAATTTGCATTAATGGCTTTCAAGGATTTACTTCACCCAGGGCAAGTGTTGATTCTAACAGACAACACAACTGTCATGTGGTACATCAACAAGCAAGGGGGAACCCATTCGTACCCTCTTTGCAGGCAAGCAATGATTTTGTGGGAGACTGCTCTCAGTTTACACCTCAATCTTCAGGCAAGATTTCTACCAGGAGCACAGAACTCCTTAGCAGATGTTTTGAGCAGACAGATAGTGGATCCCCACGAGTGGAAATTGGATCCTCATGTATTTCGAAAATTGACAGTGATATGGGGAACTCCAGACATAGATCTGTTCGCTTCTCCACTAAATTTCCAGTTGACAAAGTTTTGCACAAAAATGTTTCATCCCACAGCTTGGAAAGTGGATGCTCTGTCATTCAGTTGGAGCAATCTTCACGTCTATGCCTTTCCGCCTCTGCCTCTCCTCCCCAAGGTACTCTTGAAAGTCAGACAAGACAAGCCTTCCATGATACTAATAGCTCCAGATTGGCCTCAACAGCACTGGTACCCTCTGCTGAGGAGTTTAGTACGGGAGCCTCCATGGCCTTTGCCTTTGATTCCGCACCTTTTGTCACAGGAGAGCAATCATTTCCTCAATGTCAGGATTCAGTCCCTGCATCTAACAGCCTGGCATATTCTGTTCTAGAACCTGGAGGGTCGCAGCTTCCACAACAAGTTTTGAATGTTATTTTGGAGGCCAGAAGGCCTAGTACAAGGAAAGTTTATGCTGATAAATGGAGGAGATTTTTAATTTGGAGCAAAACAAAGGGCTTTGATGTTTCCAGGCCTGATGTAAGTGTTTCTCTTCAATATCTTACAGAATTATTAGACAAAGGTTTGTCTTTCTCCTCTATAAAAGTTCATGCTGCAGCCATTTCTGCTCACTATGACTGTGACCCTCCATTATTCTCTCATCCTTTGTTTAAGCAATTTCTTAGAGGGGCAAAGAACATAAGACCCCCATGTAGAGCTCCTACTCCTGCCTGGGATCTCAATTTTGTGTTGGAAAAACTTACTTTACCTCCTTTTGAACCTGCAGCTACTGCTGAGTTAAAGTTTTTGTCTTGGAAGACTGCTTTTTTGTTGGCCATTACGTCTGCTAGAAGGGTTTCTGAATTACAGGCCCTTATGGCAGTTGAACCCTTCCTAATTTTTCATAAGGCTAGGGTATCTCTGCGTACTAATCCTACTTTTATGCCTAAAGTGGTTTCAAATGTGGCCTTGAACCAATCAATTCATTTGCCTACTTTTTATGCAGATCCCCAAAATAAAGGGGAGAAAAATTTGCACACTTTGGATATTCACAGGCAGTTGCGTTATTATTTGAGCAGGACTAAAGGGTTCAGACAGTCTCAGCAGTTGTTTGTTTCTTTTGCTTTGGGTTCTCAGGGGAAACCTGTTTCAAAACAAACTATTTCTAAGTGGATTGGCTTTTGTATTGCTTTTTGTTATTCTCATCATGGTAAGGAGATTCCGGCTGGAATCAGACCTCACTCCACTAGGGCTACTGCCACTTCTACAGCTTTTTTGAGGGGAGTAGCTACTAAAGACATTTTGGAAGCAGCTACTTGGAGTTCAGTGCATACTTTTTCTAAACATTACCACCTTCCTCTTTATTCCAAATCTAGGGCTGGATTTGCCACTGCAATCTTACAGGGCATTTTGGCAGCTCCCAATGCTTTATGATTTTGCCAGCCTCCCTTTACCTCTGCTTTGGGATTCTACCCATATGTAAGGACTGCAGCAATGTGAGATGAAGAACATAGTACAGTTTTGTACCTACCATAAATGTAGATGTTCGAAGATCCACATTGCTGCAGTCCAATTTACCCTCCCTCCTTCCCCTCTGTAGTTTGGAATGGTTGTATGGTTTGGGTGGTAGCTGTTATTTGTGCATGCCTTTTGGGAAGTATTCTATTTTTGGCTGTGGCCTTTCTTTTTAGGGCCTTCTGACATCTGGGGCAAGAAAAGACTGAGGATATGACGTCGGTCATGCGCTTTAATACCCTGACACTCTGATGTCAGATCTGAGCGCCCATGACCGACGTCAGCCTAATACTTTGGTATTCGGGCCGACCGAGGACAGCGGATTACCCATATGTAAGGACTGCAGCAATGTGGATCTTCGAACATCTACATTTATGGTAGGTACAAAACTGTACTTTTCTTCCCTAATTCACCCAAACTCTTGATCATATGTGCCATGACCTCATCTAAGCTTCCTACCTTCCCCAAGTTTGTTTTTTTTCATAGTGCTGGTCTTACTTTGTTTAGGGGAGCTGTTCATTTCTCATAGTCTGTGTTAGGGCAATATAGCTTCTGCAGGGTTTTCTTCATTCTGAAGCTTCTGGAAATGCACCTTCATCTGTCCTTTATGCCCTGTGGACTGGTGAGTTTGTTGTTGCTGGCATCCCTTTTGAAGGGTGTCTGACTGTCTTCTTTATTTTTCTGTCTGCCTTGCAACTGATAGTTTCTTTGTGGCATCTGCTGAGTCACTTCTTCCAGAAGCTGGTAGGGTGCCTCTTTTTTTTTTTTTTTTTTTCTCTTTTGCTATTGCAATTGCTCTCAGCCTGTGTTAGCCAGCCAGTATTCCATCTTAGCCCGGTTCATATTTTTGGGCTCCCACTTTTTTCTGCACTCCTCCTTTCTTTTCATGACTTTTAGGACTTCTGCATTCCATACATTGAAGCCAGCTAATTTATGTTATTCTAGAGAAGTGGAACAAAACAGATGTTCTAACCCTGACCCATGACAGAGGGATGAAGCCCTGAATGTAGCCCAAATGTCCACTGTTCAGTTAGTAGCATAGGTGACTGAGGGACTGGGCAAGGGTGGATGAGCTTGAGTTTTATGGCCAGTGCCAGCTCACTTATCCTGGGGGGAGGGGCTTTATTGACCATGATGTCTCACATTGTGTGAGGCAGAGACTTCCCTGCTGAGTCGGGGAATAGGAGGGGTGTGTGTAGGAACATATACCTCCTTTCCAGTCAGGCAGTCATTGCAAGTCCATTGTGACTAGATAGCTGACTTGCACTTTACCAACTGACTCTTGCTGCCAGCGAAATGTATGGGCTAGTGGGGTTCATGGGTTGTCTGACTCTTGCATAGACCAGGGACATTTGGTTCCTGTCCCCAAAGAACAAATGTTCCAGTTGAGTGTAAGTGGTGCAGCATTCAGGCAGGGTCCTTCACAGGTGGATAAAGGGGTATTAAAAAGAATAATAAAATAGTTAATCTGAAGTTAGGGCATACCTTACAAATTATACAAGTAAAAGCTGATATCAGGAAGTAGCATGGCTTTAGAGATGCTGATCCACATGACAGGAATGATGTAGTGGGGTGAGGTGAGACACAGGTAAAGACCAGATTACTTAAACTGCACAGAACTAGACTGATCACTTGCAAGTACCCTGATGGTACCGTTACATTTTTAAGCTTGATGGTACCCAAGTTGTTTTGACTGTCTTGCAGTCAGGGCATGGTGCTTAACCCATAGTTTTATCATAGACATAGATTGACATAGTAGCAAAGAAGATGGGAGATGGTATCCAAGAGTTGACTTTGCTGTAGACAATATGCACTCCTCAGTAGTTCTCCACATCCTGTCCATTCAGTTTTCATAATCTGAGATTGATTACAGCTTCATTGTCCAATTCTTCATTGTCCAATTTCTCCTGGGATGAATGTGGTAGCCCTCGTCATCATGTGCCTTGCAGGTTTCATCTGAGTAACAGGCATAATCCATATCCTATCTCTTGTTGTCCAGGCACGTCTGACAGTGGTGTTGGAGATGCAGCCCCTCCAAACCTGAAAATAGACCACCCTCATTGAAAAAATTAGGCTCACACATGTATGGATAAAAACACTGTTTGGCATTATCGGTCATAAATAGCATAACGCCAAATGCCTCAAATCACCTACCAAAGTACTTGGTCATAGAAAGCACACACCACCAATACATATTGCTGTTCAGCACAACTGTGCATGCAACTTACTCACCACTGTTGATAACTGGTTACCACTTCATAGTGAAAGTGATGCTAGTTTCCACCCATATTTAGAAGAAAACTTGCGTCTGAGGTTTGTGATAATTTCCAATCCTTTTTCAGTACTTCCTGGGGAAGAGCTCACCAAATTTTGCTGTGCTTATACCTATGCCAATGGCATAGAGGAATGAAGCCCAGACAACATTTAGTTTGAATGTGTTCTCAGTTGGATGACAGCACAAGAATGGTAGGATGGACATGATTCTTCTGGAGGGAGGGAGCTTGTACTGTTTTTTTTTTTTTCAAGCTGTTACAGACTTTAGAACTCTGATGAGAAGTCCGGATGGAAGAGGCAGGCAAGGCTGAAGATTGTGACCATTGTATGGGCCCAGGGTGGGGCACACACCTGGGTACATCTCATTGTCTGCCAAGCCAAGAAGAATTGCATGAGGGAGGAATTTAAGGCTAGAAAAATTCCCAAACTGGTCAACATGATGCAGTCTACTGTTGGTTAGGGAAATGATGGCTGATTATTCTTCAGTCAAGACCAGCTTTGAATTGCCATTATGGACTCCGTATAAGGGTAAGCCAGACTACCTGGTGTGTGTATGGCTCTACCTCCTCCCACCCCTGCATCATGCATGTAGAAGGGGAAAGTAACCAAGAGAACTTAAGAAGCAAAAAGAAATATTGCCGTTATTTAGATATTTTCTCCTGGTACCAGCTGGCACCCGTGGGAGGGGCAACATCTGCCTCAACCCTCACCATTCGTGCAGCTGTGATTTTCTGTCATGATTTTTTCATACACTTCTATATTTTCTTTGAAACTTGCCATTGAATTTGCTGCAGTCTCGTCTTACCTACCAACAACTTAATCACTTAAAAGAAAAGAGGTATCTCCGTACTGCAAATGGAGTGTTCTCTGTGACATCAGTTATCCATTGCTGGTTAGTGAACATATGGGCACCATAGGTTTAGTCAAAGAGAAAGTAAGTAATTGACATGCTGGCTTATCTTGTTTACCTTTTTGGTGAGGGAGGATGAATTACCCTGTTGTGCTGCTACATGACAGTATGCTTAGGAGCATATATGCTATTTTGCTGGTGACATGTGAAGAATGCATGTGCATGAACATACTCACTAAAATATTGGTATCCCTGGACTTTGTGTGTTAGGAAATGGGGGAAGGAAACTGTCTTTTCCTAGCTTTACATGATTGAACAGGTGTTCTTTCCCTGCCATTCCTTATTGGAACAAACTGACAGTATAAGATAGATGGAAGTTCCATACCTAAGGTCAGTGAGTGGGAAGACTGAAAAATTATTTAAAATAAAAAAAAGATCTTGTTCATCCTTTCTTTAGTCTAATATTCCACTTTGGCTTCATCGTGTCCCTTTGTCTGCCCTTCTTCCATGTGGTTCTTCAGTCTTACTTTTTTCCTGTTAAAGTACTTCAGTGACTGCCGTATTTGTCTCTCTCTCTTGTATCCTTTACATTTAATTACATCCTCACAGTACTTCCCTTTTCACATCTTGAATCTTTCCTATTACTTTCTGTGGTCTTCCACATGTTAAAGTTCACAAATAACCAAGAGTTTTAACTTTTAGTTTTGAGTCAAGAATAGTGCTTCAGGATGTGCAACGTACTTGTTTATTTCATAAACAGTGCTGGGAGACTGCCTACTTAAATTTTTAGATCATTCTCAAAGAATAAAGGAAACTTTGAATTTTAATACTTTTTCCTTATCAATTTTATGCATGCAGAACTCTGTTACATTGCTTTTAACAAATAATAACATTTTTAAATGTTTTATGTCCTTATGATCCTTGCTTAGAGCTTCACATGAACACTTGTAAAATATGCCTTTTTAAAATGTAGATCACCTGTGCTTAAGATTTATCAGCCTGTAACATTCCGTACCAGGACACACTCTCACAGACATCCTTGCAAAGACTCCTCCCCCAGCATGAGAAGGCCAGAGGATACTGTTGATAAGTCTAGTTTCCACTGATACCGGACGCTTTTAAACATAACATCACTTAACTCTTTTGGAACTTATTTTGCCTTCAACTGTCTGCCAGTATAAACAGAATGCAATTGTAAAACACTTTAAAAACAAAGCTACTACTTATGTGAAACTATACCTTGCATAATCATGCCTCTATTTTTCATTTTTCTTTTGACATGAATGTATTATAAACATTTTTATCTGACTCATTTGTGAAGTAACTGCAAGTTAATATGCGTTTTGTGAAGAATAAATGAGTCATAATAGCCTTCCATAACAGTCCTCCCTTTGACACTGTGTCATTTACAATTGTATTTTGATTCTTCTTAATTTGATAAAATATGCTTTGGCACCATTGTCTTTAATAATTTTGTCATCATTATGTGATTTTAATAGTAGCATTATGAGTGCAGGTGAGATTAAGCATTTTGTAATCACAGCCTTTAGATCAGAAAATATTACAACAACTGGAAGAATAATATCAGGTATTGTAATGCTACCTTGTAATGTACTAGTTTCCAGGTTACTGTTTAGCTATACTGTCCAGATCCTTGGCTCTTTGCTCCATGAAATTGGCTAACATTTTTTTTTGTTTATCATGATAGTCACTAATATAGGAACAATGGCTTTTTATGAGGGCATGTGACCCCCCCGGAAGCTAGCATTATGTCGAGTGCAAGCTGATTTTGTAATACCACAGTCTGAATTTGTCATTTTTCAATTTGCCCTCCTGATGTGATATATGAAGTATGGTTTGCTACCTCCTGAAGAATTTGAACAAGCATGATGATTTTGCTCATTGTCCTTTGCACTCCATACCCAAAAGTAAAGACTGAATATACTTGCTCTACCGAGTTATTTCTCAGCCTACCTGCTGGAGGGTTCTCAAAATGTTTTATAGCAGGAATGGTGTAGCCTACAGAACAACACCCAGACCCGTTTGTAGGCAGCCATGGGTAGCCACGATCACTGCAAATGTAGTAATGATTCTGTGTCATGTCCATGCTATGCCCCCAGTCGTAGTTTTTTTATGTACAAAGAGTTCAACACACTTGTGTCTAGTGCCATTGCATCTACTGGTTCCCATTGGTACAATCCCATTTTTGGCGTAAACTGTCTTTCCACGATTTGTGGTTGCAAGTTGAAGAGGTTCAACCTTTGAAAGTCAGTCACATTACGCCAAGTTAGATAAATGTCACTAAGATCCTTTTCAAATGTTACTTGAGATGCAAGTATTGGAATCATGGGAATCCCTGCCTTAGAATGATGCTGTATAAGCAAACACACCCAACAGTTTGTCACTTTTAAGTCCACAGCATACTGTTGAAGAACCAACAGGAAACTGTTTTCTCTTGACCAGTTTATAAGAGGAAACAGCAACAAAAAACAAAGTAGTAGTACCTGTTGCCATTAGATTTGTCATGGACTGCCAACTGAGTTGATTTCCTCCCTTAATCTCTTACTGGAGCAGATGGATCACCCTTTGCACTTCGATCTTTCTTCACTGACAAGATAATTTGTCTGGGGCCCCCACACCATACATCTTCCGCAATGTGATGAGTGGATCCAAGCCGGTCATCCTGCACAGCGGATGGCAGTAAAAGTTGTAAGCAGGACCTGGAAAGGGCCTTTTCACTTTGGACTCAAACAGTTAGTTCTCTGGAAAGTTTTAACATAAACACAACCACCAGGCCACAGTTGATGGGGCTGGTTAGGAGGTTGAGGAAGAGCTTTCTTGTACAGTTCTATGGTACTCTTGCAAGAAATGAGTACGTTTTGTGCAGTAAGATATATAACCTCATCCGTTAGAGTTAATTTGTCATTTGACATGGGGGTAGCTGGAAGGGCAGTGGGTCTCCCCCATTAATATTTCATAGGGGTTCAATTTCCTTGTAGTATTTAATGTACTCCTCGTGCTCATTAGTGCTAAGGGAAGTGCCTCTGGCCATTTAAGGTTTGTTTCAGCACAAATCTTTGAAATCTTATTTTTAAGAGTCCTATTGACCTTCTCTACTAATTCAGATGACTGTGGATGGTTCGGAGAGTGAAGACATAACTTGGTATTAAAAATCTTGCATAGTTGTCTGGTCAGGGAATTATTAAAATGTGTTCCCTTATCACTATTGATAGTACAAGGTACCCCAAATCTAGTTGTAAATTTGAAAAGTATTTTCTTAACAACTGTCACAGAATCTGCCTTGTAACATGGGGTAAGCTTCCACCCATGCAGAAAACATGCATGCCATATGGACCTTTGGCATCTGGACAAAGTTCATTAACAAAAGGTCCCCAAGGTGGGTGGTAAGCATGCAGCTTTAACTTTTTAGTTTTTGCTAACATTGTATGTTAGACATAAAGTACTGAAATATTAAAGTGGATACATGAGGGGCATACCAACTTTGGGTAAGTTGATTAAATAATGCTAAACACTCTGACGTCTCGGCCTTCGCCTTCCAGGAGTATAACACAAGTAAAACCCTCAAATCTTATATACAAGTTAAACCAATTATACAAGTGATTAAACAATCAACATGTTAAGAATCAATTAGTTAGACAACATTTTCCAATTAAAATCTTCATTTAGTCCATTAGGATATAAAGTTTTAAACTTTAAAATATAAACAGTTTCCTTATGTAATAGTAACTGTTTAATTCTTAACATATCTCCATCATTATTAGATACTTGCTCCAAAATCGAAGCTTTTAACAGCCTTTCATCACTATTATGCTCTTCAAAAAAATGTTGAGCAACAGGGCTCTCATTCTTGACATTAATTATGTCCCTGATGTGCTCTAATAGTCTTACTTTGAAGGGCCTTTTTGTTTCACCAATATAAAATTTCTGACAGGGACATGATAATACATAAATTACCCCCTCTGTTTTACAGTTAAAACAACCATGAACTTTAAAAGGAATACCATTTATATAATCAAAACTACAAGTAATAAAGCTACATGCCTTGCATTTTCCACACGGATACGTTCCTTTTAATCTAACTTGTTCCACCATAATGTCTGTAGGGGCACTAAACCTACTTCGTACCAAAAGATCTTTAATACTTCTACCCTTTCTATATGAAAATTTTAAATTTACATTTAGCCATGATTTAACCTCGTTAAGAGAGCTAAAAAATTTCCAAAACAATAAAACATTTTTAACAAATTCATGGGTATAGCAACCATATGTGGTGACAAAATATATAACTTCACCAGATGTTTGTTTTTCCCACTTATTTTTGTTATTTACACAAACTTCCATTTTTCTCTTCCGTGTTATACTTTCTTTACTATGGTTATTAATATAGTCCCATAATTTATTAAGACACTCCTCCAAACAAGATGTACTATATCCCCTCACTAAAAATGAATTATAAACTAAATCTAATTCATTTTTAAATATTATGTCATCATTACATAATCTAAAACATCTTAACATTTCTCCATAAGGTAGAGAATACTTAATATGGGGAACATGTCCACTTGTACCATGTACATAAGCAGTAGGGCCTTCAAACTTTCTATTAACCGAAGTTATTAATTTATAGCCACTAGAGATGTCCAAAATAACATCCAAAAATGGTATTCATGGACCCATAGTTAACCCATCAAAATCCAGACCAAATCTATTATGTTTCAAATCTGAAATAAATTCTACAGCCATAGATTGTCCCCCTTCCACCAAAAAAATTAAATCATCTACAAATCTAAAGTATTTAATGACATAGTCTTGAAAAAACCTATGCTTGTAGATGTATTCATATTCAAAAAGTCCCATAGCCAAATTAGCATACATGGGGGCAAATGAAGCCCCCATGGCTGTCCCCTGCTTCTGGCGATACATGATATTGTTGAATTCAAAATAATTGTTTGTTAATGAAAAATATATTAACTCAATAACAAATTCAGAGACGGGTGACTGACCCAAAAACCGTCTCAATGCCTCTAATCCAAAATCATGACTTATATTAGTATAGAGACTTTTAACATCTACAGACAACCAATATAGGTTTTTATTCCATTTTATATCCTTGATTTTGTTCAAAAAATCAAAAACATCCATTAGAAAAGAAGGCAATTTCTTAACATAGGAAATTAAATAATTATGTAAAAAAATACCTATGTTCTTCAAAAAATAGTTATGACCGGAAACAATAGGGCGACCTGTGGGTTTATTAAGACTTTTGTGAATTTTAGGCAGACAATAAAAATAAGCCTTGCTACAACCTTCTGTATAGAATTTATTTTTTACATCTTTCATCTCAAAATAACCCAGTCTATAGCCCTTATGTATCAGGTCATTGTATTGTGATATAGCCTCATGATATCTATCTATCTCACATTTTTCATAGATATTTTTGTCATTAAGATGTTTCATACACATGTTTAGATAATCCATACTATTTAAGACAACCAATTTGTTGCCTTTGTCAGCAGGTTTAAAAACAACATTACTTTTCTTACTAAGATTCATTAAGATCTTCCATTCCTTTTTTGACATGTTATATTCAATATTACTATTGTTAAACATGAATTCATGATATCCCACTTCTAAGGAATGATTAACCATTTTTGTGAAGTTCGCTACATCATGATTAGAGACTGAAGGAAAAAAGTTACTTTTGGAAGGAACCTTTTCAGTGTTAAGCTTGACATAAGCATTAGTTGGTTCATCCGACAAACATGAATAAAAACTACTATTAGAACTGGAATCATCCGAATTAGAATCAACACATTGATCGTTAGTATTTAAACTAAAAAAATACTTTAAATACAATTTACGACTAAATTTATATACATCCATTTGCATGTCATACAACCTAGAAACTACAGTTGGAATAAACTTTAAACCTAGGTTCAATACTGAAAGTTCATCATTACTAAGCTCAAAATTCGATAGATTTACAACATAACAATTCAATGAATTGAATGTCTCACTACCATCTCCCTCGTTTAAAGCCTCCCCGTTTCGTCGATTCTGAAGGGGTGTAGTCCTGATATTCCCACTGGCGTTTGTGCCGTGAATTATCTCTCTGCTGTTGCGGATACTCTGCACGAAAATTATGTCTTAAATGCTCAGGATTCTCAGCTGCTGGTAAATTTGGAAAGTCAGTGTCCAATCCATCGTCTTCGTAAGATGTATAGCCATTTTCTGAAGCAGAAGCAGAGGAATTCAAGGGGCGTGCTCTGTCTGCTTCCTGTTGAAACCTCACATGTTTGCGCCCTTTGTTACGATTGGTTCTCGATACAAACGCCTTATTTAATTCATAATCACGCAGATCCCTAATCAGTTTACCTTTTTTACGGTCAATAAGTGTCAATTCATAATCTTTTAATTTATCATTCATTTGTTTCAGAAAATCATCCAGAAAAGATGTAGATACACATTTAGATATGTCATTGCACATTTTTTTGATATCAGCGCATAGTTCTTTTTGCTTTAGACTGTCTCTTTCTACAAGAATGTGTAACCATTGTGTAGTACAATTATGAGCTGCAGCCACCCATCTTTTATGAAAGAGAACTTCCGACTCTTTAGAAAGATCAAAGGGCGTAGTAGGATCTTTAAAAGCCCTTAGTCCCCTGGGTGTTATCTCGGTATCAATATAGCGTTGTAAGCCACATATGTTGAAAAAAGTAGCAGTTTCTTTTATCATTTTTTTCTCTAAATTTTCAAAAAGAGACTTATGTTCTTCATTATCGGGTACAAGATGCTTTCAGCCAACACTACAGAAAGGGTTAGGGAAGCGTTTTTTACGCTCATCTTCCCATTTGTCCCATAGTATATTGCCTTTATCAATGCCAGTTCTAGTAGTTAATTGTCTCTCACCTCTGTCAATGGCATTGCTAACAAAACTGTCCAAAGAAAGTTGTGAACCATCCATGGTATCACGTAGCACCCGTGTGGAAAATGCAAGGCATGTAGCTTTATTACTTGTAGTTTTGATTATATAAATGGTATTCCTTTTAAAGTTCATGGTTGTTTTAACTGTAAAACAGAGGGGGTAATTTATGTATTATCATGTCCCTGTCAGAAATTTTATATTGGTGAAACAAAAAGGCCCTTCAAAGTAAGACTATTAGAGCACATCAGGGACATAATTAATGTCAAGAATGAGAGCCCTGTTGCTCAACATTTTTTTGAAGAGCATAATAGTGATGAAAGGCTGTTAAAAGCTTCGATTTTGGAGCAAGTATCTAATAATGATGGAGATATGTTAAGAATTAAACAGTTACTATTACATAAGGAAACTGTTTATATTTTAAAGTTTAAAACTTTATATCCTAATGGACTAAATGAAGATTTTAATTGGAAAATGTTGTCTAACTAATTGATTCTTAACATGTTGATTGTTTAATCACTTGTATAATTGGTTTAACTTGTATATAAGATTTGAGGGTTTTACTTGTGTTATACTCCTGGAAGGCGAAGGCCGAGACGTCAGAGTGTTTTGCATTTTTACAGAATAAATCGCATTTGGTGAATCCTGCCTTGTTGTTTCTTCTACTTCTTCTACATTGGTGCTGTTGTTCCTGTTGATTAAATAATGCTGTCTTACCTGCGTGGGCTGCTGAATATGTCCTTACCAGATAAGGTAGGAAGGAGGCAGGTGCCCACCAGTCAGCTGTACAGATGTTGCCATAACCCAGCAGCGGATTTATGCATCCATCTTTAAGCCACCTCTGAACTTCTCCCTGTGATGCTTCAGCTTGGAAAACTAATACTCTTTTTTTTTTTTTTTTTTTTTTTTTTTTTTTTTTTTTTTTTTAAATCAAATACATCATTACTGTTAGATTCTTGCAGTACATCACATGTAATTTTACACAGAGTCCTCCTACAACTTGCTCAGCAGCTTGATCTGATAAATAATTTTTATTTGAAATCGTATCTATACCCTTTTAATGGGCACTACATTTAACTACTGCTAATTCTTTAGGTAACAAGAGAATTTAAAAGTTTTTTTTACAAAAAAAAAAAGAATTCTTAATCTGAGTTCCTGCAGAGGTTAAAAATCTTCTCGTTTGCAAAGTTGCCAAAAATCATGTACTACACCAAAAGCATAGCGACTGCCAGTGTAGACATTCACAACTTTGTCTTTGGCTAACTCACAAGCCCTTTGTAGAGCCACTAACTCAGCTACCCGGGCAGAATGCACGCCTTCTAGTCTTTTTTGAAACAAAACATCATTATTGGTGCAGACAGATATTCTTGCAACCAGATTTCCATTTCAATGTCTTCCACAGGAACCATCCACAAATAGTTCCAGCTCAGCGTTTGATATAGGAGAGCATCATTCCTAGCAGAAAGCAGATAATTTAGTCAAACAAGCACAATCATGCTCTTTACCATCCTCAGCAGTAGGTAACAAAGATGCATGATTTAGTGCAGGGACAGTGTATGAGAGAAATAGATGGATCAGAGGGATGAGTAAGTTCATATTTAGTTAGGTGTGCAGTCAAGAGGTGTTGAGCTTTTATTTTAAGTAAGAGAGATGATACAGACCCTGGAAACTACGGACCCATAAGTCTCACTAGTCTTGTATGTAAAGCCATGGAAAGAATTATCATGGAAATGATCAATAGAGATAGAGTAAACCACCAGATACTGGACCCAACCCAGTTTGGTTTCATCAAGGGCAGATCATGCCTACTCAACCTGGTTGACTTCTTTGAGAAGGTCACCAAAGCAATGGATGAAGGCAAAATCATTCACATGCCTACTGTGACCTGGCCAAGGCATTTGACACAATACCCCACTCGGACGTTGTTGATAAACTCAAGATTAGGTACAAACCCATATATCACCCGGTGGATATCCAGCTGGCTCACAGACAGGACCCAGGAAGTTAGAATTGGGGAGTCCACCTCTACAAAGAGGCCATTCACAAGTGGAGTCCCTCAGGGATCAGTCCTTAGACCACTCCTTTTTGGCATTTACTTTTCAGAAGTCAAAGCCAATGTCAGTGGTCTCTGGCCGACTAAATTTATAGATTGCAAATTAGGAGCGGTCACTGAATCTCACACTGACACAAATGTTGTCCAGGAGGGGCTGACACAGACAAACTGGTGCTGGAGCAATGGGCTAAAACTAAATGCCAGGAAGTCCATAATAGTATACTTTGGGAAGTCATCCATCCCTGGTAACTATCATATTGACAACACACCCCTTAGGATTTACCCAGCAGTCAGGGACTTTGGGAACATAAATGGATATTAATCTAGCCTTTGATCATCCTGTGTCTACAGTGGTGAGGAAATCATTCTATGTTACACAACTTATAAACAAAGATATGGCATCAAAGTCCAAGGAAGTCATTGTTCCGCTGTATTCGGAACTCATCAGACTTATCATGGAGAACAGTGCCCCCTTTGGTATATACCCAACCAGGTATATCCAACAGTTGGAACGTGCACAGAGGTTCCTCACTAAAAGAATACAGGGCATAAGTAATATGTCCTATGCAGACCGCCTCAAGGCCCTATACCTGTATTCGGTCTCCTACAGACTTTTGAGGGGAGATCTATGCCTGGCATACAGGGCATTGTCAGACCCCACTCTGATGGACCTCCTGCATATCCACAAAACAAACAGCACCAGAATTACCTTTTCTAAAGACTTAAACCTTGCTTGTCACATAAATAGGACCTGCTGGAGAGATGGGTATGTATCCCAGAGACTACCCCATCTATGGAACAGGCTGCCCATCCATGTGAAGCAGAGTTCCTCCCTAACCCAATTCAAGTGCAACTTGGACAATTGGATGGGAAACTAAAAATTCATCCCTGGTTTGGCACCTATGTCTCTAATGGACACAGGTAACCTGTAAATGGTTTATTTCCCAGGTCCGTGCTTACACTTATCGAGGGTATCAGAACTAGTCAGAGATTTGGGATGCATGTCTAGACTTGAAAAGGCCCGTTTGGTTGTTACTAGTAAACACCTAGAACCTATACAGAATGAGGGACAGCTACTTAAGATCATAGCCGAGCACCAGTGATTGCACAAGATTGACTAGAATGGAGGCAGCGGCTCCTGCCCTTAAACATGGTGGAAATTCCTTTGCAACAGAATCAAGTGCTGTACTATAATAAGCTAATGGATGATAGTTGTCCCCATGTTTCTGGGCAAGCACTCTGTTAACAAATCCATTTCTTTCATGACGAAACAGAATGAAAGTCTTTCCATAATTCGGTAACCCTAAATCTGGGGCAGTAGCTAAAGCTTGCTTTAAATTCTGAAATGAATTTTCTTCTTTACTATCCCAAGTGAGGGGCTCTGATGTATTCTGTTTTAAAAGATTTTTCAAAGGTGTAGCAATTTCTGCTTAATCAGAAATCCACTGTCTGCAATACCCTGTCATACCTAAGAAAAATCTAAGTTGACGCTGAGTAGTTGGATGTGGGGCTTTAGCTATTGCCTCAGTATGAGATTGTAACATCTGCCTGCTACCCTGAGATCAGTTGACTAAGATAACGTACATAAGATGACCATAGCTGTAACTTTTTTTCTTGACACCGTATTTCTTTTTTTTTTTGGAAAGATCGTTAAAAGATGTATTGTTTTCTGCTGACATGCTGAAGAGAATCAGCTGCTATTAGTAAATCAGCTACATATTACGCTAACACAGATCCACTTAGAAATGTCACATCTTCCATGTCTTTTTTTAGAATTTGAGAAAATAATGGAAATTTAGTGATTTCCTGTGATAAGCATGTCCAATGTATACTGCTGTCCCTTATCAGTAAAGGTAAGCAGAAACTGACTTTCATGATGGATGGGTATAGAAAAAAATGCTGAACACAGATCTGTCACAGAAAAATATTTTGTTGCAGGTGATACGCAACTCAGTATTTTTCTGGATTTGGAACCATGGAAAAAAGTTGGTAATACTGTACTGTTTACAATCATTAAATCTTATACATACCTATAAGTATCCTTTCCTGGCTTCTTTACAGGAGTATTACAAGGACGTTAGCTGGCACTATTATTCCTTGTTGTGTTAAAGACTGACTTACAGGTTTGATTCCCTGCTCTGCTTCTGTTCTCAGTGGAAACTGTGGCACTCTAGGAAGAGGTTTAGATGGATTTAATTTTATTTTTCTGGTTCTGCAGATTTTAATATACCTGCTTTATTAGCATGTTTAGCCCATAAGTTAGCAGGTACCTGCTGCAGCAGTTTTTCAGTTGCCTGTATGCCTTTACCAGGCTGTTCGTCAGCTTTTGCTAAGACTGTGCGAGTACTTCCCCCTCCGATTCTTTTGGGACATCCAAATACACCCCTTCTGGTGTACAGTAAATAGTACAACCCAGTTTGCATAACAGGTCGCTCCCTAGCAAATTTACCAGTGCAGTAGGAAATAATGCCTTTCTTCAACTGGTCCTAAAGAAATGGGTATAGTTTCTGAAACAGGATATGCAACAGTAACATTTGTTATTCCAACTGTCTTTACTGTATGTCCTGGTATCTGACTATCTGAGCTAACATTTAATACACATCTAGTGGCTCCAGTGTCCACCAGGAAAGAAATTTTTTAATTTATTTGTACCTATTCATAGGGTCCCTTTTGCTCTACTGGCAGCACAGGATTAAGATTTATTTCTGTTTTATTTTTCTGACATAGTCCGTATAGTGATTCTTGACTCTTTTCAGTTTGAGGAGGTGGTGAAGGAAAACATTACTAAAACAAAGAAATAAAGCTTGGACAGCCTACTACCAAACTAAAAACACAACAGACCTTCTTGACTTTAAGCAACCCTGGAGCCAAGCCAAAAAACAGATTTTACTAGACAAAAAAACTTTCTTCCTTAACTCGCAGCAGACACATACACATAACCCCGCAAAATTCTGGCAAAGCAGTAACCACCTCCTAAAGCCTGGCAAATCTACCACCCCAACTACCTCAAACAACTCAGTCTAGCTTCTCAATTCAACTCGCACTTGATCAACTCCATAACATCCCTCTTACAAAATAATCCCAATGTTCCACTGTAATCCCTCCAATACCCCCAGCTCTTTCTCCTTATCACCAATCCAGACTAGCTACATTAAAACACATCTTACAAAACTCCTGCTCCCCTGCACCCAACCTTCTCTCAAATGAATTCTAAAGCTAGCTGCTCCTTCTGTTTGCTATCCTCTCTCCATTCTCATTAATCGCTCCATCACAGAAATGTATGTCCCTACCATCTGGAAAATCTCACATGTCATACCACTCCACAAAGGTGGCCCATCCATTGAGCTCAATAACTACTGCCCCATCGCTCTCCTTTCACCCCTAGCAAAAATTCTGGAAAAATGCATTCACCATCTGCTACTTTATTACCTACTTTCTAACACCATGTTATCCCAAATACAGCACCACTCCTGCTCTTATCAACTTCACCAACACAGGAAACCTCCTTAAAAACAAAGGCCTCCTAGTCTCCTCAGTCTTTCTAAACATGTCAAAAGCATTTGACATGGTCTGCCATCAAAAACTCTTCAACAAACCTGGCTCATACAACTTAAGCTCTTCACTGGTTTCACATTTACCTCTCCAATAGACAACAAGACACCAAATGGAACTGCAGCCTCTCACCCCTTCAGCCTGTCTCTGTAGGAGTTCCACAAGGCTTCACTTTAGGGCCCCTTCTTTTCACCATCTTCACTAATGACCTCCGCTCCCCCACTAAGCATGATGCCACCCTCATATGCTCTGCTCCCACCACCCAAGAACTTCAGGGCAAGTCACAAAAATCCCTACTAGACATAGAAACCTAACTGGTTAAAAACAAACTCATCCTCAACCCAAATAAAACAAAGCTCATGGTCTTCTCCATAAACAGGTCCACTAACAGTAACCTTCCACTCACCATCTATTCCTCCAACCAAACTGCAATCGAACCTGTAGAACAGACCAAAATCCTTGGCATCATAATTGACAATCAACTAAAACTTGGCAAACACATAGAAATGACTATAAAAAAGCCCATATAAAATTAGGGCAACTCTATAGAGCTAAACCCTATCTCACCAACACCACCAGTCAAACCACTACCAGGGCATTTCTTCTCTCCACCCTCCTCTACTCCTCACAAATCTTCATAAACCTATGTAAGATTGATCCTAAATCTCCTTGAGTCATGCTATAATAAAATAGCCAAATTTGTAGCCATCATTGCCTATAAGGGACCACCACTTACTCTAAAAAAAAAAAAAAACTCAACTGGATGAAGCCTACCACATCTGCTTCAATTCATCCAACTCGGTATTACCCATACTATCCTAACCAAACCAGATAACCGCCCTGACCTAAAAGACCTGGTTCAAGCTAACAGTGACATCAGAGACCTTCGATCCTCTGACAAACTTCTGATCTGAAGTAGGAGATTCATTTGTCTGCAACCTGTGGGTTATGGATCCGATATCGGATCCGAACCGGCATGGTTTACCAGCTATGGATCCAAGCTCTCAGCTCCTCCCCTCACCCATAATGCCCTGCTCTCCCTACATGACCTCAGATCTTGTTTGCCGCGCTGGTGACCAGATTTGTGTTTCTAAGCTCTTCAGCTAAGTGCTCTTTTTCAAGTATTTAGAGGTTTAAAAATTGTATTTTTGTGTGAAAGTTGTGTGGAAGTTTAGGTTTCCCTATTACTGTATTATACTTTTAGTGTTTTAAATTTAATTTTTACCTTCCCTCCCCTCGCTGGTAGCGTAGTGTGTGTTTGGGCCTGTTGTGTGCTTTAGTTACTTTACTTTTACCAACTTAGTTTAAGTAACTTTTTTTTGGTAATTTGGGATGTCTGAACAACCCAAAGCTGTGTTCTCTAAGTGCTCCGAGTGTGGCCATAAGCTTTCCCCGGCTGATGGCCACACTCGGTGCGTTAGATGCCTTGGGGTTGAACACCTCACTTCTGGATGTTCCATTTGTGCAGGGTTCAACCCCAGGGCATTGAAGGAGCGGAGGTCCAAGCTTGTCTTGGCGGGTCTTTTGCCACCGGACTCGGCTCCGGCCTCCGCTCCTTCGGGGGTAACCATTTCTACGGTTGTCTCCTCTCCGGCTCCCCCTCCTCCTCCTGGGACTCAACCTCCCTGTAGTGGCTCGGAGGAGAGGGAAGCAAGAAAAAAGGACCGGAGGGAGAAGCACCATAAGCGGCAGGCCGAGGCCTCTGTTTCGGCCCCGCCAGCCAAGCGGGCTTCTCCTCCGGCCTCCTTGTCTGCCAGTTCTCCCCCTCCTCGGCTCCGGTCACCTGTGTGCTTCTCACCGGGACCTGAGGAGGAGACCCGATCTCCGTCGAGGCTATCCAGGAGGCACTCTAGGCCTACCTCGGTAGCCTCGTCGAGATCGACGTATAGCCTGTCAGACGCTGATCTGGACCGGATGATGAGAAGGTTCATCCAGGCCCAGATGCAGATGGGAGTGCTCTTGCCTCCCCCCCCTCTGGGGGGAAACTCGACCCCTTTCTTTAAGCCAATTGCTCCTTTTCCGACCCGCTACCCGGGCTCGGAGCCGTTGGAGCCGAGCAGCTTCGGAGCCGGGGGTGGGTCGGCGCCGATAGTACTTGGTACTTCGGATCCGACCCTGCCCTCAAGTGCTTCGGATCCGACCTCTCAGAGCCTGGATCCGAGCTTCAGATCCGGGGGGGATCAGTGCTCCTTCGGCGCGGTCTGTGTCGGAGCGCACTGTCCCTTCGGATCCGAGCGCTTCGGCGCCGGCTCCAATCCACTCCTCAGATCCGAGGGGGAGCCGATTGTCGGATCCTTTGGTCGAGGTCGGCTCCCCTTCGGCTTTTGATGTAGTGGAGAGGGCCCTGTTGAGGGTCTCCGGACCCCCGGCACTTGCTTCGGCTCCGTCCCGCACTCCATCTGCACTGGGTCAGGCTTCCACCATCCGGCCCTTGGGACAGCCCGCTCCTTTGCCCCAAGCTGTTCCCCTGGAACAGGTCACTGTTTGCGAGGAGTCCTCTGACAGCCCCCCGGAGGATGTTCCCCGCAAACATACGTGCAAAAGGAGGCACATTGACTCCCCCGAGTCTCTCACAGAAGACACGGACTTGGAGGAAGGGGAAGGCTCCCCAAGATCACCCCCCGAGGATGTCTCATTTGGAGACATCATGGAAATGCTCCGCATAAGGGGGGGGGTCTGCCCCCAAGTCTTCCTCGGACGAGTCCGTGTTCTTGGAGGCATTTGAAGCGGGCCCGTCTACCTCTTGGGTGTCCCCTCCTGCCGACTCCCTGGTGGACCTCATTACCACCAGGGCGTGGAAGGAACCGGACACCGTGGAGCCAATCCCAAAAAGGCCCGACCGTATCCTCAGTCCCCCGGCTGACCGTGCCCATTGGAGTAAGGGGCCTCCAGTAGATGCCATGTTGACGGCGGCAGCCACCAAGAGGGAACTTGCTCAGGAGAGTCCCTCAGTCCATCCCCCGAGCAAGGAGTCTCGGATGATGGACCGCTTAGGGAAGCGGATGTTTAGTTCAGCGACCTTCTCGGTGAGGGCACTGAACTACCTGGCACATGTGATTAGGATGCAGCGCGATCTTATAAAAGAATACGCTGCATCCCCCCCAGAGTCCATGTCGGAGGAGGACAAAGTGCTGCACTCCACCCGTATGGCCACTCTCAGGTCCGTCACTAATACCTCTATGCGGCTACTATCCCATGCTACGGAAGGTGCCGCTAGAGCCGCAGGGGCAGGCCTAGTTACTAGACGTCAGGCCTGGCTCCGTCATTGCGATTTCTCGGAGCCCTTCAAGGCGTCATTTGCGAACGCCCCTTTCGGTGGTTCTGCCCTCTTTGGCAAAACTGTTCGCGACACCTTGACCCAGAGCGAAAAGACGGGAAGACGCTGTCTGCCGTCGGGATCCGCTTCTCTGCACCCCAGAGGCCCTATTCTAGGAACCAAAAGGGTCAGAAGAAGATGTGGTTCCGGAAGTCGCAGCAATCCCAGCCTGCTCCGGACAACCAGTCCTTCCGTGGCAGAGGAGGACAGGGAGGACGCCGCCCTAGGGGCAGAGGGGCTCCCAGGAACTTCGGGTCCAGAGAACCTTTCTCTGAATGGCCCGCGCAGCAGCCCTGAGGGGTTGCCCGGCTGCTCCACTCTGGAGGCAGTCGGGGGACGTTTTGCGGAGCACCTAGCGGCATGGGAGTCCATAACATCAGACCACTGTGTTCTCCAGATCATACCCAGAGGATACCGTATCCCCTTTATTCACTTGCCAAAATTGCAGTCCCTCCCCGACGTTCCACCCGGTCAGTGGGAGGCCGCTTTGGCAGAAATTGGCCATCTGCTAAAGAAAAGAGCCATCCAGCCCGTCCCCCCAGACCAGATCGGATTAGGGTTCTACTCCAGGTTCTTTTTAGTGCCAAAAAAGACGGGGGATCTAAGACCAATTTTAGACCTTTCTCTTTTGAACCTGGCAGTTCCCAAGGAGAAATTCCGAATGGTTACATTGCAGTCTATTCTCCCCCTTCTGGGAGAAAACCACTGGATGTGCTCCATAGACCTCAAGGATGCGTACTACCACATACTCATGGACAGGCGCTCCAGGAGGTTTCTCCGCTTCCGGCTGGGAGCCAGTCACTACCAATTCAGGGTCCTTCCCTTTGGTCTCACCACAGCCCCCAGGGTGTTCACCAAAGTATTAGCAGTGGTAGCGGCCCACCTGAGGCTTCAGGGGGTGCAGGTCTTTCCTTACCTGGACGACTGGCTTCTCACCGCCCCAACAAGGCATCTACTTCTCTTGGCGCGAGACTCCTTTCTCCATCTTGCTCCACGCCTGGGCATCACGATAAATACAAAAAAATCCAACCTAGCACCCACGCAGCTCATAGATTTTATAGGTGCCAGGTTAGACACGAGGAGATTGAGAGCCTGCCTCACAGCGGACAGAGTGCAAAGCCTACAGCTCCAGGTGCGGGCCATTCTCCACTCAAGCTCAGTTCCGGCGGAGTTGGTCCTGAGGGCCCTTGGGTCCATGGCGGCAGCGATTGCGCTTCTTCCTCTCGCCAGGTTCAATATGCGTATCCTTCAATGGACACTCATGGTTCAGTGGTCGTATCTTGCTCTTCCTATGCATCATCCCATTACGATCAGCAAAGCGTGCAGGCGGTCCCTCCTGTGGTGGCTACACTCTCCAGATCTCCACGGAGGCCGCCCCTTTTGTGCCTCTCCCCCTCTCGCCATGGTGACCACGGACGCCTCCCGCCTCGGGTGGGGGGGGCATTTTGCAGGCCGGACGGTCTAAGGCACGTGGGACGATTCAGAGACCTCGCTGCATATCAATGTTCTAGAGATGAGAGCAGTGCTCTTAGCGTTGCTAGCACTTCAGGACTTTCTTCCCTTGGGAACAATTGCGATTCAATCAGACAACATGTCTGTTGTCTGGTATATCAACAAACAGGGAGGAACCAGGTCTTACCCCCTTTGTCGAGAAGCCATGAGAGTGTGGGAATGGGCAATCTCCACCAACCGCTTTCTCATAGCAACGCATATTCCGGGTCGGTCCAACATCCTGGCGGACAAACTCAGTCGCACCATTCTCACCCCCTACGAGTGGTCTCTCAATACTCAGGTAGCGGAACGCATCTTCGCACAGTGGGGAACTCCTTGTTGCGATCTTTTTGCGTCTCCCTCAAACACCAAATGCGACAGTTTTTTCGCCCTGATACCTCCTCCCGGAGGTTCCCCAAGAGACGCTCTGGTGCATGCTTGGCCACCCGGTCTTCTTTATGCTTATCCCCCCTTGCCTCTGATGCTCCAAGTTCTTCAGAAAGCCTCTCGGTTGGGGTGCAGAATGATCCTCATTGCCCCGTTTTGGCCTCGACAGATCTGGTTCCCCTTCCTAAGGTCTCACTCAGTGAATCCTCCTTGGATTCTAGATCCCATTCGGATCTGATTTCTCATCCATCCCACTTATCTCCTCCGAACCTGGACAACCTCAAGCTGACCGCTTGGCTGCTCCAGTTCCACTCCTGATCAGGACTCCCAGTATTTCGTCCCCTGTTAAGGCCATCCTGGTGGCAGCTCATAAGCCATCCACTAGGAAAGTCTACCGTAGCAAGTGGAAGCGGTTCTCTTTATGGGCGGAGCGGCAAGGCCTAAACCCCTTCACAGTTCCTCTCCCTTTGGTGCTTGACTTCTTAACCGCTCTGTTTAATGATGGTGCCAGCAGTTCCATGGTCAAAGTACAACTTGCGGCAATTTCTCATTATCACATTGGTCATGACTCCGGTCCACTGATGTCTGCCAAATTGTGTAAAATTTTCCTTAAAGGTACTTTTCTTCTCAGGCCCCCTATAAAGCAGGCGGTTCCTCCTTGGGACCTTTCCTTGGTTCTTCAGGCCTTGACCGCTCCCCCCTACGAACCGGCGGCTACGGTAGATCTGAAATTCTTATCTTTCAAGACCGCATTCTTAGTAGCCATTACTTCGGCCAAGAGAGTCTCAGAGCTTCAAGCATTATCAGCTAAACCTCCTTACTTGGTCTTTCATCCGGACCGTGTTTACCTCAGGACCAACCCGTCCTTTCTTCCTAAGGTGGCTTCTGAAGCAAACATTAATCAATCCATTAACCTCCCTGTTTTCTTCCCGAAATATCAAAACAAGGGTGAATACAAGCTGCATTCCTTAGACGTTCACAGGCAACTTAGATTTTATCTAAACAGGACTGCTGGTCATAGACAATCCGACCAGTTGTTCATTTCCTTTGCTAAATTTAATTTGGGCAAGCCAATTTCCAAAGTCTCATTATCTCGCTGGATTTCACAATGTATCTTACTAGCTTATCAAGCTTCATGAAGGCCCGTACCCGAGGGTGTTCATGCCCATTCAACCCGGTCAGTCTCTACATCGGCAGCCTTTAGGGCTAGGATTCCTCTAGATGATATTTGTGCAGCAGCCACATGGGCTTCATCTCATACCTTTATTTCCCACTACAAGTTGGATCTTACATCTAGGGGTAGAGCATCCTTTGGCTCCGCGGTGCTCCGGAATATCCTTCCATGATGGCCGCCCAAGATTCAGGTAGCTGGGGACTCTGTCCCACAGGTTGCAGACAAATGAATCTCCTACTTCAGATTTAGAAGTTATGTACTCACCATAACGTTCCATCTGCGTAGGTGTATTCTTTTGTCTGCAACCATCCCGCCCTCCTATCCCCCTGGCCTTTCAGTTTCCTGCATATGCTGTGTTACCCTTTTCAGGGTGTTTTTGCTGTTGGCAAACTCGATCTGAGGTCATGTAGGGAGAGCAGGGCATTATGGGTGAGGGGAGGAGCTGAGAGCTTGGATCCATAGCTGGTAAACCATGCCGGTTCGGATCCGATATCGGATCCATAACCCACAGGTTGCAGACAAATGAATACACCTACTCAGATGGAACGTTATGGTGAGTACATAACTTCTAATTAAAAGTTACCAAATCTCTAAACAGTTTGAGACTCACTGTACTCCAACAAAATATCCAAGTCTTGGAACCTATTACCTCAGCACATCCGCAATCTAATCATGACCTACAAATTCAGACAGACTCTGAGAACATCTTTCCAATCACTGGCTCTGTCCTTGCTCCAACCCTGACTAGCATTCTATATTATTCTGCTTGCCTCAGATGTTGGGTCCACTATTATTTACATGCCTGCTAGTTCAGTCTAGCAGACTTATGTATACTCAAAATTAATTTGCTGTAAAATAACTTTTGCTTAACTCCATTCAATTCTGTATATTTAATGCACTTTTGTAATTCCAATTCCCATCTAGTTGTTTGTGTTACCACTGTCTAATGTTTTGCTATTTGCTTTTGAATTATTCTGTATAAATGGAAAACTGTTTGCTGTTAATTGGAGCTTTTTTCCCTGGGTCTCCCCTGAAAATGGGCTTCCAGCCCAGCCGGACAGTTACCCAGTAATCAAATGTAAAATAAAATAAAATTAAATAAATAAATAAATGCAGCATTGTTGCAATTTGGCTGCCATTCAGTCCAGGTATTTTGGACTCTCTGCATTCACTTGCATGGGCATTCTTCTCTCTAATGTCCTGCTCCACCATAATTAAGATCCATCAGGTGAAACAGGAGGGGAGCTGCCAGCAAATTGTTCCCAACCAGCTACACCTAGTTCCCCTGGACTAGCACTAATTCCTCTAGCAGTTCCTTTTCCCCTTCCCTTGCCTCTGCTTTGTCCCCTTGGGGCTTCTAACTGCATTATTTTTAAAATTAACAGTTTATCCTCCTTATCCTTTGTTTTTCTTGATGATCAGTGTAGTCATTTGCAGCACTTAGACTCCAAGTCCTTTCCCTGCCAGTCTATAAGTACTTGCTTTGTTTGATTTTGTACAGGGGCTTGCAGAGCCTGCACAAAAGTAGCTGCAATAGATGGCTTAGCTTGTTTTTCTGGATTTGGTATTCTTAAATGTCTAGTAAACACTGCTTTAAGGTAACTCAAATAATCTACAGGGACTTCCCCTTTATTTTGCGTGCATGCCTGTATCCTAGACCAGTCTTTTCTAACTGTAATGTTATTTAATAACACTGCCCTTTTGTGTATTAGTGCATTCCCTGTGAGAGTAAAATCTGTTATTTTAGCCTTTTCAAGTAACTTTTTTTATTTTGTCTGAAGTGACTCCCTGAAGCAGCTGGTTTAAATCTGTCAAAGTAGGGGTATAACATTCCATTATAGTTTTTAATTCCTCCTTAAACCTTACCAGAACTTCATCTTTTGGACATGGTATGCAGATCAGCAGGAGTCCAAAGGCAATGAACAAGCTCTGTTAGCCCACAATATTTCTGTAAGAGGTGTCAAAAGATCCTCTCCAGAGGCAACAACCTCTTGTCCCTACCCCTGTGGTGTGAGGGTGTGTGGTGAGCTATGGGTTTATCAAATACTAGTGCTCCTGTTGGAGAGGTATTGGCTTGTTGGAAATGAGGAGAAGAAAGCTCCCTGACTGCAGATGCCTGTTCTGAAGATATGGGTTGAACAGGGGAACTAGGTTGAGATGTAACAGTTCTGTGCAGACCTAGTGTCCACTGGACAGTTGTCCAAACTGCAGGGTCTGAGAAACAGCAGAGTCTTGTACAGGAGCCACCTGTACTGGTACATATGGGGGTTGGGAGTGCAGTAGCTACTGGAGGATTATCATCCTGTTCTGAAGTCTCTGCTTTTTGGTCATCCCCAATTTCTTCCAAACCTGCCAAGACTGGATGAAGGGATCCCTTTTTACTGGTCTGTACTGCCTTCTTTGCTTCTTTAACCTGTTGTAGTAACTTCTTGTTAGTATCTTGTAACCCCCTTAAATGCTGATTCCTTTTCCCTTTTATGATCCTCAGTATACCAAGAATATATTACTGCCCATTTTTCCCCACTTACCTTGTTTTTTTTTTTCTTTTCTTCCAAAAATCCTTCAAATTCTCTAATTTATTCTTATCGTAGAGTTCCATTTAATGGAAATACTTCAGAGCAAGTGTTAGTAAACTGAAACCACTCATTCAAATACTTGCAACTTTCCTTTCCATAATTATGATTCGTAAAGTATGCAGATGTTCCCTTTACAGGGATTTGATCCTGCCTGCTTAATCTTGTTCCCATTTTCCCTATTAAGACTTAACTTTGCAGAGCCTGTATCCTGGTAATTCAGAAAAGACAAATGACTAAATCAGTTCACACACCATTCAAGGAGGAAAGGGTAGGGCTTCTGCTGTTGTACAATGACATGAAAGGTTTCTATCAGCCTTTTCCCACAGCACCCCTTTGCTTTCTTCCTGTCACGCACTCAAAATTTACAGCTCCAGCATTTGCAGTCGGGATAACTGGGTGGATAGGTACTGTGTCCAGAAATGACCACTCTTTCGGACCGTCTGAGGGTACTTTCACACAGTCACACCTATGTCCCAACATGCTCTGGGTTCAAACTTGATTACCAGCACGCCCACACGTATGTCCCCGTATGCTACAGGCTTGTGAACTTTATATATCCACACGCACACACATCTGTGCCCCAGCATGCTATAGACTCATGAACTTGACTTAACTTTAACCTCTTTTTTTTCCTCTCTCTGTTTCTTTTCACTCGTATATTAAATGCAAAACATCTCTCGTGCCTCTTATCTTCTAGTCTTGAGGGTACCGCCTTTGACACAAGGTGCATCCTGGTGTTAATTTTCTCTTTTGTTGTATGCGCATACACATTAATAAACTTTCCTTATTTCTGGTGTGGTCCTTCCACAGTTATTTTACATGTACCTAACAAGCAGTCAGTCATTCAACAAAAGAGTTATTCACTCATTCCACTCTTAACTACAGTCATCTAAAAAACATTTTCCACCAAATCCATTTTCCCCATTTAGCCTAGCATATTTGCACAACCTGAATAGTTCAAGTATCTGAATTTATTCCATACAAAGCAGTGTGGAATTCACAGAAGAACTTTTTGTGCCGAGCTTTTTTAATTTATTCCACACTGCCCTGTAGCAATGCCAAAATTCAGAATCCATGTCTTAAGACAGCAGAAGTTAAAGTTTACAGATAAATAACAAAGAGCTTTACATTTTAGTCTTAAGTCAAGAGTAACACTTCATGATGTGCAAAGTACTTGTTTATTTCATAAACAGAGCTGGGAGACTGCCAAGTTAATTTTCAGTTCAGTCTCACAAAATAAAGGAAACCTTCGATCTTATACTTTTATCAGTTTTATGCATGCAGAACTCTGACGTTACATTGCTTTTCACAAATAATAAAATTTTTAAATGTTTTATGTCCTTGAGATCCTCACTTAGAGCTTCACAAGGACACTTGACAAATATGCCTTTTTGAGACATAGACCAACTGTGCTTAAGATTTATTGGTCTGCAACTTTGCAACATTCGATACCAGTACACACTGTCTCAGACATCCTTGCAAAGGCTCATCCCCCAGCCTGAGAAAGCCAGAGCGTACTTTTGATTCATCTGGTTTCCGTGTATACCTGACACTTTTAAGCATAACATCCCTTAACTCATTAATGCAGAGTACCTTCTCATGGCGCCTGTGTGCTTAAACCCGATCGCGCCATGAGAAGATACAAATTGCAAGCCGTTACTCCTGAGTGCCTTCCACAAGCGAGAGAAACTCATGCAGATGTGTACTTCACCTTAATGTAAAACATGCTGAAATTGTAACTGAAGGTGTAATTTATCTTCTGTAGTTACGATTTAGCATGTTTTTACATTAAGGTCACATTAAAGGTTTAGTAGAAAATCCGGTTTCAAAGTTCTTTATAAAGCAAGTGGTGGCAGCCAATCAGATTCTTGCAATCCAGGCCACCACTTGCATAACACCTCCACCACCAAACTAAATTTCTTTTGTTTTTCTCTAAATAAAAAGAGGTATTTCCTTTCTTTTTGCAAAGATTTGGAGATTTCACTTGCCACTGGATTCTCTATATTATCGTCACTCAAGGATTTCACGGATCATACTACAAACAGTTCCCGTTCAGCTGGGCTTTTTTTTTTTCTTCCAGTAAGCAGTTATATATATTTTTTTTCTTTGTTTTTTTTTTTCCCTTCCCATACTTGGGTGTCCTTGTTTAAGTTGTTGGATCAGGTTCCGACCTACTTGTTTATGTACCATACCACTGTTGGTCGACTCTAACCAAAACAATTAGGAATAAGGTGGGGAATATCCAGTAATTGTTCACAGGAAAGGGATGTCCCTCAATAACATGTGTGAACTTAACGGTAATGTAGTATAACATTTTAAGTAGTGCATTAAAAAAGCTGTAAAAGCATTCCGTACTTGAGGCCACTGACCAGACTAGCTACACAAAAGAGGCAAAGTGAATCAAACCGAGAACTACAGGAAGCAGATCTTAATCCTGTGTGCTAACTGGAGTGCTTATTTGCTTTCTTATCCTATTTTAAATGCATTCTTGTTCCAAGATTAGTAGGGTTATTGTGATGCCATATCTCATCTTCCTCCCTTGTCTCCTACCTGTCATAGCCTTATGAATATCTCACGCATGCCTGAACCCAACTGCTTTTATATCCCATACCTGATACCAGTTTTTCCTGATACCTGTTATTCTTGTGCCTCTAACCAAGAAAAACTGCAACGGACATGCTGAATAAAGACAGCAACTGATAACCTCGAACAAATTCAGCAAGCAAGGTTCCAATAAAGGCTGTCCCTGCAAAGTTGGTAATCCACAAAACAGGCCAGGAAAGTAAAATCTCTGCTTTAATAACAAATAATCAGATTTAGCACTTTTATGTCTCTACAGGACACTTCAGAATACATTACTTATTTTAACAAATCATATTTATACACCCACCAGACCATCCCATTGGCCTGGACCATATTTAATTATAATTAATTAATTATACTCAACTCATTAAAAACATTAAAAAACATTTAAAATTTTATTTAAGACAACATTGATGTGTATTTCATAAAAACATATAATGTATTAAATATTTATTAAAAATTATACTTCATTTTTTGCCTTTTTTTTTACATCTAAAGCCTTTAATTTCAAAGCAGGAACAATCGAGATGTGGTCATTTTAATCCAGGAGTAATACAAGCATCTAACCTTATTTACCATAACTTCTCTGTGTATCCAAGCCTGGATTCCCAGTCTCCTCCCCTATCATTCTTTTCTACCTGTTCTAATACCCAAAACTTGAAATCAGACCTATCACATACCAACGCATGTCGATATAGGGCATTTGTTTTTTCCCTATATCGTACATACGTTCATAGATCTGCTGTCTAAGGCACCATTCTGTTTTGCCTATATAGAATCCTCAGCAAAATGTGCAGTACGCAATATACACAACCCCTTTTGAATAACAACTGAAATAATTTTTAGCTACTAACTCCTTTTGGCCTCCTGGAAAAACCCAAACTCTTACAATTCTCACCATAAAGGGGCATTGGTACACCTTCCACATTTGTGTGCCTATCCTATTTATAGTCCCTGTGCCTATTCCAGTCGTTTTCTTTTCCAGGATTTCCTTTAAATTGGGGTTTCTCTTATAACTGTACCTAATTTTTGGCTGAAACTTTCTGACCTATTCAGCATACTTTTAAACATGTTACATAACCTATTGATAGTTCTTATCTATATTGTGTCTTGGTTGTATGTAATCACTAGATATGGGACCCTATCCATTGTTTCCACTACTCTTCCCTTTCTTTTTTCAGATGCCTCATTTATCATTAAAGGGAGGTATATTGTCCCCCATTCCTTCAAAATATGTTCCTTGATTGGTACAATAAGACTATCAGGATATTTTCTCTCTGAAAATAGGGAATGTACATAATCCAACTCATGAATCAAATCATCCCTTTCCGAGGTCATCCGTGCCACCCTTATCTGCCCCTTTACTATATTCCGTTTTTGAAATGGAGGTTGGTCACTCTCATAATGTAAATTAAGAATTTGAAAAACAATTTTTCCTGTACACCCTTGAAATATATTTGTTATTAGTGAAATCTTTCCTAATAGTCACATCCAAATAGTGAATCTCATTTTCATCTATCTCATGGGTAAATCTCAAAAAAATAATTGTAGAATTTAAAAATGTAAGAAAAACAGAAATTAGTTCAACTGGACCCTTCCAAACAATAAAGATATTGTCCAAAAAAAGAAAAAAAAAACCTATGAATGTATCCATTGTACATAGACTTAAGAACAAAATGAGTCTCCCAATAAAGCATAACAATATTTGCAAAAATGGGGGGCACATGACTAACCCATTGCCACCCCAGCTTTCTAATGATATATTTCTCCTAGGAAGAAAAAATGTTAAGCACTAACTCCATGTTTTATAATACTAGCCTAAAATTGTTGGCTGTAAGAAATACAAATTTAATATTTCTCAGTCCCCTCCTGTCCTATACTGCGTAGGCTGCTAGCTGCACTTGGTTTGTCCTGCCGCGTGTAAAACACCCCCGGTGTCTCCTGCCTTGAGGTACCCTGGAATCCTGCCTGTTGAGAACTATCTAAAGCTTAACCTTCCCAGTGCTATACTGGTCCCCTGGGCTGAAGCTGCTAAATAACTGACAAAAGAAACCAAAATGTATGTACCTTTTTGAAAAGTGTCTGTATACTCAATAACAATATTGTACACCTACATGTGCATGCTACTAGCCTTCCGCAGACCCCACTCAACCTGCTCTCTCCAGTCCATCACTACTCCCTTAGGTGCTTGTAACCCTTCTCTGCAGTAACAGATCTGTCCATTAGATAGCAGCATTTACTTACTTTTTTTAAATACTTCACTGTAGACTATAATAAGTTATTAGATATTACCTGTCCTTTTTTGCTCTATTGCCCTTCCCCAACCTCTGTATCAAAGCACTGTAGACCAAACTAAGTTACTTGATACTGCCTGCCCTACTTGCTTATTGCCTTTCCCTACCCTCTGTAAACCTCCCTGCTTCCCCTCAGTCTCAGTCAGCAAATCTGTGCTTCACCCCTGAGCCTTTCTGCCCTGTGCTTGATGTCTACCTCACTGATTGCTCTCCATCTCCTTGGCTCTACCCACTCCGTTCACCCTGCGGGCTTACTCCGCTTCCCTATCCTACCCCCAATTCTCACCCCCCAGTAGCCTTACACTTTTACCTACTATACCACACCCACTACCTACAACACCCAATCAACTCACCAACCCAGTCAATAGTTCCTCATACCCAATCAGATCTTCCACTCCTCCCACCTTTCACTTTACCTCCCCTATCACTATCCTATCCTAAAACTTTACTCCATTTTACACTACAATACACACAGTTTTTTACTTCTTTCCTACATCTAAAGCAAGCACAATGCCTACCAAACTTTCCACAATATTTACTGCAATACTACTCATTTGTACCTTATCCTACCTACACTAGCTCACTAGACCTCCGTATGTCATTCACTCCCCTTCATTTCACAACTACCTCACTCCACATACACCATGCATACTCTCAAACATTTATATCCCCTAGCCTCTACTTCCTCAACAATATTTTCCTCTTTCCCTATAGACTCTTATCACATGCTACACATACCACTCCTATGTATAATATATCTATCTCAAACTTTACCACCCTTACACTTAAAACTAAGCAACTTAAATACTCACTCTCACATATTTACCACTTAATCTCTACCCTTCTCTCTGGGGACATACACCCAAACCCCGGCCCCTCACCCAATTCCACCATCCCCATCCCACTCACCCTATTCAGCAAGTAAGTCTCTCCACTTCACAGCTCTAAATGCCCAAAGCATCTGCAACAAAATACCAAGCCTCCATGCCTGGCTTCTCCAAATTCAACCAGACATTCTGTCCATCTCTGAAACCTGGTTGGAACCTCATATAAAACACTCGGAACTGCTTCCACCTAACTACAGTATTCTTAGAAAGGATAGAACGCAAAGGAAAGGGGGAGGTGTCACACTCCCTTACTCGTCATCCTTCATAGTGACCTCCTACTCCAAACCCATCCCCACATTTGGCAATGCTGAAATACTCCTAGCCCTCCTCCACATAAATAAACATAAACTTATCTGCATAGTCACCCTCTATATCCCCCTGGAGGCAATATCCAAACCTTCGAAAACATTTTCTCTTGGCTTTCTATCAACATTGCTAATCTAACTATTATTCTGGGTGATAACATTAACTGGTCCACAATTCAATCTCCAACTAACTCCATAAATATAAATCTTTATAACTTCACTCAACTAATTACCACAATAACTAGACCCACCAAAGACTTTCTCCATGGGACTACCCTAGATTGGATTCTAGTTTCACATCCTCACTACTTCACTGATAGTGGTACCATTCCCAACCTACTAGGTGACCATCTTCCCACTTTCATCCACCATCTCCCCTCCTCCCTACAACAAACCCATACCTATACCACCACCAGCTGTCTATAAAACTTCAACCCAGATGATTTCTCAAATGCACTAAAAAGAATAAACTGGAACCCACTAAAAACATTATCCCTTGATAATGCTATTTCCTACTTCAACACAATCTTCTTAGATTTGCTAAACTCCTTTGCCCCTTGGAAAACTAACCCCACAAAAAGCAATCCCGTCCCCTGGTTAACTAAGAATACTTTACTCATTATCAAACTTCGAGATGAAGCTTGGAAACACTACCATAAAACTAAAACTACCACCACCCTCCATGAATACAAAGCTCTCTGCAATAAAGTAAAAAAACATCTCCGATTGCAAAGCCTATTTTACAGCACTCCAAACTAACCATAGCACTAACCCCAAAAAATTCTGGAATGGAATCTCCTCTCTCCTTAACCCAGGTAAAAAAGAGAAACCCTGCCCTGATCCTCATGCCTCTGACCTGACCTTATCATCTGACTTTAACTCATTCTTCATCAATTCCATAGCCAAACTTGCATCATCCTTCACTAACAATAATGTACCCCCATCCCCACAAACATGCCCACATGTCCCCCTCCCCTAGTAACTCCAGCACCCAACCCCCTCCCTTCTCCATGCACGCCATCCCGATGTCTACTATAAAACAACTACTCCTAAAAATGAAACCATGTTTTAATGCTTCTGACGAAATACCGTTGTATTTCTTAAAAATAGCAGCAGAAGCCATTGCCTTCCCTATCTGCATTGTAATAAATCGATCAATTTCAGAATGCCATGTTCCCCAACTGTGGAAAAAGGCCTTCATTATTTCACTCCATCAAGGGGGAAACAAGAATGACATCCCAAACTTCCGACCAATTGCTATTCTATCTCCTATTTCTAAACTCCTCGAAAAATGTGTTCACCTTCAACTCCTACCCTACCTCTTAAACAATAACCTCCTTAGTCCTACCCAACATAGATTCCGACCAGGCCATAGTACCACCATTGCCCTTCTCTCCTTCCTAGAGAACATCAGTAAGGCCCGTGACACCAGTCATATTGTATCTGCCCTCCTCTTAGACCTGTCCAAGGCTTTTGATGCTATCTCTCACAGTCTTCTTATTACCAAACTTTCAAAACTAAACCTATCCTCCTCCTCTATTAATTGGTTCACCAGTTACCTATCCAATAGGCAGCAAGCCGTCAAATGGAAGAAAGCTATTTCACCCTACCTAGATATGTGCATAGGTGTCCCTCAAGGCTCAATCCTAGGTCCCCTACTATTCAATATCTTCATAAATGACTTCTGTCGTGCCATCCCCAATACCAACCTCATCCAATATGATGACAACTCCACTATAATCTGTTCCGCCACCTCAACCTCCTCACTAGGACTATTAACCCAGGAAGCCTTCCACTCCACAGAACAGTGGATGCTAGATAATCATCTAGCACTAAATTCAAACAAGACTAAACTAATGATGTTTACCCCTTCCAAAAACTTCATCCTTGATTAAAAAAAAAAAAAAAAAATTTCATTCTCTATCACCACCCAAAATAATACAACTCTCAAAATAGTTTTTACAGAAAAACTTCTTGGGATTCTCATTGATGATAAGCTCAAGTTTGATAGCCACCTACAAATAAATATTAAAAAAAACACAAAAAAATTAGGCATGCTTTATCGTCACAACCGCTATATCTCTCCCTCTTCCAGGCTTCTTCTTGCTACTACCTACCCTCATCCCTTCCCTCCTGTATGGTGCCTCTACACTTATCAATCTGCAGTCTTCCCTCAAAACAAAACTCTCATCCTGCTACTATAAAATTTCAAAATTTGCAACTGGCCACAGAGCCAGTACACATCACTGCATTTCCCTACATCAATTAAACTGGCTAGAACTACCCATCTTAACTATATCCAACTAATCCAAGCACATAAGCTTATTTTTAGCCCCCCTCTCTCTGCCCCTCTCTTGCCTCAACCTTCAAAATCCATCTTCCTGATAGGTGTCTAAGATGTAACTCCCAGAATCTAATAGAACTGCATAAACCATCCCGTCCACCAGGCAACCACCTCCTATCTTTCTCACTTGCACGCCACTGGAATTTTCTTCCATCTCTCATCCGTACCACATCTAAACTCTATCTTTAAAACTCTACTTCATTCACACCTAACTTTACAATGAGAATGCTCCTGCTCCCATCCTTCATAATTTCCTCATCCATAACTACTCTTCACTAGCCAGCATATCTATAATAGCCTCCTACAGTCTAATAACTTGCAACAACAGTAGGAGTCATGATATTTGCATACTAACTAGGATCGCATAACGCCAATGCAATGACATCCCATCACTTTGTTTGATGTTAAATCCCCTCTTAATTGTGTAATTTTTATCTTATATTCTTGTTGACTTATTGCATTGATTGTGTATTGTATTTTGTGCTTTTCTCCCCAGGACTCAATTGAAAACAGGTTCTTCAAGGCCCAATTGGTCTATCCTGACAAACAAACTGAAAAAAAAAAAATTCTATAAGCATCAACTCAAACCATTCCATTCCTATACAATGTGGAATCACTGAGAATAAATCTACCACATCTATAGTCAAACAATACATCTTCCCCAAATTCTAAAGAACTTGTTTTTGTTAAAAAAAAATCCCATGAATCAATCAAAATATGTGGGTAATTTTGCTGGTATTGTTTCAATTTGGTATCAATGAAAATGGCTAAAGGCTGTGTCTTTGAACCTTCAGAGCTAACTATAGGACGTAATGGGGGGGGGGGTTGTTAACATTCTTATGGATCTTGGGGATCCCAAAAATATTTGGTGTAAGAGGTTTGGGTTCACAGGAAAGGGATATCCCTCAACAGCATGTGTGAACTTAACGGTAATGTAGTCTAACATTTTAAGTAGTGCATTAAAAAAGTTGTAAAAGCATTCCGTACTTGAGGCCACTGACCAGACTAGCTACACAAGAGGTATAAGTGAATCAAACCGCAGACTACAGGAAGCAGATCTTAATCCTGTGTGCTAACTGGAGTGCTTATTTACTTTCTTATCCTATTTTAAATGTATTTTTGTTCCAAGATCAGTAAGGGTTATTGTGGTGCGATATCTCATCTTTCTCCCTTGTCTCCTACCTGTGATAGAACCCAACTACTGTTATATCCTATACCTGATACCTGTTATTCTTGTGACTCTGCATTATCCAAATCCAAATTACTCATCTCTTCTGTATCTATTAATGCTGCCGACTCCTCCAGCACACTTACTAAACTTGTCTGGCAGACTAAAGTTAGAAAGTAAACACATTTACTTCCATGATATTTAAAATCATGATCCCGCTTTCTTGCAGGAAACAGAATCTGGTAATTTTCTTGAGAGTAGGTGCATCAGTTAGTGGAAGCAAAACACGCACAGCTTACTTCAGAACAAACTGCTGTGTCTTTTTTTTTATAAGGGTGTTTCCCTTTAAAAAATGTAAACGCAAATGGAAAAGTTTCATCATGAGTATTTGTTCTGTCTTTGTCCCTCGGTACTTGTATGATTCCAACGGTGATGTAGATATCCACTTTTGGCCCAAATCCTTTATCAAGACAACAAAAGTAAAAATAATAAGTCTTCACAAATGTAGCAAGTCTAATAAGATTACATTTATTCTTTGTCACGGCAAATTATTAGAGGCAGTTCATTGTCAGATGTTTAACTAAAAGTGGGTGAAAAACAATGACGTTTCAGAAACTTTTATTGCTATAGTTTACAGTTTTAAAGATATACGTTCTGTGACCGAGGCATTAACGTCAGCTGTGTTTCATACCAAGACTGCCAGCATTGTAGTAATACAGAATATAGACAGTCTTTTTCTGACCACCATAGCCATGTACAGACTCCTTTAGCACTGAATACTGGTCACTCACACCTGTCTGTATGTACATATGTATCCTTCTTCCATTCTTGTACTGCTGCTTTTTCTACGAAATGAATAACAAGATTGAAGGGATGCATTCAAAGTTGGAAGCCTTTACTTTATAGTGTAAATCTGCTGAAAGATACTGTACATCGTGTTTGCTGCTAACTGTGTTTTATAGTTGTGTCTACTGCATATTGGCCTAGACTTGGTGCCCGTGTGTCTGGCTTAGTCAGTTTGAATTGTGTTATCTTTACTGTTTTTTTTGAAGGAAGATATATACCTTCCGAAGCATGTAAAGGGACACTGACATTTGCTCAACTTAATAGCAACTAGATAATAAATCATGCAGACATTTTGATTACAATGGTTGTTGATACGCATAGGTGCCGGGGTAAATGTTTCACTGTAGGAAAACCTCAAATCCATAGTTTGCATGTTTTGTGGTACTGGAGGTTGAAGTGTGCATGCTATTTGGGAGCACACCTGCATACCCTCTTCAGTGAAGTTTATATTTGTTGGGTATGGGGTAGGGAAGGTTTTTTTCTGTAATTTTGTTTGGATTGTTTAATTAACTTTGTCATAATGTATGCAGGTTAAGACTAATGACTACAGGATGAGGTATGGTTTTAGCTGTTTGTACTGTATTGTGTTGCATGAACTCACATGTATTAGATACACTTAATTGGCATCTGCATTGCCTGTTTGGCCCTTGGTGAACTTGTCTGTCTTAGTAATAATGTGAGTATGTGTGTCGGTAAGTAGGTGGTATATCTTACAGGAGAGGGAGGAAGAAAGGGCTTTTGGAAAAGTCAGAGCTGGCACGGTTTCTTATTGAGATGACTTTCTCAGTTATACTTTTGTACTGTAGTTTGTGTAATCTGTCATGGGCTTATTGTCAAGTAAGTTTCTAGAAGTTGTGTGGCAGGGTCTGGTAGTTTGCACATTACTGTCTGCCTCTGTCTTTCATAGATTTGGGGGGCAAACCCAGGGTGAATTTCTGCTTCAGATGGGTGGGGGAGCCTGTTCCAGAGAAGCGGTAGTCTCTGGGATACATACTTGTCTCTCCAGCAGGCCCTATTTATACCCCAATCCAGGTTTAAGTCTTTAGAATGGGTAATTGTGATGCTGTGTGTTTTGTGTATCTGTCAGAAGTATGACGTACTCTTTTACTGAGGAACCTCTGTGGATGTTTCACTTGTTTGATATGCCTGGTTAGTTATGTACTAAAGGGGGGCATTGTACTCGATTGGTTGGAAGAATGCTGAATGTAGTGGAACATTGACTTCCTTGGACGTAGATGCCTTTCTTTTGTTTGTATATTGCAAAACATAGAATGGTTTACTCACTAGTGTAGACATGTGATGGTCAAAGGCTAGATTAATGTCTGTGTGTGCCCCCAAGTCCCTGACTACTGAGTCAACTCTTAGGGTTGTGGTGTCATTATGACCATGACAAGGACTGGCTGACTTCCTGGGGGATATTGTTATGTATTTCTTGGCAAGTTAGTGTTGGTCCATGTCTCAGATGCCCGTTATTTGTCTGTGTTGGCCCTATATGAAGAGCATTTGTGGCAGTGGTTCATTTGAGGTTGTGCACATAGTTTAATTGTGATGCTGTGTGTTTTGTGTATATGTCAGACGTATGACGTGTTCTTTTACTGAGGAACCTCTGTGGATGTTCCACTTGTTGGATATGCCTGGTTAGTTATGTACTAAAGGGGACATTATACTCTGTTGGTCTGAAGAATGCTGAATACAGTAAAACATTGACTTCCTTGGACCTAGATGCCTTACCTTTGTTTGTACGTTGCAAAACAGAATGATTTTGTCACTGGTGTAGACATGTAATGGTCAAAGGCTAGATTAATGTCTGTGTGTGCCCCCAAGTCCCTGACTACTGAGTCAACTCTTAGGGATGTGGTGTCAATATGACCGTCACAAGAGGGTACTGTTCTGTATTTCTTGGTAATAGTTGGTCCATGACTCAGATGCCAGTTATTTCACTGTTAGCTCTTTATGGAGAGTATTTGTGGCAGTGGTTCATTTGATGTTGCGCACATAGTTTAAGAATGTCTTGTGGATGTCCTTCAAGGATGCATCTGCAGTCCTAACATATGGGTTGTCCTGCCTCAGGCAGCCCTTCGGTCGGCCGGATTCCAAAGTCTGGGTCTGGCCTCGGCTGATGTCGCACTTCACCCGACGTCATAGCTGCTGTTTATTGGGTATAAAGGCATCAGCCGACGCCATTTTCCTCAGTCTTTCTTGCCGCGCGGTGCCCGAAGCAGAAGCTGTTCGCAAGTGCCGGTCGGTCAGATCCAGAGATTTCTACTACCGAAGACTTCTAAAAGCTAAGTACCCCGTTGGGGACTCTTTCTTGCCTCAGCCGATGTCAGACAAAGTAAATAATTGTTTAACTTGTGGGAAACAAATACCTCATAAGGATTTCCACTCTTACTGCCTTCCTTGCTTAGGCCCAGACCACGACGTATCAGCTTGTCTAGCCTGTGCTTCCTTCAACCGATGGACACTTAGATGTCGGTCGGAGTTTGCAGAGGAGTTTTTTGGTCCCGCTTTTGCATACAAAATGCCGTCGGAGACTCCGACTACTCAATTAGCTAAAAAGCGCAAGGAAAAGGACCGACATTCGCGGCCCACGGTTTCGGCTGAAACCACGGTTAGGCCAACTGCGAATGTCTCTGTTTCGGCTGAAACCGAGCCCCCGGTTCTTCCTTCGGCCGAAAGCATGCTTCCGATAGCCGAGGCCTCACAGAGCATGGCTGAATCTGCTACTGAATTTACTGCTACAGAAGCAGGCACCCAGGATTTATCAGACACTATTCCTTTAGACATAACTACCCCTGCACGTGGGGCTGCTAGACCCCTGCTTCCATGTCTATCAAGGCTTTTGCCAGGGCTAAGGCAGCTAAATCTTCTAAGGCCTTGCCTGCCAAAACACCTTCACATAGGCCTACCTCTAGTTCCCAAATAGTCAGCCTGGCTGAGGATCTCATTTCTTTGATCAGAGGATCCCAACCTCACCCAGACAGGGCCTCTCAGCCCCCTCCAGACAAGAGGCCTAGGACTGAACCCCCGGAACCTGTCTCTACAGATTATTCCTCGGATGACTCAGACCTTTCAGACCCTCACGAAGGCCCATATTCTCATTATGAGGATTCTGATGCAGAAGACTCCATTCCTTCTGCCTCTCCTCCTGAAGAATTTTCCTTTGGGGAAACCTTGCATGCTATGAGGGAACACTTCCAATGGCAGGGCCAGGATTTTTCAGATTCAAGGAAAAGGCTAAGGACTTTCTTACACTTACCACAGCATAGGCCTTTAGCCATTCCGCCAGTACTAACAGTTGTTGATGCATATAATGATGCCTGTACTGCTCCTGATTCTCTTCCTCCGGCCCCTGCCAAGCCAGACAGATATTACAGGGTCCCGGACACACACTACCATTTGTATAAGGCTCCTGTTGCAGACCCTGAAACCATTTCACAGGGCCCTAAAGGTGTGGCAGCTGCCTCTGCCAAAAACCCTCTTCCCTCTGAAAGGGAATCTAGAGCATTAGAGAGATGGGGTAAAAAGGTTTATACTTGTGCTACTCTTTCGGCCAGGGCCTTGAACTGTCAATTTCACATGATTCAGTACCAGGAATTTTTGTTAGACCAGCTAAATAAAAAACTATCTTCTCCTGAACCTTTAGACCGAAAGTCCCTTCAGGATTTGGTACATAACTCTCAGCAGGTCAGTAACCATTTCTTAAAATGTGGCTATGATGCACTGGAGGCTTCCTTTAGATCAGCGGTGACTGGAACAGTGATTCGAAGGCATGCCTGGTTAAAAGAACAATCCTTACCAGACCATGTTAAGTCAAAACTCCTAGATGCTCCCATGGAGAAACGGTTTGTTTGGCTCCCCTGCACAGGAGGTTCTAAAAAAGGTGGAAGAAAAAGCAAAATCTGTCCAAACAGTCAAGGATTTCTTACAGGTCCAACCTCCGAGGTTTAGCAGAAATTGGCCTTCGAAGAATTGGTCCTTTCCAGACAACTCCAGAGCGCAGAGAGGCAGAAATAGACGCCCAAGAGGCAGAGGTCAATCTAGGGGTGCCTACAGGGGACGTCAGTGGCAACCTACCAACCAGAGAAGTACTGCCACAGAATCAACTACAACCACTTCTACAGGGCAGACACAATGACTTGGCTCTAGTTCCGCCTACCAGGGAACAACTGGAAGCACCCTTGGGCGGAAAACTAGCCTTATTCTCCGACAACTGGCATTACATTACAGGAGACAAATGGACTTTACAAACAATAGACAAGGGCTACAGATTTCACTTCCATACTCTACCAAAAAAGAGAGGAATGCCAAACCTACCACCAAGCCAAAAAACAGACGCTCTAAGACAAATCAACAACTTACTAAGGATGAGAGCTATAGAAGAGGTGCCACCTATGGAACAAGGCCAAGGATTTTACTCCAGGCTTTTCCTTGTACCAAGAAAAGAAAATCAATGGAGACCTATTCTAGATTTGTCCGCACTGAACACATACCTCATTGTTCCAAAATTCAAAATACTGACCCTCCAGCAACTTCTTCCCATGCTGGGCAAGGAGTCTTGGCTGGTGACTCTAGATCTCAAGGAGGCATACCTGCACGTCCCTATACGACTAGATTGCAGAAGACACCTCAGATTTCTTGCAGGATCAGAGCATTATCAATTCTCAGCATTGCCTTTTGGCTTATCTACTGCGCCCAGAGTATTCACGAAATGCCTGGCATCAGTAATTGCTCAGGGCAGACTTCAGGGAATTCAGATTTACCCATACCTGGACGACTGCCTAATACAAGCGGACAACAAGGCAAAGTTAACAAAAGATTTGGAAAATGTCATACAACTGTTGCAAGCCTTGGGATACACAGTCAACATGCAAAAGTCAAGACTAGTACCATCCCAAAGGAATAACATTCTTGGGTGCAGAATTAGACACATCAACTCAGATGGTTTTTCTCACAGAAGAAAAACAAAAGCAACTACCAGTCTACTTCATGACATTAACAACACAAACTCAGCTTACTGCAAGGAAAGTCCTGCAAGCCCTGGGCTACATGGCATCCTGCATAATAATGGTTCCACATGCCAGGCTGCATATGAGAAAGCTACAATGGTATCTAAGGAATGTATGGTCTCAACACAAGCACAGTCTAGAAGCCCAGATTCCAATAATTCCATGCCTGAAGCAAGAATTCCTGTGGTGGGCTCAGGCCTGTCAGTTGAACAGAGGCTTGCCTTTCCACAAACCACAGCCAAGCCAGACCATCACCACGGACACCTCAGACCTAGGATGGGGGGCACACATGGTGGACAAGTGTATACAAGGCCTATGGACCCAAGACCAGCTGAATCTAAACATAAATCTAAAGGAGATGCTGGCAGTGAAACATGCGATCCAGGCATTCAGACCTCTCCTTCAACAGGGTCATCTGCTGATAAGGACGGACAATACCACAGTCATGTGGTACATCAACAAACAGGGAGGTACACATTCATATCCTCTATGCCGGATGGCAATGGACCTGTGGAATGTGGCCCTGAACCTCAACATTCAACTTCAGGCCAGATTTGTACCAGGAAAAGAAAATTTTCTAGCAGACACCTTAAGCAGAACTACCACGGATGCTCACGAATGGATGCTGCATCCAGATATCTTCAAAGCCATAACAAAGAAATGGGGACTACCACAGATAGACCTGTTTGCCTCCCCACAGAATCACCAATTGAAGAAATTCTGCACAAGAGTATACCACCCACTTGCTTGGAGGGTGGACTCACTTTCCTTCAGCTGGAAAAACCTGACGGCATATGCATTTCCACCTCTTCCCTTGATGTACAAAGTTCTACTGAAGATCAGAGAGGATCAGCCAAGGGTAATTCTGATAGCTCCAGACTGGCTGAGGCAACATTGGTACCCGCTACTGAGAAGCATGTCTCGGACACACGCATGGCATCTACCTCTATGTCCCTTACTACTAACACAGGACAACTACAAGATCCTACATCCAAACTTGAAAACACTGCAGCTAGCTGCTTGGAATATTGCATAAAACAAAATAACCCAGGTTTATCTCAGAGGGTTAAGGACATTATCCTGGAGACACGCAGACCCTCCACAAGGAAGACTTATTCAGCCAAGTGGAAAAGATATCTCATTTGGAGTGCAGCAAAGGGAGAAAATGTCTCATTGGCAAACATAGCACACATCCTGGAATATTTAGCAGAGCTGTTCCACAATGGCCTGTCTTACTCCTCCATTAAGATTCATGCATCAGCAATTTCAGCAGAATACAACATGGATCCTCCTGTCTTCTCTCATCCTCTACTCAGGCAGTTCTTGAGAGGAATCAAAAATGTAAAGCCTCTAAGGAAACCACCTTTACCTACATGGGATCTTAACTTTGTGCTGGAAAAGTTAACACTTCCCCCTTTTGAACCAGCAGCAACAGCAGAATTACAATTCTTGTCTTGGAAAACTGCTTTCCTGCTAGCAATTACTTCAGCAAGAAGGGTATCTGAGTTACAGGCATTAATGGCAGTACAACCCTTCCTTATCTTCCATCAGGACAGAGTCTCTCTGAGAACTAACCCTACATTTATGCCAAAAGTGATCTCCAGAGTATCATTGAACCAAGCGATTCATTTACCTACATTCTTCCCCAACCCACAGAACAGGAGGGAAAGACTGCTACATACCTTGGATGTGCACAGACAATTACGCTACTATCTGGACAGAACTAAGACCAGCAGAAAAACTGACCAGCTTCTGGTAGCATATGCAACAGGAATGCAAGGAAAAGCAATTTCAAAACAGACAATCTCAAAATGGATAGGAAATTGCATTCGATTTTGCTACTCTTTTCATGGAAAGACAACTCCTGATAATATCAGACCTCATTCCACAAGAGCTACAGCCACCACTACAGCTTTTCTACGAGGAGTGGCTACCAAAGACATTTTAGAAGCTGCTACTTGGAGCTCCGTGCATACATTTGCCAAGCATTACAATCTTCCCTTATACTCTAGATCCCGAGCAGGTTTTGCAACTGCTGTTTTGCAAGGGATCTTAACTACACCATCTTTATCTTAGTGCCTCCTCCCCCAGTTTGGCTATGGTATTCTACCCATATGTTAGGACTGCAGATGCATCCTTGAAGGACATAGTACAGTTTTGTACCTACCATAAATGTAGATGTCCGATAGGTATGCATCTGCAAGTCAGGATTACCCACCCTCCTTCCCCTCTGTGGTATTCCTAGGGTATTTACCCCTCTTTTAGCTAGCTGGGGGAATCTATTATGGTGTATTTGTTTGTGTATATATATATATATATATATATATTTTTTTTTTTTTTTTTTTTTTTTGCTCTCTACTGTTTGGAATTATTTGCATTTATCCAAATTTAGCCTTACTAGAGGGCACCTGGCATCTGGGGCAAGAAACACTGAGGAAAATGGTGTCGGCTGATGCCTTTATACCCAATAAACAGCAGCTATGACGTCGGGTGAAGTGCGACATCAGCCGAGGCCAGACCCAGACTTTGGAATCCGGCCGACCGAAGGGCTGCCTGAGGCAGGACAACCCATATGTTAGGACTGCAGATGCATACCTATCGGACATCTACATTTATGGTAGGTACAAAACTGTACTTTCTCCTTGGCCTGGTAGGATAAATGTACCTCAGATTTGGCTTTGGTAGATTTTGTCTTCAGATGTGTTTGTTTAGTTTGAGACTGCTTTTATCTTGCTTGGTGCTGCACCTCCTACTTTTAGACATGATTTTCTTCCTTCTGTTACACAGCCTATTCATGTTGTGATTCCACCAAGGGTGGCTGTTTTTTTTTTTTTTAATTGCTAGTTCTGTATTTGATGCTGTTGGTGTTGGGTTGCATGATGTGTTTCCACTAATACATGGGTTTCCTGGGTCATAGAGGGAGACCTATATCTTGCAAGTAAGTGCTATGGGATTTGGCTTATTGTACTTTGAAGATGGAGAAGCTCAAGTTCATTGTCCTATTTGACCTGCCATGAGATTTAGTCATACACAACCACCTTTAGTCCCTGTCTATATAGTAGCTGGTTAAACTTAACTAAAAGGTACAGTATACAAAGGAAACCTGATTTAACCATTACTTCCTTCCAGTACTTGGTTCTGCTAGCCGTTTGTTTGATTTCGACCCGCGAGATGTTACTACTTTCTGGTATTTGACATAGCATATCTTCCATTACCTACTTAGGCCACCAATTCTAGCAAAATTCCCTAAAATCCATTTCTTGGACATCTCGTGACTTACTTGCTGACTATTTGAAGCATGGAGCTTACCATATGAGTTGGGCTTTTTTCTTGGCTTTGTTAGTCATTTGTGGAATTTAGCTGGGAGGAAGGGCTCAATGTCTGTTGTACTATTTTACTGAATTACTCGGGTCTTCTCCTTACTGATAATGAGTCTGTGTTAGAGAACAGCTGCACAAGGTAATAACATGAATGCCTATATTATGTGCAGCAATTATCACCCGTGTCTGAACATGCATAACTTTGCATGTGATTATCACAGTGCAGTTACAATATAGCACTGAGTCCTTATCACTTTTCAGGCAAACTGTCAGCAGCTGTCACTGTTATTCACATAAGTAGAAGTCATTATCACATTGATGAATGCACAAGTCAGATTTGGCTTTTTCTCCACTTGGAGTCATTACAGTCCACCCCCACCCCCCCACGCAACACCACACACACACACTCACTGTCATTTATACAGTTTCAAGACATGATGAAAGAACACAAGGCCAGTGGTAATCTCCAAAAAGTTTATGTAAGCGCTTTCATTGAACAAGTAATCCAACTTCAGACACAGGACAACTAGGGTTGCCACCTTTTCAAATGGCCAAAGTGGGACATTTTTGGTACAAACATCAGATTTTACAGGCCGACACATACCCACGGTCAGTACAAAGGTTAGAACTTAACTTTTTTGCCTAAATAAAAGCTTATTCTTGTAGCATTTTAGTTGCTTATTCTGTTTCTTAGAACATTTAGGTATTTTAGATACAGAATAACTGTTTTATGCAACTATTACATAAAATATAGGAAATAATTTTGTCCTAAAATCTCAGGACATTTGCATTTTTACAATTTCTTGTCAGGACACAACTGCCCAAAGAAGGACTGTCCCTCGCAAAGTGGGACAGGTGGTAACCCTAAGGACAACAGTTACAACATTCAATTTAATATATTCCAAAAGGAAATGACATCAACAATAATGTCAGCAGGAAATTACATCAGCATTGATGACATCATAAACAATCCCGTACTTATAAAAAAATATATAAATAAAAATATGTTGTTTGTACAGTACTACTATGAATAAAGCTATAATATTCAATGAGAATAGTTTATATACACCAGTTGTAAAATAATGCCTCCCAAACAAAACTTATTCATCTTTGAAGTGCTTTTAACTTTAAAATACACTTCAAAGAGCAATACTCATTGAGACTTGGAAAGGCAGAAGCATTAAGTTTCAACTACCAATACAATTCTCTACTTTCTAAAATTAATTGCAATGGGCCACCTCTTTTGTTTTTTTGTTACCTGCTCAATAACCATGTATTCAAAGGAGTGACCTTCATGTTCCATGATATGTCTAGCCAAAGCATTGTTGCCATTATGCCTGCCAGTACTGTATTGGTGTTCATAAATTCTCTCCTTAAGATGTCTCTCAGTCTTACCAATATAAAATGCAGCACAGTATTGGCATAAGACAATGTAGACAACCCCAACACTTTCACAATTAAATCTGCCTTTCAAATAATGAATGGTGTCAGAAATGCAGAACCTATTTGACACCTTTATAAGATGGCAACTTCTACAGCACCCACATTTAAACATATACCACATCTGGCACTGTGATAAACATTAGTGTTTTCTAATAAATTCTTCAGATTAAGGCCACATCTGAATATCATACTATGAATGCACAAGTCAGATTTGGCTTTTTCTCCACTTGGAGTCATTGCAATCCACCCCCATCACTTTCTTTCTGTCATTTGTACAATTTCAAGACATGTAACAAATCCACAAGGCAACATTTGGACATCCTGCGAAAATCGGGACACTTGAGAGTTAGGACAGGGATACATTTTAATTTGTTCTTTTTTGAGAAAGTTGCTAGAATAAGAGGATTTGTGGTAGACTATGAGGGTATGAATATATATGTTATTTAGTGTCTTGCATCCTCTGATTTGCCTGAAAATCACAAATTCTTCTGATAAACCGACCAAAACTATGAAGCTTAATCTCGACAGTTGAGATTTCTGACCTCACACATAGCAACACACACTTCCTCTACTTCAGATATCAACAAGCAACCAGCTATGATCCACCTGGATTGCAGTTGGGAACTTGGAGACTCTTCAGCTCAGTACCATAGTGCTGCTGTCCTAGGTAAGCATGGCCTTGGGGGTGTCACTGTGATGCAGTGTTTCCCTCCAGGAAAGGAAACGTGTAAAAATACAAAGCCTGGGTCAGTCTGGTTCTTTTCACATGTTGTCTTGGTGTAGCTTTCCACTCTGTCTCCCTCCCTTTAGGTGTAGTAAATGTATGTAGGTCAGGGCAAGAGGGTTTACATTAGCTCCCCACTTTCAGTCCTTATGGCCATTGCCGAAAGGACACATGTTAATGGAAAAGGCAGAGGTAAGGCAGAGTGCTGGCATTGCATGCAGTCGGAGTCATTGCTGCTACCAGCAGTCTGAGTGGGTAGCCAGCACCGGTATGGGACACTTCAAACGCCCACGAGCTGAAGCCCCATGCCTATCCTCAGCATATTAGTGGAGTGGCGGTCCTTACCCTGCTTTTTCCAATTACATGTGCCTTTCTGTGCCCCTTTGCCAGTCATTGTGTGTAATTTGGGTGGTAGGTATGTATCTCTGCAGCACCATCACCACTTAAGTACGTTATGAAAAGAATAATGCCCCTGTGGCTAGGAGAAGACTTGGATGGTCTAACCAGGTTATGCATTATGATATACATATATATGTAGTCTTTCAATACAGCTGTCAAACATCAGTGGTAATCTGTTTGCAATTCCTTTCCTATGCAGGTTCGTCCACCTACTGACATGGCTTCATGAGCAGGCGAACGACAAGTGAGAGTCTGGGTATGTGACCATTCCTACATTCATTGGGCTGCCAGCTATGCCTCCATAACTGTAAACAACTACAACTTGAGCTTCCCCACATCCAGTGTGAAGGTATACTGGATTGCAAGAACAGGTATGCATTGGAGCGGAGTACTGCAGTTTTTGGAAGAGAACTGTTCCATCTACCCTGAGCCCCACATCCTTGTGCTGCACATTGGAGGGAATGATGTGATCAGTCAACCACTCGGAAGGCAACGGATTCATATCAGAGCAATTTTTGAACACCTGCAGTCATGGTGGCCACGTTGTCATTTTGTGTGGTCTGACATAATTCCTCGCCAGATATGGCAAACAGCAAGCAGTCAACGGGCAGAGCACAAGGCCAGACATTTACATAATGGGTTCAAGCATTGCTTGATGCACAGGGTCAGTGGATCTACAATCTGCCATGACAGCATCACCGCAGAAGATGTTCACCAGGGATGGTGGTCACTTAACTGAGGAGGGCATTGCGTTCTTGACTGACCTCCACAATGGCGTGAGGAGAGCTATGCAGGATTGGTAACATGCAGCTTGTGAGAAGAATGAAAAACACCCATGACCAAGTAAGACCAGTATGGTAAGTAACTCTATTAAGAATTGTGTTGTGTAAAATATGATATTTTTCTGAGTTTGGCAAATAACTGCAGGAAGAAGCTGGTAAAGATGCTGAGAAACAACTGTTTCAGGAGAGTGCTACCACGTACAATCGAATGTCAGTAACCATCCTACAATACTTTTTTTTTATTCTTTTTTTATCAGGCATGTGTAGAGTTTAGATGACAGGAAGGGCTTAGAAATACAAAACTTGATCCATTAGTTACATTGCTGAATGGACACATGTAAAAAGAAGAGGTATAGGTAAGAAAGACTGCTGACACTGAAGGAGGTTGTGAGACTGTAGTGGTATATGATTTTTTTTTCATATTTTGGTAAATAACTTTGCAAGGGACCATCTGAATGTGCTAAATAATGCATCATTTTGAAGACAGTATTGATAGCGGCAACATGGTAAAAGAACTGTGCCCGTATGCTGTTGTACACATGTACAGATAAAGTTTGTTTCAGACTTATGGTTATGGAAATTGATTTTTTGTTATATTTTGGTAAATAACTTTGCAAGGGAGCATGCCAGTGTGCCAAGTAATACCTCATTTTGAAGACTGTGTTACTCCTTACAACATGGTAAAAGAACTGTGTCTGTGCACTGTACACATGTACATATATCACAGTTTTAGCCTTGTAGGGGTATGAAAATTATACATTTCCAATACTTCTCATTATTATGCCCATATCTTTGCAAGGGAGCATGGTGATGACACAAACGATGCATCATTTTGAAGCTGACATTGAGACACACATCTACCCTGACATGTAGCCTCTGTCTGTTACAGGTGATGAGATATTATGCTTTGTTTATTTATCAATTGTGAAAAATGTTGTATTAATCTTATGTCTGTGAATATCTCTGTAAAGAAGCATCAAACAGTAATGGTTAAGGTGTCATTTTAAAGCTGACATTCATACAAACAAATTAAATACAAATTGTGTGGGTCTGCATGCTACATTGACCAAGATATTGTGCTTTGCTTTTCCAAAAAGGTAAGAAATATGCACAATGTCAGCATTCCCTGCCAAATATTTAATAATGACTTTGGTACGCACTTGTCAACATTTACACTGTTGGAAAGGTCAGCGTCTGCTGAACAACTTTCGCATTTACATTTTTAGTCTAGCTCTTATAGTTAAAATTTTCTGTATGGTATTACAAATGGATTTTCTGAAAATTAGCTCATGCTGCACTGTTGTTCCTATGGTGGAATTAAGCAGGCAGCTTTTTCTGAGCTGCTTCGGAGTGAATGAGTTTACTCCTTTAGCACTTACTTTGCCTTCAGCTGTCTGTCAGTGCAAACAGATAGAATGCAAGTGTAAGACTCATGAAATATAAAGCTACTACTTATGTAAAACTATATCTTGCATAATCATGCATCTGTTTTTCATTTTTTGGTACTTTTCCGTTAAACCCCTACCAGTTTGTGCTGCTGTATTTCGCCAGTATTTCAGTACCGGACGCAAGTTTGTGGTTGACAACTACTTCTGTACAACTGACAAGTGTCTATTGTCATGTTAGGTGTACAGGACCATTTGGTCATTGCAGAAGTAGCTGCAGTCCACCGTTAAACCCCTACCGGTTGCGGCAGTCTTTTTATTTTTTATACACATGCTTTCAGCCAGAAGCTATTTACCTTTTCAGTAGAATACTTAACAGAGAATCCAGTCTCACTGTAGAAGAAGGTTAATGGTAGGGAATACCATTAGGAGAGAAGGTGAAAGGGATTCATAGTACTGGATATGCCCGGAACGGGTGATGTTTATCATGTATTTTCAGGATTGATGTGTACTGCTGTGAAATCAACAACTGCAAACTTTATAAACTACACCTCGCATTGCAGCTGTATTTCTCAGCTGCGCGAGGTGCTCTGAAAAAGTCTTCAGAGTTGTACTACAACACAATACCAATAAAAAACATATCGGTCTTTCCAGTGCTCACACTCCTCGGTTTATTCAGTCAGTCCTGACGCCAATGAAAGGAGTCATTCTCCACATTATAAAAACTGTGATCGCGTGCAGCACCAGACAAGACATTTGTCTCTGCACTACTGCCTGCCACATGACATAAAAAAAGAAAAGTTAACTTTACCTAATGAAAATGATGCTTTTCACATCACATTTGTTAGTCCTGCATATATGATAAAATAGCGCCGAAACACAGCAGCGCGAAGACTTGGTAGGGGTTTAACGGAAAAGTACCCATTTTTCATGCGACATAAAAGTATTATAAGCATTTTCTTTGATTCATTTGTGAAAAAAACTACAAGTTAATATGCATTTTGTGAAGAATAAACATGACACATAACCTTCCATAACGCACGGAAAAGTTGACATTCTTCAGGCATATTAACATAACTGCACTTTTTGCATTCAGTTGTGCATACTTGTTGTATTCCTTTTGTGAAATGCATTTTGTGTACAGTTAGATCTTCACAGGGGTTTAAAGTGTGGTAGTGTTTATAAATAGTGTGGATAGGTCTTTTTCCATTACCTTTATATCCACAGCTCTAACCTAACCAACTTTAGGATCCGGATTAATTAGCCTTTACAGTCATGGCTTCAACCATGAAATTCAAAGTAAGGAGTTTTGAATCAGACATTCCTTTATTCATGTACTTATGCACTATTGCTTCATTCCACTTAGTACTTGTAGTTATCATTATTCTGTGAACTTTCCTTCCATATTAAACATGAAACAAAGAAATGCATAAGCCTTTATTTATACAGCTACTGACTTCACTAGGATTGTGATATGTTCATGACATTTCCCCGTATAGGTATTAATGTTATATTAATTATAAGCAAAATCCTACCACATGAGCTTTCATTGAAATATCATTCAGTACACTAAACTTTACAAGATGTTCTTCGTGTTTCACTGTTGCAGTCATTACATTTGGGTAATCTGCTGGCAGATTGCCCTCAGTCGGCCTGATTAAGCATCGGTTGCTGTCCCTTTCTCCATGATGTCATGTCGTCAGGGGGTATAAAACATGCAGCAGACATCATTACCTCAGTCTTTCTTGCCGTGCGGTGCCCGAAGCAGAAGCAGATTGCAAGTGTCGGTCGGCCTACTCCTGAAATTTTCATTTTCGAGTTTCAGAACCGAAGTCTTCAACTTAAAGCTAAGTACCCCATTGGGGAAACTTTTTCTTGCTCCTTACCGATGTCAGTAAAAGTTAATTGCATTACTTGTGGGAAGCAAATGCCTCATATTTTCATTTGTACTGTATTTCTTGTCTAGGCCCTGACCACGACGTACCTTGCTGTCAGTTTTGTGCTTTATTTAATCAGTGCACTATCCATCAGTACATTTTCGCCTCTAAATATTTCTGTTCTCAGTTTAATTATCCAGAAATGACGTCTGTTAGCCATACGACTACCAGAATCCTGAAAAAACACAAAGAAAAGACAGGCCGTTGAGGTAAAAAACTGCCCGATGCTTCTTCTAAACCAGTCGCTAGTTCGCCGGTACTAGTGAGGCGCTTTCGCAGCCCCTGATGCCCCCTACTTCTGATTCGCAGGCCTCTACTGAGACCCATTTGGAGTCCGGTATGCTGCGAGATGCTTCACCTTTGGAACCCGCGGATGTCTCTACCTTGGATGGGTCTGGAGCTGCTGTGCAGGCACCGGCTTCTGAGGGTGTGTTCAGGCCTACAGACTTGCATATTAAACAGACTCCACCTTCAATACTAAGGCCTAAATCTCACGCCATGTCTAAAAAACCGACGCCCAGGCCACTTGTTCAGGCCCCTATGCCTAAAAAACAAATGATCAAAATGGCTGAAGATCTAATTACTCTAATCAGGGGTAGTCAACCCCCGCCCCCTTCTAAGAGGCCTAGGGCTGAGCTTGACTATGAATCTTATGAACAGGACTCTGTTTCTTCTGACTCTTCTAATGACCTGGATTTGTCCACACCTACTTATGAGGATTCTGATGCAGAGGATTCCATTCCCTCTGCTCCCCCCCGTGAGGGCTTTTCTTTTGGGGAAAATTTACATACCTTAAAGGAGCATTTCCACTGGGAAAGCCAGGACTTTTCTGAATCCAAAAAGAGGCTTAGGAATTTCCTTCTTCAGCATAGGCCTTTGGCTATACCCTCCTGTACTAGACATTGTTGATGTGTTTTCAGAATTCAGTATGGCCCCTGATTCCCTGACTCCGGCTCCTAGTAAACCAGACAGATACTACAGGGTTCCTGAGTCCCACAAGTTCCTTTTCAAAAATCCTGTTGTGGACCCAGAAACCATTTCTCAGGGACCCAAGGGCATTAAGGCTTCTATTGCTAAAAATCCTACCCCTTCTGATAGAGACTCTAGGGTGCTGGATAGATGGGGTAAAAAGGTTTATACTTCTGCAACCTTGGCTATCAGGGCTTTTAAACTGTCAATTTCATATGTTAAAATATCAACAGCATATCATGGGACTGCTTAAACAGAAAATGATGTTGATTTCTGACTGTGTGGAAAATAAAGATTTGCAGGATTTATTGCATTCAGCTGAACAAGTTGGAAAACATACTTTGTAATGTGGTTTTGATTCTTTAGAGGCCTCTTGCAGGGCTGCTGTTACTGGGTCTGTGCTTAGAAGGCATGCTTGGCGTAAGGAGCAAATCTCTGCCTCATGTTAAAGCGAAATTGTTGGATGCTCCTTTACATCAAGACCGTCTGTTTGGAAATAAGGCTGAAGAAATTCTAAAAAAGATAAAGCTAAATCTATGCAAACTGTGAAAGATCTTGTACAAGTGCAACCTCCAAGATTTAGTAGGCACTGGCCTACTAAGAACTGGTCCTTTCCAGCTCCTTCCAGATCCACTCAAGCCAAACCCCAGACACACCAAAAGCACCAGGTTTCAGTCCCAAGGGACTCTCAGAACTAAGCAATGGGGTGCCTCCAATTCCAAATCTGGAAATAACAAGACACCCCCCTATGGTAAACAGTCTCAATGACTTTCTTTAAAATTACCAAGCACTTACCTTTCAGCCGCCCCTTTGGGGGGAAAAATTGCTCTTCATGCAAACAACTGGCAACTCATAACCCAGGACAAATGGGTTTTAAATATAGTGTCCCAGGGATACAGATTTCATTTCCACACATTGCCAACTCCAAATGGGTGGCCAGACCTGCGCCCAAATCAGTGGGCAGAGGCTCAGAAACAAGTTCTTTCCCTCTTAAAAATGGGGGCTATTCAACCAGTACCGGAAGAGGAAAAGGGACAAGGTTTCTATTCCAGACTTTTCCTGGTACCCAGAAAAGACGATCATGGCGTCCAGTTCTGGACCTGTCTACTCTAAACACCTTTCTGGACATTCCAAAATTCAAGATGCTGACTCTTCACCAGTTACTTCCTATGCTAGGCAAGGATGCCTGGTTGGTAACTCTAGATTTAAAAGAAGCTTACCTGCATATTCCCATCAGGGAATCTTGCAGAAGATACCTACACTTCAAAGCAGGCTACTTGCATTATCAGTTCTCTGCTCTGCCGTTTGGCTTGTCTACTGCGCCCAGGGTATTCACAAAGTGCCTGGCTCCAGTAATTGCATTTTGCAGGCAAAGAAATATTCAGATATACCCATACCTGGACGATTGTCTAATTCAGGCAGAAAACCAGGCCATACTTATAAAACATCTGGCGTTTGTAAAAAGGGTTCTAACTTGTTTAGGGTACACCATAAACGAAAATAAATCACAACTGGTACCCTCTCAAATTACATTCCTGAGTGCAAGCTTGAATATACAACTGCCCAGATGGCTTACCTTGCGCCAGAAAAGCAAATTCATTTGGTGACTTTCATCAAACAGGTAGCCACAAAATCCCTGCTTATCTGAAAGACAAATACTGCAAGCCTTGGTGTTCATGGCCTCCTGCATTCTTCTAATTCCATATTCAAGACTGCATATGAGGAAACTTCAGTGGTACTTAAAAAGTTTATGGAGTCAACATTGTCACAGCCTGGAAACAATGATTCCTGTCATACCTAGCCTACGCCTAGAGTTCCTATGGTGGGCAGAGGCCTGCCACCAAAACAAGGGACTGCCATTCACACCACCCCCTGCTGCCCAAACCCTAACTACAGACACATCCGACTGTGCATGGGAGGGGCTCATCTGGCAGGGAAGTGCATTCAGGCAAATGGAGGCCAAATCAAATGCACCTACGTATCAATCAAAAAGAAATGCTAGCTGTACAGAATGCTCTGACAGCCTTCAAGGACTACCTTCATCCAGGACAACTAATGGTAAAGACAGACAACACCACGGTAATGTGGTACATAAACATGCAGGGGGGTACACATTCCTACCCCCTCTGCAGACTAGCCATGGCATTGTGGAACAGTCTTGAGCTACTAAGTACAACTACAAGCTCAATTCTTGCCAGGAAAGCTGAATACTCTGGCAGACGAACTAAGCAGAAATCTCATGGACCCACACAAATGGAAACTGGAACCACAGATTTTCAACATGTTGCCAAGCAAATGGGGAAGCCCAGACATAGATCTATTTGTCCTCCCCCAGATCTACCAGTTGGACAAGTTTTGCACAAGAGCTCCACACAAAAAAGCCTGGAAAGTGGATGATCTGTCCTTCAGCTGGAAAAAACTATCAGTCTACGCCTTTCCCCCTTTGCCTCTGCTCTCCAAAGTTCTGCTAAAAGTCAAACAGGACAAGCCAAAAATGATTTTGATTGCTCCAGACTGGCCACACCAACACTGGTACCCACTCCTGCGCAGTGTGTCACAAGTATCCCCATGGCACCTGCCTCAGACACCTACCTTACTGTCTCATCAGGAGAACCAGATTCTGCACCCTCATCTCCCTACATTGAACCTTGCAGCTTGGCTAATCACTTAAATTCACCCTTAGCATCCCTCAGCAAACCTGTGATGGATGTCATCTTGGAGGCGAGAAGACCTAGTACTAGAAAATCTTATGCTGACAAATGGAAAAGGTTCTGTGCTTGGAATCAGTCTCAAGGAATGAGCACAGCAGTGCCCAATTTACCTCAGATTTTACAATATTTAACTGAGATGCTTCACAAGGGCCTATCTTTTTCCTCCATTAAAATCCACGCCTCAGCCATTTCAGCTCATTACAACACAGAACCTCCCCTCTTCTCTCATTCTCTGCTCAAGCAGTACCTCAGAGGGGCCAAGAACTTGAGACCACCCAGGAGAGCTTCAACCCCTGCCTGGGACCTTAGCTTTGTAATGGAGAAACTCACTCTGCCTCCTTTCGAGCTAGCTGCTACTGCAGACTTGAAAGTTCTTTCTTGGAAAACAGCCTTCCTTCTGGCAATCACTTCAGCTAGAAGGATATCTGAGTTACAGGCCCTTATGGCAATGGAGCGTTTCATCATTTTTCATGCGGACAGGGTGTCACTCAGGACCAATCCATCCTTCATGCCCAAGGAGGTATCCAGTGTGGCTCTTAATCAGTCCATTCATTTGCCAACTTTCTTTCCCAATCCACAGAACAAAGGGGAACAGATTCTGCATTCCTTGGATGTGCACAGACAACTGAGATTCTACTTGGACAGAACTAAAACTCGAAGAAAATCTGAACTGCTGGTAGCATTTGCTGCAGGGACAGAGGGAAAGGCTATTTCAAAACAAACCATTTCTAAATGGATAAGCCATTGCATTAATTTCTGCTACAAGCATCATGGAAAGCCTATCCCCATGGGATCAGATCTCATTCCACCAGGGCTGCATCTACCTCTACAGCCTTTCTTAGAGGTGTTCCTACCAGGGATATTCTAGATGCTGCTACCTGGAGTTCAGTTCATACTTTCACCAAGCATTATCATTTACCAATTTTCTCTAAATCCAGAGCTGGCTTTGCCACTGCTGTCTTGCAGCGCCTTATAGCTGGTGCTAATGTTGTATAAATCCATCCTCCCAACCATGGCTTTGGGACTCTACCCAAATGTAATGACTGCAACAGTGAAACACGAAGAACATAGTACAGCTGTGTACACTTACCATAAATGTAGATGTTTGAGTGTATTCACTGTTGCAGTCCTGGTTACCCTACCTCCAGCCCCTTGTTTTTTCTCTGACTATACCTCTACTTTCTGTTTCTGTGCTTAAAAGCCTTTTTGGTGTATTTGCTTTTGATTGGAGGTATACTGCTGTAATTTAAGATTGTATTTTGCTCCCCATTTGGGGGGCACCTGACATCTGGGGCAAGAAAAACTGAGGAAAATGACATCGGCTTCATGTTTTATACAGCTGACGATCTGACGTCATGGAAGAAGGGACAGCAACTGACGCAGGACCCAAGACTTTGTTAATCAGGCCAACTGAGGGCAACCTGCCAGCAGATTACCCAAATGTAATGACTGCAACAGTGAATACACTCAACATCTACATTTATGGTAAGTGTACACAACTGTACTTTTCTTGAAATGTTCTTATTGGTAAGTAACAATTTAGCAGCTTTGTTTGTTTTATGGTCATGCATCACTCAGAAATTTTGAGCATTTTAATGAGGTGGATAGTAAAACCCCAAGATAACCAAACTATAATGCGTCTTGCTTACAGCATTAGCTTTACATGGTTTAAAATATTTATTTCTTTTTCCATTTTTCTAGAACTGGGGAGAGCTCCTACAGAGCGTGTTTTTCTTTTCACTCTTCTTACAGTGAGGTAAGTAATTGGTAGCACTTTTCATGTGAAGTCCATTGGACTGTGGCCAAAAGCAGTTATCCATTTGTTACAGGAGGAGTTCCATAGTTCGTTCCCTTGGACAGAGTGAGAGGAGAAAATAGCCAGTGGTTCAGTGCACCAAAATCAAAATGTGTTTTCTCTCTCCCTCCCTCCTTCCATGGAGGTTGTGACGCCCCTCCACTGGCCCAGTAGTCAAGGAGCCTCAGTCCTCACCACTGACAACAGTGAGCAGTGTCAGATCCAGGAATTTGCAAAAGGAGGGGCGCAGTCTGGTTAGTTGACTACTGGGGTTGAAGCAGGAAAGTGGGATACTGGGTTTGGTGGTTGTGAAAAGATCACCTTAAGAAGCTCTGACGTGTGGAAAGACATCAATTTACATTCAGTTGCACATGATTTTGCTGTGGATATGGTATTACAAACATAATTCCTGTGCAGCACACAGCACATGTACAGATAGTGCAAGTAATTTCAATGCATGCCTGGAAAAGATGATTGGTTGCCCATACCAAGTCTCATTCTCCTTCCATGTCATAGTGGGCATATGCACTGTTATAAACTTGGAAAGAAACCCCCCTGAAGGTGGAAATAACTACAGCAAAATGTATGTTATTTTTATGTAACATAAAATGTATACCACAGGCACAGATGTTTGGAAAAATTAGCAAAAGCTTCATTTAATGGATGTACCAAATAATTAAACTCATCATTAATGGGAGGGACCTATTCATCCCTATTCCTATATATTGCACTGTGAAGATCTAGAAGACCTATGTGGGAGGTAAGTGTACACTCCTGGACAATCACAATAATAAAACCAGGAACGGGCCCTTTCAGGATCTAAAGTCATTGTTTTCATTGTGAGTCTCTGCAGGGTCAATGTAATGTATTAACGGTGTTCTGAGTTCCTAGAAGTTTTAACGTTCATTTCAGTGAAACACTTTCCACAGTCATGTAACAGCATTTAACTACTACTGTGCACGTTATCTGATAAAATATAATCTCACTGCCATTGGCTATAGTATATGTGATGAAATCAAAGACATTGTCCTGAAAAAGGAAGAAGTGCATCTGAAGAAAGCATTAGGCAAATGACAATATTTAAATGAAAACTCACACAATCCAGCAGGAGTTTGGAGTGCTGAATAAATTGACGTATTGTACACGATATACACTGTAGCAGGGGTGTCACTTACTAACACTAATACTAACACAAAGGACTGTTCAGTTCCACTAATATCCCTATTAGTGTCTGTTTTTTTTTTTTCTGACAATGACTTACAGAAGTTATCTCTTGAATAAAAAAGAAATAAATTAAAATATGCAGAAAACAATGAGCCAGTGACTACTGCATTTGAGGTATGCAGTGCTTAATAATCCTGCTGGTAAAATCTGAAATAAGACCAACTGCAACATGGTTTGAATCATTTTAGATTTACCCTGTAACCCCAACATTGAAAGAACAACTAAACAGACCACACTTGTGGGTAAATACTAGCATTATCCACACATTCTTTTGCGTATGTTTATTACACAGTGGCTTTTTTCTGCAATCAGTGTTTTAGTAGTCTATTTTATTTTATTTTTTTTCCAATCAAAGTATGTCCTTCTCATAATCCAACCAATTAGTAAAAGCTTACAGCGGCATATGAAAAATGTAAAGTCTGAACATAAATATAAAAATAAATTGCTACAACTCTCCCTTTCATAGACAGTTTCACGTGCTACTTGACTTGATATGGTTTCAGAGATGTTGCTTTTCATATAATATAATAATGGACACTGGACTTTTCATAACAGCAGATCCAAAATAGTTAGATATTCTTATATGACCAAGAAGAGTTGTCTTTTGCAGTGTAACCACCTGCTGCAGTGGTGCACCAAACTGGCGTAGGGCAGGGCTGTAACAAAATTATTAAATTTACAACTAACCAGCCCAACAAAACTCATCACTACAAAGCTCTCCATCAACTTGACTTGCTTGAACTTCCTAATACGTGTCCTGCTGCCAGCTAAAAGAGCATATAACACCCTAACATAACGGAAAAATGTCCATTAGTAGGTAACTTGTACAGTGGTATACACCAAGAGACATTTGGTTAAAAAAAAATTGGTTCTGACGCACACATTGTACAACTCTTACAGAAATTTCTTATATTTCACATACATAGCTAAACTCTGGAACTGCAACCCAGTCTCACATCAACAATCCCAGAGTACTTAAATAGCTAAAAAAATACTTAAGCATTTGTTTTTAGCGTCAGGAATTTAGGTTGGGCATCTACTACACTCTTCTACTTACGCCGAGATGTGTTCACCATAAGAAGAAAAAAAATAGATTCTAGCACTTAAACTTAAAACTTTTACCCTAGACCAGTTGTCCTGATAGCATAGTAATGCTTCTCTAAACTTCTGTTTGACATCCTGGTAGCTTTACTGATCCACACAGATCACATTACTTGATTTACACTAAAATACATCTAGAGCCAAATACAATTCGCCTCTTAAAGACCACTTTAGGCATGTTGGATTTTATAATTATTGTAATTGCAGTCTCTGTGTATTCTCATCTCTCTTTTAGTTACCATTCCTGCTTTTTTATAACTCCCATTTACATAACCTTTTATTGATCTCCTTTTGTATATATTACTTCTGGCCATTTTTTTAATGCTTCTGATGGATTGGGGAAGGCCGTAAGCATTTTCAAATTATCAGAAATAATAATTTAATGCCATCACTATCCAAAAAGTTCTACAGTTTCAAGGATCTTCTATTATTCTCAATGGTGATCTTTGTTCATGGTACCCTAATTCTACAAATAACGCTTATATTTACTCATTTTTCTTGTCTTGAAACACTCTCTTAATCATTAAGATTACTAAGAACTTCAGCTAGGAAGTTCACATGATGGTTGCATGTGTTACTTTATACTTAAAATATGTTCTTATGATTAATTTGATTCAGTATTATTTGCAATGGATATGTTAGAAAAATTATTGAGACTAAATGTATGACAGATCCTTTCAGTGTGGTACATGGACATTTTTCAAACATGAAATGAGGAATAATAATATAAATAAGCAGTTATTTTTCATATTAAATTGTCTGAAGAAGCGTATCGTAGTATACGTGAAAGCGCTTACCGTCTGTCTGTTTTATTAATAAAAAGTTTAAGCAACGTGGAGAGTCGGAAGTTTTGTTTTGCTTCATTTTACCGTTGGATTTAACTACTGACTCTTAGCAGTTTAGAGATTCGTATTTTATATTTTCTTTGTTTGGCGTTTTTCGAACCTCTACTGCACACGTTTGAGCTACAATGAAACTTGAACTGGATTACAATCCGGAACCGAGGCGATTAAATAATGAACAGCAATGGACTGCGATTACTTCGTGTAAGTCAAACCCTTTATTGGCTCTGGACTTGAATGTTCCAGTTTCTAATATAACAGACATTAATATTGACAATATTGAACTCTTTAATTCCAATATGAAAATGCTTGAGAATGAGCTGTATAAGCTACAAAGGCTGATATGGCAACGCAAACATCTAGAGGCGTGCCTCCATTATAAACTGATTCCGAGAGGGATGCGTATTCTTGTAATGCCGACATATGGAGATACGCATCCTACATTGCTAAAAAAATGGCAAGACATTAATATAGAAGCCAGTTACAAACATATGCAGCTCCTAATTGAATACTTTGAGCCGCTTGAGAAGGAGCTAATATCTAAAGTCAACGATATCAATTCTGATCTTAGGAAGAACTTTCTTGACCCTTTTTGTGTACAGAAACTTGAAAATATGTACAACCAAGTCAATATCTATGCTACGAAGCTTCAACAAATTAAACTAAAGAAGCTTCAACGAGACTTTAGAGATTTTTCTACAGGCTGTGTTTTTGTTTGGCCGAGGAGGTTCGATAACCAGCCTATAGGAGAGAATTATGGTTCGAATTCAGCGCCTTTGGACCGTACACTTATAGCGTCTATAGCGCCTACTTCTATTGGTCCACAAACATATGTACCTGATGCTGGCAAAGACACGTCACAAGAATCATTTACTACGCCGCCAGAGACTTTTGCCTCAGTTACTGCTACAGGGGTAATGTCCACGCCGCTTCCAAATCAGGAAGCGAATAAAGCAGCCAAGTCCCTACAATATAACACAGGGGCCATCAGTAAAAGACGTGATGACAACGCTCCTTTTTTACCCTTACCGATACGGAAATCATCGTTCGTGAAAGGAAGAAGGAACAGCTGGGAAAGCAGAAAAAGAAAGCTATCAGGCGAAATGAACGTATATCAACCCAGAAGAATGAGGCAGTAAGAACACTTTATTTCAATCTATCTAGCTATGCTATGAATACCAGTGACATTGAACTGTTAAACAAAGGCCTCTCATTTATTCCCTCTCGGGGAAGTAAACTATCAGATATTTTGATTGACTTACGTTTGTTTGCACGCTCAGTTTGTTTGAAACTGTTTTATTCTAAGGATAAGGATAATGTTGCTAATATCACTGCCAGTATTCCTTTATATAGGAAGAAAAGCTCTTTCATACCTGTTATGCCAGCTCATATAGATTCTTTTATCAAGTTATGTGAAACTGATTTTTATAAATATTTCTATAATGGAAAAAAGAAATGTACATTTTTTAATATGACAAGTGACAATATGAAATCGTTATCTAGTTTTAGCCATGATTATTCATTAACTTTTAGGCCAGTAGATAAAGGGGGAGGCATAGCCATATTTGATACCGCTGACTATAACACACTAATGAATGATATGTTGAAAGCTGACACTACGTATCTTTTAATAGATAGTATGAAATTGAATAAAATTATTAAAACTGTCCAAGCAGATTTGTATGATATGCTCATGTGTTATCAAATATCAGATACTTTATATGAATACTTCTCCATTGACAGTCCAGTAGTTCCAGTAATTAAGGGACTACCGAAGTTGCACAAGGGGATTTTACCCCCACCAATGAGACCAATAGTATCAGGAGCTAAGTGGACTACTGAGAATATATCTAATTATTTAGAAAAAACCTTGAGACCGTTAGTTGAAGCCATCCCCACAATTCTTAAAGATACATATCAGCTTATTGAATATTTACAATCTTTGGATATTGAGTTTAGACAAAATAGACATCTTTTAATTACAATGGATGTACAAAGTCTTTTTACTTCAATCCCGAATGAAACTGGGATAGAAGCTATACGAGAATTACTACAACACAATCAGACTATAAGTGGGGACACAACTATTTTAGTTTGTCAACTACTGGATTTAGTACTTAGCAATAATGTGTTTGCGTTTGGGGGTAACCTCTTCTTACAAACTTGTGGCGTGGCCATGGGGACCCCCTGCGCAAACACATATGCTAATTTAGTTGTGCATCATTGGGAGATGAATTATGTTTTTAAGCATATTTTATTCCAAAAGGTTTTAATTTACAAACGTTTTGTCGATGATATATTAATTGTGTGGGATGGCTCAGCTGAGGAATTTTATAATTTTAAAAATTATTTAGAGACTACTACTACGTTTCTTAGGTTTTCAGTTGAAGCCTCACATTTTTCTGTAAACTTCCTGGACGTCAGTTTAAACATCAGGAGAGGGAAACTAATAACTACATTGTTTAAAAAAGAATGTTGGAGAAATACAATCTTGAAATATGACAGTATGCATCCGCGCCATACATTTAAAGGCATACTGAAAAGTCAGTTTACTAGACTAAGCAAGATATGTATGGATAAAGATGACTTAAATGTAGAAGCTGATAAAATGGTGGAAATGTTTTTAGAAAGAGGGTATGATTTTGATTTGGTAATGGAAGTTCGAAACAATGTCTTACCATCTGAAAGTCTGATACAAGTTGACACAAAATGTAATTATTATATACCCTGTTTTAAAAATGACATGTACAATTATAATGAGAAAGTATCTTTTATTACGACTTATACTAATGATTTTTTGAACATTAAGAAAATATTATTTAATAATTGGAAGGTCCTACTACTAGATGAACCTACAATGAAAATAGTAGGTGTTACTCCACACATAATTTATAGGAGTAATAGAAATTTAAAATCTCTATTATGTGACAGAATACCTAAATTAATGCATGACCAACAGCCTCTAAATGATTCCTATGGAACTTACCCCTGTCGCCATTGTAATTATTGTAAGTTTATTACTAAACATCAGGCTTTTATACATCCGGAGTTTAATTATACTTTTAAACCAAGATTTAGAGCCACATGCGACACTACAGGATTAATTTACTTGGCTACATGTGAATGCTGCAGTGCATTTTATGTAGGACTTACAAAACGGAAACTCAAAAATAGAATATACAACCATCAATACGACATAAAAAAGAAAAATGAATTAAATGCTTTAGCCAAGCATGTAATTTCTAATCCATCACATTTTTTTGTATTTTAGAGTGTTGCAAACAGTGGAAGTTTTGGACAGGGGTGGTGACTATATAAATTTGCTTGAGTTGAATGAACTAAAATGGATTCTCAAGCTTAGAGGCCATTGTAACCCAGGTTTAAATAATTATATTACAATAAAATCCTTTCTTAATAATCGAAGATAATTGTATTAGTAAGAGGCTATATCTTTAGATTAATTTATATTTATTTATATAATTTATCTTCCTCTTACTTAAAATAATATTAAAATACTAAGGTTACAGTATTTATAGAAGTTCCTATTTTTCTATATAGTAGTATAATGACTTAAGATAGGTTTTCTTGTTCATTTTTTAAGTATCATTAATGAAGTTAAAGCATGGGTTGATTTTTCTTGTATTTTTAGCAATCTTAGATGCTTTGGACATAAATTAAATTTTAAAAAAATTTAAAAGCTTCCTTTGATTAAGTCTATAAGACATTTAGTGTGTTTTATGTTATAGATATATATATGTATTTTTATATTTTTATATTTATACATACTTATATGATTATATTTACATATTTATATATTTATATATTTATATATTTATTTATTTGTGTATTTATATATTTATATATATTCATATATTTATATATTTAAATGTTTACAATCTACATTCTATCTTATTTTATTTCAACATATCAAAAGTGATTTCATGAAAAGATCAAAGTAACCAGAGAACTATACAGTATGTATGAGCTACAAAACATTATATATGAAATGAAGTATATTTTAACAAAGTTTTAATATGACTTCAAAAATGTGTGTTTAGGTAAATGAATAAGTTTGTATTTATTATTACTGTTTTTAAAAAAATTTTTATTGTTTCATAAATATTCTCTGGTTAAATGAGTCAATGCTTTGTGTTATGTCAGCTTTACAACTTTAAGAGAGCTCCATATGGAATGGTTTACCTCAATCAAAACAATTGTTAATTGATTAATTGAATAATTCATTTAATTATTCTGGGCTATGCCTCCCTATAAATAAGCAGTTATTTTTCATATTAAATTGTCTGAAGAAGCGTATCGTAGTATACGCGAAAGCGCTTACCGTCTGTCTGTTTTATTAATAAAAAGTTTAAGCAACGTGGAGAGTCGGAAGTTTTGTTTTGCTTCATTTTACCGTTGGATTTAACTACTGACTCTTAGCAGTTTAGAGATTCGTATTTTATATTTTCTATGAAATGAGGAATGTTCGTCGTAATGAGGTACACTTGAGAGGTATAACCTAAAGACTAGAATAAGGCAAGGTGATGTACGGTACTCTTGCTGTGATATGCATTTCAGTAATAAAACATCTGTGTTCATTGTGATGTGCTGCAACAGCAAGAAACCTTTCACACAATTTGTTTTCTTGAAATAGCAGAAATGCCTAAGGTTAGTACAGTAAACTCTCGGTTGACTGGCACCCATGGGGATTGGTAGATGCTGGATAGCTGTAGTTTATGGTTGCTTGAGAGATACTATTACAGATGGGTCTAATACCTTACCCTATACTATACCATACCTACCATAATCACTGTATTGATTTGATTTTAATATTGAATTACAGTAATTGAAAGCCTGGCTGGAATAATAATATTTTAAATTTATATTTCCGCTAGAAAGCATGGCATGTGGAACAGTTTTCAGTGGCACACTGAGTGGTTTGGAACTGAATTAATTGAACAGAGAGAGTGAGTGAATGCATGTATGAAAACAGAAGCAGCTGTGTGTGAGAGGATTGGAGGACTGTATGAAAGCAGAATAGTGTGTGAGAGATTGGAGAGAGAGTGAGTGAATGCATGTATGAAAGCAGAAAAGATGGTGAGAGATCAGAGAGGTGTATGAAAGCTGTATAGAGTGTGTGTGAGAGAGTGGAGAGAGAAAGAGTGAGTGAATGCATGTATGAAAGCTGAAGAGACTGTGTGTGAGGGAGAGAGAATGTACAATCCGATGCAAATTGAGTGTGTGGAGCAAGTGGTGCCATTTTAGAGATTTGACTTGTTTGGTTTGACTTGTTCTCAGGTTGGGGAGAGAAGAGTACAGAGGAGCAGGCTAGCACGTACGGTTGATGCACGGATAAACCAACCTTGAATACTGCAAACAAAATCCAGCACCCTGAGAGTGTATAGCAAAAAAACTGATTTATTGTTAACCATACCGAGAGTCGAACCCTGTCTTTTGCCCAAAATCCATAAATCCCTTTCTACACCTCCTGGTAGACCTATTGTTTCAGGCATTGGATCATTGACAGAACCTTTATCAGTTTTCCTGACTCAATATCTAAAGCCCCTGTTGTCACATGTACGGGCTAGACTACAGGACACTACTGAGTTTTTGCAGATTGTCTCTGAATCACAACTGGAAGCCTATTGGATTATGTGTACACTAGATGTAACATCATTATATACTAGCATACCACATTGGGCAGGTCTATTGGCATTGGAATATTGGCTACTTAAGACCAACCTCTACAGTCCAGGATTTAATACTTTACTCATCTGTATGGCTTTCAAGATCAATGCTATTGGCAAATTCAGGGCACGGCGATGGGTGCTTCTTTTGCACCTATCTATGCAGATCTCTTCATGGGAGGGATATGTGGAAGACCAGATCATATATAATGAAACACACAATCTATATTTGCCTGAAATGGATATTTGGAGATGGTACCTGGGCGATTGTTGGTTGGTTTGGAAAGGGGGAGTTGAGTATCTTACGGAATTTGTGGAATATTTGAATAGCAATAAATGGGGTGTTAGTTTTACAGTAAGCTATGACACACACCAAACTGATTTTTTGGATGTCCACCTGAGCAAGGAAATGGATAATACTCTTCGTACCACTGTGCATAGAAAATATCCACAATACAACAGCCTTCTACATGCCTCTAGCCTCCACCCTAAACACATTATAAGAAATATTCCAAAATCTCAATTTATTAGAATTAAGAGAATATGTTCATCTCATGTAGACCTTCAGCATTGTCAGAATGACCTTTTGAACAGATTCATACAGCGAGGGTATAACAAAATGGATGTCCAATCTGCAGCTAGCATGACCAACAATTTATCGAGGGATAGCTTATTGGGCTATAAAGATAGGATGGCTCAGTCCTCAGGTCAGCTACTTAGATTAGTAACCACTTTTGGCAGGAACACTTACCAATTACAAGACATTATCAGTCAACATTGGAATATACTGTAAACAAATACACATCTTGGCAAGTGGTTAGATGAGAGATGTCTTTACTCTTATCGTAAAGGCAAAACTTTATAAAAGAATCACATCTCAGGATGTCTGCATGACCTAGATGACTATGTCAGGAGATAGATTAATTGGTTGTCATCCTTGTGGTCACTGTTCTTTTTGTAAATATATATTTACAACAAAGGAATTTACTAGCAAGAACACAGGCAGGATATTTAACATTAATCATTTTGCTAATTGCAGTACGGACTGGGTGATCTATTTGGCCACATGTACATGTCGGGCATTTTATATTGGTCAAACTTCTAGACAGCTGCGTATTCGTATTTCTGAGCATTTGGGTGACATTAGAGATGCCAGGACTACCAATGCTTTGTACAAACATACTGTTGTACACAAGACAGCTCAATTCTCTTTCATTTGTATTGATAAGATTGTTGGTCACAGAGCATTCAAAACTGGATGGCATAAACTGTTAAACAGCAAAGAAACTAAATGGATAATCAAATTGGGTGGTTTGTTTCCACCGGGCCTCAATGATAAGTTATAAATTACTTGTTACCATTTTCTACTATGGCTATAAACATTTTTAGTTTCAAATTTCATTTTATAATAGAAGGTAATAAAACCACCAAACGGTAAACACCCTCAGTTGAAAGAGAAATAACCAATAAAGTCCAAACGAATCTGGTAAACTGAGGTTGAAGCAATGAGATGTAAAATCCAAAAAATCTTCAGGGAAACAAGCAAAACTAGTAAATTTTATTCCATACAGACAAGCGCTTTCGCCAGTAATAGCTTCATCAGGTCTATCAAGTACAAATGGATAAAAAAGCTGTTTTTATATATGATCTAACAATTCAATTAGACTTAATTACATCACTCACTTAAAACGGAAATGTCACTACTTTTAAAACCAGATAGATAGAACATCTTATTCCTTTTAGTGCACTTATATAATGATCCTACAGTATGTTAAATGTATGCTTGTATTTATGTGTGTGAATGTAGATATGGATGTGTAACAATCATATATGAAATATATGAAAGAATGTAAGAATCTGTATAAGGAAGTCTGCATAAGGAATAAACTGAATCCCTGAACTCATATATTCATGTGTGACCTCACAAATGCATTTATATATATAGGTTGTAAAGTGCTTGTGCAAGTTTCAGTTTATTCCTTATGCAGACTTCCTTATACAGATTCTTACATTCTTTCATATATTTCATATATGATTGTTACACATCCATATCTACATTCACACACATAAATACAAGCATACATTTAACATACTGTAGGATCATTATATAAGTGCACTAAAAGGAATAAGATGTTCTATCTATCTGGTTTTAAAAGTAGTGACATTTCCGTTTTAAGTGAGTGATGTAATTAAGTCTAATTGAATTGTTAGATCATATATAAAAACAGCTTTTTTATCCATTTGTACTTGATAGACCTGATGAAGCTATTACTGGCGAAAGCGCTTGTCTGTATGGAATAAAATTTACTAGTTTTGCTTGTTTCCCTGAAGATTTTTTGGATTTTACACCTCATTGCTTCAACCTCAGTTTACCAGATTCGTTTGGACTTTATTTGTTCATTTTATAATAATTTTCACTGGTCTGATATATTTATCATTATTATTTAACATGCTATCAATAGTATAATTTTGGAATGTGTGTGGGCTTCTCATTGTGATGGTTTATTGTGGATTACACTTTTTCCACTGTTTTATTTTATTTTTATGTATATTTTTTGTTCATGTATTAGATTAATGTCTTATTTAAATATTAATCTAAACAGGAAATTATGTCATATGTTTCATTTGAATAATGTATAAATAAGGACTGTCTAATCATTCTGACCATACCACTGAAGAAAGCTAACTGCTGAAACCGGTTAGGATTCCTGGTTTTCACCCAGGCGGCCTGGGTTCGACTCTCTTTATGGTTAAACAATAAATCAGTTTTTTTGCTATACACTCTCAGGGTGCTGGATTTTGTTTGCAGTATTCATGGGGAGAGAAGAGGGAGTTTATTCCTATCTTCCTTTTTAAAACTCAAGCTTTAAAAACATAAGGTATGTTTCTGCAGGGGGGGCGGGGACAAAGTGCAACTCACAAAAATTGAATTGTTCATTCTGTACTGTATTTCTTCAATATTTTTTTTTGCCGGTTGCTTGAGTTCCAGTTAACTGAGAGTTTACTGTAATCAGTCCTGCTAGTGAGAATGATAGTGTCCTTTAACTACATACTTTTATTATCAGGCAGAATCTGCATGCCTGTCTCTAACACCTATAGACAAACATGCACTATATTGTGTAATTGGCTACCACTCCCACCCACTAGGTTAGCACAGCCTTGGTCATTCTGTCAGTGATTGACAGGCGTTCCTTCCTTGATTGACAGTGGATGCAGGCAGGGCATGGTAACAGTACTTATACCCTACAACATACCTCTCAACTGTTCCTGATTTTAACACAAATTTTAGCTCAGTCCCTCTTAATCCCTCCTAAAACTGGTCACTTTTGGAGGTGTGGTGGTGCGTTGCACTTAATAAATAATGACAATATAATGAGAGTTATGGACTTCTTTTACTTCAGAAACTATATATTTATTCACATTAGTACTGTTAACTTGAGATGGTAACAGAAGTTAATGTTTTAAAATGTGCCCCTGATTATCCATGATTATTTTCGGATTTGTCCCGGTTTGTCTTGAGATTTGTCCCCATTTAGTTGAGAGTTATGCCATAGGAACTACAGAAAATGAATATGAAAACAATAAACAAATACCATATATATTACTTATGAAGCCATTTCGTATTAAAACCTACGGAACTACAGAAGTAAAATGAGCACTTCTGTCATTAAAAGTAAAGCAAAGCTGATGTAGTACACAGACGTGAACACATGCAGAGATTAAAGGTCAGCCAAAAGTAGGTGACAGCTTGTAATTTATTTATTTTATTTATTTAACATTTGGTAACTGGGAAAGTCTGACTGGGTCAGAAACTAATTTCAGCGGAGGCCCAGGGAGAAAAGCTCCATTACTGCAAAAATTCTCCATTAAAAAGCTTGCCTCTCAACTGTCCCTAATTTTCAGGGACATCCCTGAATTTGACTCTAATCTTAGCTCTGTCCCGCTTCATTCCTCCTAAAACAGCAGATGGCTTTTGCAGGAAAGTTAGTGAATTGCACTTAGTAAATAGTGACAATAAGTAAGGGTGTATACTCCTTTAACGTCAAACGATGTACATTAATACACCTTCCCTTATTTTGTCAGTGTCTCACATAAATAGTACTAACAGTTTAAAAGTGACCCTGATTTTCCCTGATGTACTCTGGCTATGTCCCTATTTCTGTTGACATTTGTCCCTGTTTGGTTGAGAGCTATGTTAAAAAGTACAAAATGAACAATCCTATCCACCACTGCAGATTGACTGTAACACTCTAATGCTGGTGTACAGGTCAATCACACATGTACAACTTTCCCTGCACAAAACTGGGAGCACCAAAACAAATTCTGCTCCACAGAAACTTTAACACTTTAAATATTAAAATAAGCACTGATAATGTTATAAAAGCAAATGTCCTTGTTATGGTTCAGCTTATTTACCCAGTCTTTGTTCCAGAATCATCTTTTATTGACTGTGTTGTATTAGTCTACATAACAGCTTGCACAGCTCTGGGCTTGTCCCCAGTATAGCATCTACCCACTTCCACTTCTATTAATTGTAGTCCACTGACAACAGACTCAGAAACTTAAAACCCCATATTCAGATTCCTAAAGTTTTTTTGTAACAGCTGAAAGTTTAAGGATATAGATATAAAAGAAGTTTTTAATCTAACTTTTAAAATTCTGTCTGTGAACTTCTCCTGACCTCAAGGAAAGATTTTCCTTTCTGAGAAAAAGTCAAACTTAAATAGATGGGGACGGGTTAGTACTTTCTGATCAACTTCATAGAGAAACAGCAGAGTTGGCACCGATTCTATACAGGAACTAATTCCCCTCGGAAGCAGTTTATTTGTATAACATGGTTTACATAGAGTTAGTCCTTCATGCTGATATATGGTAAGGAGATATTTTACGATGTTTGTACATTCACTTAAAACTGTAGCTCTCACCAGTCTGGGACAAATTTAGAAATACTCAGGGACACTTTACATTGACAGTAGGAGAATGGGAAGTAATATATATTTTTTTCTCAAGTGAAAGTGTAATTTACCACCATTTCTGCAAAAGTCACCAGTCGGGAGGGGCAAAGTTAAATCTGAATCAAAATTAGGGACAGCTGAGTGATGATGTTACTCCTGGATAAACGTATGCTAACATCTATTTAGCGAGTGACTACACAATTAAAACTGAGGGAAAATACATATAAAACGAAGTAATGGGACAGCTGAAGACCAAGTACATTTGCCTTTAATTCTGTGCTTTCTGCTTAGCATATTAATTACAGTACTGTAAGCTTCAGGTCACTGAGATCTTAAACTTCCCTTTTACTCTGTGACGCACTTGTCTCCAAAAATAAGCGAGCAGGCACTGGCAAATTAAATCCTGCACACTTTTAGAGAGAGTAGAAAAAAAAAAACATGAGGAAGGAAAAATTAAGACAACTACAATAGTTTCTCACCTCCATGTTACATTACGTAATGCACTCCAGTTAGGAAACGCACAAAATACTGTGCAGCATTATTGACAATGTCAAAAAAAAAAAAAAAATTATAGCAGCATTAATAGCTCTATGGAGGTACCCAGCAGTCTAAAAAAAAAAAAAAAACACTGGTTGGGGAGATAGCAAGTCTCTAAAGCTGTACACAACTTGAACATTCGCACCTTTTGTAACACAAGCAGAAAGACCCAATTTGAAAGTCCGTACCAGTAGAAATAATTGTTCAAAGACAAAACTTTTTTCTAAAGCTAAATGCTATTTTACTACACCAGTGAAAAAAAAAAGCTATAATTCCACTTAAAATGTGTGCCTTCTATAGAATAAAGTGTAATGCCTGTTGTCAACCATAGAACAAAACCTCTTTTTTTGCGAACTTGTTTTACATATAAAATGTTATTTATTTATTTATTTTACATTTGTTGACTGGGATAGTCTGACTGGCTTCATGTCCATTTCAGTGGAGACCTGGGGAGAAAAGCTCCAAGGTAAGCAGATACAGTAAAAACAATAAAAACTTATTACAAATATGGTATTGACAAAGAATACATAAGCAAACATGAATAGACAAGTTCAACAGGTTAGAGTTGCTCCCTGGTGACAGTCAGGGGTAAGTTCAACAGTAATCTGATTAATAGATTTTTCACATTCATGATGAGAGTTAGCCAGGCTTGTTGCAGCGGCAAAGCCAGTTTAATGCTATATGTTGTTTGTCTAGTTTTAAATTGGCCTAGGGAGGAGAGCAAAGTAATATCAGCTGGAAGTGAGTTCCAGGCTCTGCCTGCAGAGTTTGCAAAGAGGGAATCACCGGCTGCATTTTTAATTGTGATTTTGTCTGAATTAGTAGTCTGTTCGTGGATCGAAGCAGTCGTGGATTGTTGTAGGGGGTGATAAGATTTTTAAGTGCTGGTGTATTATCTGGATTATAAAGGATTTTATTAGCCATAATCAGTAAATTATACTGGATTAAAAAAAATCTATATTACTGCATGTTAAACCACATCTGGAAGAAAATTATTTCAATAAAGTAAAAGAATTAGCAAATAATTACCTCAGTGCAGATCATTCCCTCACACTGGACAAGCAGTTTCAAACTCATTTGTCTGACTAATCTTATTTTAAAATTGGGTCTACTTCATGTTGTCGAAGGCCGACAATATCGAAGCTGATATTGTCGGCACCAGATTAGCGAAAGCAAAAAACATTGAATGTTTAAACGGAAATCTCCATAAGGGGAGATTTCCATTTAGTTCAATGTAGTGCGGTCTCAGAGTTGGTATATTTAAGTAGGGGGGTGTGGGGGGGGGGCAAAGGTAAGTTTTCATTTATTTTTTTAGGCATTTTTTTTTATCTTTTGATGTTTCAGAATTTGATGATATGGTGTCGACCATATCAGATTCGATATTCTGAAACTTTGATAAGATAATATAGACCCTTAAAATTAAACGGTCTTCTGTCTTTTAACTAAGATTTTACTCACAACTATATCACAGCTGTCACCAATGTGCCTAAATTACAATGGAGATGCAGCTGGAGGATCGTTTAAAAAAAATCATCTGACTGCAACCTCCAATCGCATCTCCGATGTATTAGGCATGTTGGTGACAGAATTCTTTGGGTAGAAAAGATGCGTGTCCTGATTAAAAAAACAAACAACAACAAAAAAGCAAGTTTAAAAAGGGGCTGGCATGCGCCTGTGCGCCCAAGCCTTAATCTGCCACTGGTGAGGGACGTGCACAATGGGAGGATGACAAGTACACACACAGATACAGCGATACATTAAAGTGCAATTTCCCTTAAGATCACACAGAGATCAGTCAGTCTGGGGCTGGTTTCTCCCTCTGTGTCCAGATCCCCAATAAGACTTCCCACTGGCACTGCTAAAGAGTTGAGATCTCAGCTGAATGGCCAAGCTAAGACCTCCAGCAGCCTCTCTGTCAAGCCACTGCTTCGTGTCCCTGCCCAAGTAGCTGACACACACATACACACACGCACACACACTTTGAGGTTGAATTGATATACAAACACACACACAAACATGCACACCTGGGGAAGGCTGGCAAAGGTTTTCTAGCTATGCCCCCTTTCTGCCTAGACTGTAAGGTAGTACCAGCTGTCACCAGCAAGCTCTTTATCAGCTATTCTAAGGCCCTTAGCAAAGGGTGTCCAATCCTATTGTGTAATATTACTATTAATCCAAATGGTAGTTTTGACCAAGCAAGGCTATTTAGGAGTGGCCTGTACAGTGTCACCAAATACATATGAAAGTACGCTAAGAGCTTAAATATGTCTCAAATAGCCACAAAGATAAGTTTAAATATATTTAATAATGAATAATAAAAGAACAAAACAATGCTCAATAACAGTTACTTCAGTGTTCAATATCACAGGAAATATTTTAAAACGATATTGCAGGACACTCTCAAATACAGAAAACATCTAAACTAATCTTTACTATTTTCATATCTATATCTGCCCTGAGTCTTATGTACAGCAAGTGCAGATGTCGTGCTGATGAGTCGATGTTCTTTCTAGGTCCAATACAAAATGCACAGTTTCTCTCTGAGAGTTCTTAAATTAATATCAAACATTACTGTTGGGTTAGCTTGGATGACATCACTCTGTCACCTGACTTCAGTTCCCAGGCTAAACAGAAACTTAACAGAATTTAACTGTGCTAAAAATACATATCTCTCAGAAGTTTGCAGATCTTGAAAGTCATAAAACAATAAAACACTTGCAAAACAATGCAGAAGGCACCCTAGTTTTAGACATCCTGTCTCCTTGCTGCATTGAAACCAACTTTTGTAGCACAATCATAAAGCACTTAATTTCAACTTTTTTTCTTGAAGTTTTGTAAGTTAATCTTCTATATTCCAGCAGGGTTCACTGTGTTTACATTTTTGAAGCTCAATACATAACATACAGTTCTATATAAACCATATCAATATTCACAAAAAAAATTACAGAATTTACAAAATTCCAGATAGCTGGGCTGGCAGTGTCACAGAGGTTGCCCATCTTTTGATGTTGTATGACCCCCAGATTTAGTTTAGTAGAGTAGAAGAGTATGCGAATGAGGGGACAAACAGCCCTATATGAGGATACAGGAGGATTTCTCCCTCCTCCATTAATAACCATGGTATTTCTGTCATTTTGTACTTACAAAATGGTTGCACATTGATCAACAGCTTAATTTCAGCTCTCGCAGTGTGTGAAAAAAGAAGATTGTTGATAATGGCTAGAGATTCTGCCAGTTTTAGTAAAATTCAGTTACTGCCTAGTAAGTGCACTTCCTGGATACCAACAAATAAAATACTTAGGGTCTGAAAGAAAATGGGCTAGAAAAGGTGAAAACAAAACAGAGTGGGAAGAATCTTGCAGCTGTTAGCAAAATTCAGTTCAAGCTCCAGCTTTGGTACAGGAGGTGGCATCCAGTAATTTAGATGAAAAAATAAATCGAATGCGCCTAGTTTATTAAAATGAATGAAACATTAAAATAGTATATCAACTCAATTAACAAAAGGCTGGAAAAAATGGAAGGAGGTTTAAACAGCTGTTCGGATCAACTGTTACAAACTGCAAAAATCAGAGAATGAAATTAAGTAAAGGCTGGCTTAGTATGAGGCTTCTCAAAAAGAGCTCTTTCAAAAAAAGTAAGCAGAGAAAACGTGAGATTTCCTGCTGTACCAGAGAAACTGGAAGGAACAGACTGTATTCATTTTAAGAAAGCTGGTCTGGTATTCCACAGCATGAATTGTTAAATGAAAAGCACATAATGTGAGTGCTCCAAATCTGGCCATCTGAAAGCGGCCAAGACTTGTATTAGTAAAGATGGAATCTTACCAGCAGAATGTTGATTCTGACAAAACTGTGGCAGAAGAACAAGGTATTAAAAATTATACAGAGTATTTGTTGAACATGATTATTCACTGTGCAGTTGGCAGAAGATAAAGTTTATCCCAGCAATCAGGGAATTTCAAGCAGTAACATAGCTAAGGTGGGGTGAGAAGGGCAATAGCCCTGAGCAAAAAGTGGAGGCATGATCAGCCTATCCCAATCGCACTTTAATGTAATAGGTCATGTTTGCAGTCACACTTGAGTGCTGTAGAGCTCAGTGTGCAGTATAAACTGTCCATTTTAAACAGAATTGTTTTAAAAACTAAAACATGAGCACTGAAGTGCTCAATGCAGGTCGGTATAAACTGTAGCAACTGTTTAAAAGAGGGTTTGAAGAAGGGCACATGACCTGAATGGCTGGGGCTAGAGGGAAAGGGGGGGAGCATGTCATGACTCTGGCCACCTGGTTGGTATGCCAGTAGAAAAAATGTCTTTTTATTTTTGCTGGGGTGATGTGTAGATCTAAGTGTAATAAGCAGAAGGCTTACAGTTATTTTTCTCTTCACTTGAAGAGCTGAGCTGGTTCATAGTGCCTGCACAGGGCACTAAATGAACCAGCTATGTTTTTGATACCAAGAGACAAATATGAGATTCAAGATGCTACATCCAGCTGTTTTCAGAGTATTTTTGTCCTGCATGATCAGTGCAATTTTTTGATGTACAACAGGCTAAGGAGGAAATACAAAAGTTTCTCCAACAAAAAGTGAGCCATTAAATAGAAGAGAACTCTGCTTCTCATTCTTTTGATAATAAAGCTCATAGAGAGAATTTTGTCGGTGAAACCTATTCCAGTGTTCCAAATGAAAGTGCTTGTGGGAAAGAAAAGCACAGAAGTTGACTAGAAGAATCAGGCATACCTTGGACTTTAATCAGAGTCGAGGGTTAGGAGATGGAGATGAACAGGAAGACCATTAGCACTGAAATTATTTAGTAAATGTGAGAACGTTAAGCATCATCACATTTGTGAAATATGGCTTTACAGAAAAAGTAGCTGAGAAAGATTGGACTTTTGTTGACTATCAAATTTATGGGGGATACGAAAGGCGTATACCTCATTTCATGTAATTAATGTTTGGAAGGGCACTAAAAAGAAAATTAAACTGTAAAAAAGACCATTTTTAACACTTTCAAACATTTCACAATATAAATTGCATGTTAAATAGTAAAGCATTTTCAGTGATTTTCGTATATGTAAAGATGCTAACGTAAACAAGTTCTTTTTTAATTTTTAGCTTTAAGAAATGTAGGAATTATAATGTAAAAAAAAAAAAGAAAGGCTGGACAAAAGCACATTGAAGTTTAGGCTGTAATCTGGGTTGTTGGGGTGAGGGAAAGTGTATAAATTTGCACTGATTATAGTATATGCAGAGTTGAAATCTTTCCTTTTACTTTTGGATAGGTGACTGCCTGGATTAATGCTGTTGACCTAATCTAATAACAAGCTTTTTTTTTTGTAAGCAAGTGGGCTTTAAAAATAAGAGACCACAGTGTAATGAATAGTTTTCCTTTAGCAAGTAAATGTTAAGTGTGAATGCAGCTGAGGGCAGCTGTGCATTCTGTTCTTATGTTTCCATGGAAACAAGCAGACTGCAGGCAAAGGCAGTAAATCTTGAAAGGTCTGTATAATGCTTACTGAGAGAAAAGTAAAATTAAAAGGTCCAAGGGCAAACGGCCGAGTAAAAATAGATCTGATGTCAATCTTCACATAGTCCTTGTCATTGGGTTCGGTTCCGAACCTCGGAACCAACTCTGCCATTATTCTAGCTCGTGCCTTCCAAAAACTCTCGAGCTCAGCTCTACCCATAATGCTTCTCATCAAATTACACAAGATCTCATTTGTAGCTTCAAAGTGCCAGACGCATCATGTCCTAAGCCGTCGGGCAACAGCATTTTCAGTTCTGTATGTTTCTTCATTTCTTCTTTTTCTACATAATTATGTTTCTTCTACCTGCTCATCTTTTTTGCCTGCTTAGTGTGTGTGCGACCCTTTTATCTTACCATCAGGTAGTCTTGCATACCATTCTTGGTACATCTTCTTTTTACCCTTGCAGGTTTTCCTTGGGATCATAGATTACTAGGCTAATGGCCCTTGGGGCCTTACAAGCCTAGCAAGAGTTTATCCCCAAAAAGAAATCTCAGTCAGCACCTGTTGCCCCTGTCAGTGAGGGACACAGGTGGAACCCCCTAGAAACAAATTTGTGGTTTCCCATCCACTCATCAAGGTTGCACTTAGAGGGTCAGTGAGTTGCTCTGTTTGACATGTATGGGAAGTCTATTCCAGAGAATGGGCAGCCTCTAGGAGACAAACCTGTGTCTCCAGCAGGTTTTGTTGCTGTTGCATATAAGATTCAGGCATTTTGACTGGGTAATGCATGAGGAGTTAGACTTGCGGATATGGAGCAACTCTTGTAGGGCGGGGTCCAAGAGTGCCTTTTAGGCGAGGGACAGATCACCCCTGAGCAATCTGTGCGATACAGAGTACAGTGATGGTGATTTGAGCCTGTCTGCATAGAACAGGTGTTGGAGGCCATGGATCCTCTTTGTGAGGTATTTCAGTGGCCTTTCTAGTTGGTGCAGATGTTTGGAGATGCACTTACCAAACAGAGCGTTATACTCAATTATTGGTCTAATGAGGGAGGAGTATAGAGAGGTAATAACCTCCTTTTTTCTGGATGTAATCCCTTTACTTATGAGATGAACCAAGTAAAAGGCTTTTCTTACCACTTCCACTACATGATGGTCGAATGTGAGGTTATTAACCGGAGTGCCCTGGTCTCTTACCACAGGTTGTGTGCTTAGGGCATTGCCGTTGATGTGGTAATCAGTAGGGGTCGTGTTTTTGCAGAATGGTATGATGACACAGCTTTTTGCATTTAGCTTGAGGCCATGACTTTGGCACCAGTCATTAGTTGCTGTGAGACCCTCTTGAAGTATGTTAACATCATTTGGGGAGTTAGTGACAGTACCCAACTTACAGTCCGCAAACTTGGTCAGCCAGAGGCCTTTTGTCTTTGCCTGGACCTCTGAGAAGTAGATGCCAAACAATAGGGGTTCCAAGACAGATCCCTGGGGAACTCCACTATTAGCAGGTCTGCTATCAGAGTTGGAGGTGCCTATTTTGACATTGAGGGTCTTGTCAGTGAGCCAGTTGGCCACCCACCTGATGAGATAGGGATTTACACCAAGTTGTGTTAGCTTTTCGATGATGCCCGAGTGGGTGATTCTGCCAGAGGCCTTGGCCAAGTCAAGATAAGCTGTAGGCACTGACTTTCCCTCATCCGGGGCCTTGGTGACTGTCTCAAAGAAGTCAACCAAGTTCAACAGGCAAGATCTGTCCTTAACGAATCCAAACTGGGTGGAGTCAAGTGCTTGGAGATTGCCTATGTCCTTGTTTATGAGATCCATAATACACTCCATGGCTTTACAGATTAGACTTGTCAACCTAATGGGGTGATAGTTTCCAGGATCAGTAGTGGCATCACCTTTGTGCAAGGGGATGACCGTGGCAGTTCTCCACTCTGCTGGAATGAAGCCTGTACTTAGGCTGTGGTTGACTAGGGTGCTCAATGGTGAAGCCAATTCTTGCTGGAGATGGTGCAGAAAACATCCTGGGATACTGCCAGGCCCCATGGAAGTTGTGTTCTTTGCCTTAGGGCTTGTATCACTTGGCCTGTGAAGATGTGAGATGTCGGACAAGTAGTGGGGATGTTGAAAGGGACTTTAGGGGGGTTTGTGGGGCCATTGGGGTGATGTTTGCACTGAACCTATCTGCTAGCAGGTTGGCTAAGTTAACAGGATCAGTGTAAGTGATACTGTTAAGTACTAATTTGGAACAAACCTGGGCTTTGCCATGGAGGATCCTGACGTAACTGAAGAAGACTTTGTGGTTTCCCTTTGTTTCGGAGGCTAGTTTCAATTCATAATTGACCTTGGAGGTTTTCACTAGTGATGTAATTTGCTTGTTGAGGCTAAGGAGGGAGTTTCTCCAATTTGGAATTTTTACCCTTGGACAACAGTTTATTCCGTTTGTTGTAAAGCCTGCTGATAGAGTATGTCCACCAAACAGGTTTGTGTTTCCTTGAGGAGCAGGTTTTAGTTCTATTGGGTATGGCTGAGTCCATGCAGTTGTACAGGTGCTTGTATATTGCATTGGCATACTGTTCAGCATCGTTGTCTGCATCTTCTGAGGGGGGCGGTGATGTAAAGCTACAGATACCCTCCCTTAGGTGGTTGTAGTCGGGTCTATATTAGAACATCGAAGTTTCAAAACTTTGAATGTTCTAATATCTACTCCTATTCAGCAAAAGCTGAAAACATTGAACATACAGAACAGCAAATGTTTTCCTAGGGAAAAAATCCGCTGTTCCAAAACACATGCACACAACACAAGCACACCAAACAAACAGCAATCCACACACATACACCTAACCCTACACTAAACTATACACACACACACACCACTAACTATCCACTTACCTTAACCCAAACCCTAACATCCATCACTATCGCACACTCACCTACCCTGCCCTAACCCTCACATCCACACAATCGCACACATACCTAACCCGCACCCTAACCTTAACTAACCTAACCCGCACTCAGTCGCACACATAACTGAACCAGACCCGTACCTTTCCACCATAGCGCTGAAAATACTGAAGCAACAGAAGCGAGCAACCGAATTCTTTCCCTAGGAAAAAAATTTGGTTTTCTGTTGCTTCGATATTTTCAGCTTTCGCTGAATAGGGGTCGATATTAGAACATTCGAAGTTTTGAAACTTCAATGTTCTAATATAGACCCTTGTAGTCAACTTTTGAGATGTTTTCTAGCTTGATTATGGCTGGGGGGGGGGGCTGTTGGGTGGGATAGAAACTTCAAATGAGACAGTTCGATCTGATCTCACCAGGGAAGAACATGCTATGGGTGTGGTGCAGCTGTCGCCCATGTTGGTGAGAACCAAGTCCAGAATGTTTTCTCCCCTTGTGGGGAATGAGACGAGCTGGTCTAATGCGTTAGAATTGATGAAGTCAAGGAGTCATTAAGAGAGTGCATTAGTGCAGGAATAGTTCACCCAGTCTGTGATGCAGTAGTTGAAGTAACTAAGGATCAGGGTGTTAGGGAGTACCTTGATGGAGTCAAGTAGATCCAGGTAGGAGGAGTGGGTGTCCTGAGTCATGGAGGGGGGTCTGTAGCTGGCTATAACTTGTATGGGTGTCTTGCCAACTGTCAGTTGCACCTGAAGCAGTTCCAGTGCATCATGCTGGCAAACCAATCTGGAGGTGTGCTTGTCCTTAATGAAGATAGTGACTCCACCACCCTTAGTCTTCCTGACTTGATTTTCGCGGTGGAATGTGTGAAATGAGGTCTAGACTAGTAAGGCAGGGGTGCTCTCCACAGCCCTGAGCCAAGTTTCTGTGACTGCACAGACATCGGCATCTTCCAGTGCAAGGAGTGCCTCCAGTGAGTCTATTTTCAGGTTAAGGCTCCTAGTGTTAAGCAGCATGACCTTCAATTTGTTTTTTGACAGATCTTTTATGTTGGAAGGTTTGTCTTTGGGACATTGCCTAAAAAAGGCACAATGGGGGAGGACGAGAGCCTTGGCCGGGATCCAGAAACCCAGTGGTGACAGGTGGAGGCCATCTCTGGCAAACATCGTGACCTGTCAACCATGTCATCCCAGGCCGACAGATACGAGATCCCTTGGAATGACATAGAAATTAAGCCAATTGCTGAAGTCAGTTATTTTTGTTGGTATTGTGGTATCATTCTTGGTGAAGGTAGGATGCTGCTTAGGGCTAGGGTCATACCTGCCTGGAACACGTACTCTAAGAGCTCAATCATGTCTCTTCATATAGTCCAGGGAGGTATGTCTCAAGTCATTCACACCAAAATGGATAATGACAGAATTGTACTTGTAGAAAGAGAAAGACAAAAGCACGGGTACCAGATGAACAGCTCGGTCCTCACCTCAAAGCCAGCAGTATGTATAAAAAGTCAAACTGCCACAGTAGAAGGAAAATTCTTCGTTGCAAGGACACAGTGAGCGCTTTCACAACCTTCCAAGTCGCTTCATCAGACTTAATAAAACATCCCTTGCCTTCTTTGGTCACTTAGAAAGTATATATATCAATCAGTTAAGACAAACAAATATTTATATCAGACTCAATTAATTTAAAAATAGTATAAAAAAACATAAATAGACATAAAACTGTTACAAACAGTATGCAAGTTCAAATGTGAATGCCTGTAGAGCCATGTAGAAGGGTATTAGTGGTTTAAGGCTCTTGCCTTTAAAAATGGGTTCAAAGAAACAGTTCCATTAATGCCTGGGGGTTTGTCTGCATTTAGTTGCAGAATCCATTTTTGTTCAGCCTCTTCTGTTCCATTTCTAATGTCACCCACTCTGATATTTTCTTCCAGAAGTTCTAAAACTAAAAACTTAAAAACAAGGTGCATCCCTTCAGCTTCTTCTTGTTTAGCTAGGGCACTATTCTCCTTTTTGTTTATGATGTCCCTCATATGTTCCAAAATGCGTTCTTTGAGCATTCTATTAGTCTTGCTCATATAAAAAAACTTTACAGTATTGACAAATATAAATGGAACTTCTAAACAAAGACATTGACAACCTTCAAACACTGGACCTCACCCAGTTTGGGTTCGTGAAGGGCCGATGTTGTCTCCTGAACCTGATTGACTTCTTCTAATCAGTCTCCAGAGATGTGGATGAGGGTAAGGCAGTCCACACAGCCTATCTTGACCTCTCCAAGGCCTTTGACACCATCCCCCACTCTGGAATCATAGATGAATTTACTAATGTGGGCTTAAATCCCTACGTCACTTGATGGGTTGCCAACTGGCTTACTGACAGAACCCAGACTGTAAAAGTAGCCGACTCCAAATCCAGCACCAGACAAGTGGAGTACCTCAAGGTTCAGTCCTGGGACCGCTCTTGTTTGGCATCTACTTCTCTGACATACAGGCCAACACTAAGGGACTTTGGCTAGCAAAGTTCGCAGATGACTGCAAACTGGGAGCCATTATTGAATCCCCAAATGATGTGGATATTCTACAAAAGGGCCTTACAGAAACAAATGCTTGGTGCCAGAGCCATGGGTTCAAGCCTAATGCCAAGAAATGTATAGTTATCCCCTTTGGGGAAAAAAAATGTACCCATGAATTACCACATAGGTGGCAGTACACTAAACAATGAAAGTGTGATGAGAGACTTAGGGACACAGGTGGACAATGGTCTCACCTTCGATAACCACTTCACCACAACAGTCAGGAAATCCTTCTATGTGGCACACCTCATCACTAAGGGCTTTTCATCCAGAAAAAAGGAGGTCATTGTCCCACTGTACTCATCCCTCATTAGACTCATTATAGAGTACAACGCCCTGTTTGATATGTACCTCACAAGACATCTGCAACAGCTGGAAAGGCCGCAGAAATACCTCACTAAAAGAATCACAGGCCTAAAGCAGATACCCTGTACTGACTGCCTAAAAGAAACTCCAGCTATACTCTGTCGCATATCTACTCAGAGGCGATCTCTGCTTAACATACAAGGCCATGTCAAACCCTGAGTTGGAGATGCTCCACTTAAAGAAATCCCAATCCATCAGAGCCACACACTCCAGGGATCTAAACCTTGTCATCACAATGAACAAAACATGCTAGAGGGATAGGTTCCTGATCCAGAGACTCCCTATACTCTGGAATAGACTGCCTATACTTGTCAAGCAGAGCACCTCCTTGGCCCTGTTTAAAAGGAACCTTGACAATTGGATGGGAGATGGGAAATTCACCCCAGGGATCACGTCCGTTGTGCTGCTAGACAGGGGTCCAGGGAAGTAAATATTGTGGGAAGAAAAATATCCAGGGAATTGTTATAGCTAGGCTTGTATAGGCCCTAGGGTCGATATCCTAGTACCAACCTATGAATAAAGTAGGAAGAACACAATTGCAGTAAAAACAGCTGAATAAAGTGTAATATTTTTAAGTGGAAAGGGAGGAAATACTTCAAGATTAAGGAACTAAGAGGGGGTGGCCTTCCCAAATGCTCTCTCTGTACTCAGTACACTGAGCTAATGAGATACGATAGGGAGGAGTATCCAAAGTCAAAGAAGCAAGGGGGTAGTCCTACCAAAATTATTTCACTGCAGTAAGTTGAGCGATCAAATGAGACTGGACTGGGATGAGTGACCAAAGTCAGATTTACAGCAGGGGTGGGCAGTTCTGAAGCCAAGTTTAAAAGTACAACACTTTGCAGGGAGGACAGGAAAAACAAAACCGTGCAGGCAAAGGACAGAAATAATAAAGCAAATATATAAATACAGTACAGTGCAAATAGAGTGCAAAAAAGTGTACTTATCAGTTTGGTGTATCAGATGCTAATAGAATCCAACACAGCCAGGAATTTAGCTCTGCTGTATCAGCTCTGCACAAATTCACAGAAATGAAGTCTGAACTAGAAGTACAACACAAAATACGCCTCGGGCAATGGCTAAGATGGGCTGGCTTAATAGAAAGCAAAAACAACCCCCACCTGAAACTAGCTACTGAGCTACCCTGAGAAACGAACCTTGTGTACCATTGTTGGTACTTTCGTTGATTCTATATCTAATTGATTCTGTATCTAATTTTCTACTTTCCAAGTTTGTATAGTTTTCCTTAAGTTTAAAAAAAAAGTTCTTTCTCTTTATAGCTTCGGTGTGCAAGTCTCTGGGCTGTGTGTAATATTCTGTTATGGCGGGCAAACCAGTTAAAGGCACCTCGGGTGTAAGAGGTGTCTTAAGTGTGATAGTAAAATGCCCAATTCGGACAGAAATACCCTTTGCGTATATTGTCTTGGGGCTGTACATTTACAGGAAGACTGTGCCATATGTCAGTTTCAGACATAGGGCACTAGTTGATCGTAAAAACAAGCTTATTCTAAAGAGTCTTTTGAAAACTGAGTTTGAAGAGGCTCTGTCAGGATCCAGAACAGAAGCAAGTTCACCTACTACTTCCAGCAAGAGGGAGAAGTCAAAAAAGTGACCTCATCCAGCTCCAACTGTCCCCTCAGAACCGCCAACAAAAGTGTCTAAATTTGCTTTAGTTCCAACAGTATCTTCAGAACCAACAAGTCGGGCTTCTCAACCCTCATGCTGTTGGTGCTGGCTTCTGCAGTGACTTTTTGGTGCCAACCACAGCTATAGGTTCCTCCATCATAACACCGAAGGCCCAGGAACCAAAGCAGTTTTCCTTTAAACAACTGCCACAGACCTGATATTCTCCTTCAGTAGATCCTTTTGTAGATCGCCTTCCAAGTCCTTTCTTGGAGAAGCATCTTGACAGGTATCCCTCCATTTCCTCTAACCGTTCTACCAAGAGTCTAACTGAATTGGATATAATGAGGATGGTGGACCAGTACCTTACTATGAGATTAGCTTCAGCATTGTTTCCTAGCTCCTTTGCCATTGGAACCATGTCCACTTCCACCCTGGTTCTTCCTCTTCTGACCCCCACTGAGACTTTGGAGCCCCTGGTGTTGACAGTCTCAACTTCGACTGCTTCAATGCCAGTTAGAGCTCCTTCCCCAGCATCGATTGCTACCATGTGTGCTTCGGGTGTGTCTGCGGAGGTCTCCAGGGCCGTAGGCATCATTGCTTGTTCTGGGGGGATGGTTTCCTCTTCAGCCTTTTCGGAGCCATCCATGCCCTTGGTGCTTCTGCTTTCATAAGCTCGGATCCGGCTTTGGCCTCAGAGGAGGCTTCCTCACTCCAGGGTGGGACCACCGTTCTGAAGGTGTCTATTTTGGTTCTGGGCTCCCATCCTTCTATTGGGGGGGCCTGCCTTCCAGGCCATGGAGAGGACATTGTCCATTGCAGGCAATCAGTCATTGCCTACCCCCATCGAACCAGTCCGCTAGCCTTTTCTCTTGACCAGAGCTTCCTCCAGCCTCTTCCCCAGGACAGAGGGCACAAAAGGCTCAGGATCTAACCATAGTGCTCATGTTCTACTTGGATACCTCTCCAGAGCATCCCACTGAAGAGGTTCTTGCGAAGAGAAACTGCAAAAGGATGCACATGTACTCTCTCAAAGATTCATTCACAAAAAATTCTGATTTCAATGGAGAAAGTCTCCCCCTGATGATGACTCCTTTGGGGACATCCCAGAGATCCTCAAACTGAGGGGTGACTGGACTTCACTTCCAACTTCCTCAGAGAAATCAGTATATCTTGAGGCTTTTCATGCCCAACCCTCCACCTTTTGGATTTCTCCGCCCACTGACCATCTTATCAAACTGATAGAATCAGGCAACTTCCATGCCTGCTGAGCAATCAAGCCAATCCCTAAGAAAACAGACTGCATATTGTCTGCCCCCAAGGATCAACAGCACTAGACTAAGGGAATTCCAGTAGATGCCATGGTGGTAGCAGCAGCCACTAAGAAGGAACTTACTGACAAAAGTCCCACTATCCACCCTTCTAATAAAGAATCTAGGACTACGGATAGATTTGGGAAGCACGTATATGCTTCATTGACCTTCGCCCTTATGTCCTTGAATTACATGGCACATTTTACCAGGTTGCAGAGGGATCTGATTTAAAGAACTATCAGATACTCTATCAGGAGCATTAGTTGAAGGAGTTCAAGACAATGTGACTTCTCAGCTCGCCACCCTCAAATCGATATCCAACTCCTCCATGAGGCTGTTTGCACATGCTGCTGAAGGGATGACGAGAGCTGCAGGTTCAGGTGTAGCCATCAGGAGACCAGCTTGGATGCACTTGTGTGTATTTGTGGAGCCACTTAAGTCTTCTTTCGTTCAGCACTTAGTTTGACAGAACATCCCTATTTGGTCCTAATGTTAGAGACTATAGCTACATGTGAGAAAGATAGAAAGACTACTGTAGCTGTATGCTTCTCCACTCCCCAGTGGAATTATTCTAAGAACCAGTGGAGTGGGAGGCTATGGCTTAAAAAGTCCAAAGATCCTTTCTAAGACTCGTGCCAATGACTTCTCCCAGGGCAGAGGGGGAAGTAGTAATGGAAGATGCCGAGGAAGAGGCAGAGGTGGCCCACAGAATCAGGGTTCCAGGGATTCTTTCTCTGGGAACTCCTATCAGCGTTCCTGAAAGGAGGCCTGTCCAGAGGATGGAGGCTGTCAGGGGGTGATTATCCCTGCACCAACATGCCTGGCTGAGTATAACAAAGGGCCTTTGGTGTAGAGCATTATAACCAAAGGGTACAATGTCCCCTTTTTAGTGCAGCCAAAGGCTACAGCCAAAATTCTGGACGTTCCACCCAGTCACAGGGCAGCAGCAGTCTTAGAAATTCAAAAACTCCTGTACAAAAGGGTCATACAAACAGTCCCAGCAGACCAGGTAGGATCCAGAATTTACTCAAGGTTCTTTTTAGTGCGAAAGAAAATGGGGGACTGGAGACCAATCTTGGCTGTACAAATCAGTTCGGCACACCAAATTTCGGATGGTCATAGTTCAGTGTATACTTCCCTTCTTGGGAAAAGACAATTGGATGTGCTCTATAGATCTTCAGGATGCATATTACCACATAAAGATGGACAAATGGTCCGGAAGATTTCTGTGCTTCTGGCTGGGACCCAGTCATTATCAGTTCAGAGCACTCTCCCTTAGTCTCACCACAGCCCCCAGGGTGTTCACCAAATGCATGGTAATGGTTGCAGATCATTTCAGACTGCAAGGATTCTGGGTGTTTTGATATCTAGATGACTGGCTCCTCACCGCTCCCACTAGGAGTCTTCTTGAGGAGGTTTGAAATTATACTGTCCAGCTGTGCTCCAATCTAGGCATTCCCATAAACTATGAAAAGTCCAAGTTTGTAGCCCTGTCAACAATTAGAGTTCATCTGAGTAAGCATAAACATGATCATGAGTGTTGCATCCCTGCCCATAGAAAGACTACAAAGAATAAAATTGCAAGTCAGCCAGATTGTTCACAACAATGAAGCACCAGCAAGGCTCCTTCTTCAAGCCCTGGGGTCGATGGCAGCTTCTGTCACTCCCATTAGCAGGATATCGCATGCAAATCCTTCAGTGGCTTCTAGCATCTCAGTGGTCCATGTTAGATTAGTCAATGTCCCATTTGATCACAATTACCAACAGGTGCAAGCAGGGCCTGCATTAGTGGCTTCATTACAATGAAATTTTGATGGGCTGTCCCTTTGTTCCCTTTCAATCCGTAGCCGTGGTGACGACGGACGCATCCCGGATGGCATGGTGGGAGCGTTATCTGGGAAAAACAGTCCAGGGCACTTGGTCCCATTTGGAGGACAATTTACATGTCAGTGTTATAGAGATGAGGGCACTGTTAGCGTATTAAGCATTCCACTTAACCCTTCCCTCTGGAATGATTGCAATTCAAACACAAACATGGCAGTAGTCTGGCACATTAACAAACAAGGGGGGAACCAAGTCCTATCCCCTTTGTTGAGAAGCCCTCAGAGTTTGGCAATAGACAATTTCATCCGACTGCTTTCTCATTGCAAATCACATCCGGGGAGCTCCAACGTGATTGCAACCAGGTTGAACAGATGTATTCTAATACTTCACAAGTGGTCTCTCAACCCCTCAGTGATGGAAAAGATATTTCACCGATGGGGCCAGCCTTACTGTGACCTATTCACATCCCCTCTGAAAAATAAGTGCAGCAGCTACTTCACCCTGATCCCCCCTCCAGAAAGGTCACTGAGAGATGCTCTTCTCCATGATTGGCCCCCGGTCTACTCTATGTATTTCCCCCACTTCCCCTTGTATCCCAGTTTCTAAAGAAAGCCATCAGGTTGAAGAACAAGATCATCCTCATTGCTCCATTCTGTCCACGACGGATCTGATTTCCCTTTCTTTGGCCTCAATTAATTCGGAAACCTTTGAGTTTGGATCCATCTCCTGACCTACTGTCCCATCCGGACGGACTGGTTCACCTGAATCTACAGAGCTTTAAGCTCTCAGTGTGGCTTCTCCAATTCCCATGACTGCCAGGCATTCTTCTCTTAATTCATCAGCTCAACGGATTGTTTTGGCTAGTTACAAACCCTCGACAAGAAAGTTGCATCTCAGAAAAAACTCTCAAGGCAACACCAGAATGCAGAAGAAAGCTTTAATCAAAAAAGTCTTTTAAAAGCAGTATACCTTGTAAGCGCTTTCATGCTTCACAGTGAACGCTTCATCAGACATATTAAAGGTGACTGGTTACTGTTTAAATATAAAACTCACTAAATCAACTCTGCATCTATTGGCCATATAATAATGTTTAACCAATAAAAATCTCTAAATAATTAAGCTTAAACACAAAAACCAAAATCCTATAAAAATCACTTGTGTAATTTGATAAGATATCAAGCTTATAAAGTAAAAACTTTAAAGCTTAATCAAACCTTTCAATAAATACTTAAAAAATGTATATGTATATATATATATATATATATATATCCATTTTTATGTATATATAAAAATATCATATACAAATATAAGACATGGACCATAAAGAGCATATGCAATAAATAGAAATGATGCATTCTAAATTCCACTAGATGGCAATATATTCAATATATCCAAAAAAAGCCAGGAGCACACCAATAAGTGCCAAGCGACTGCCGTTAATAATCCACAGTTTAATGACAAAAAATGGTGAAACACGAACAAAATCAAAAAGCAGACTTGACAAACAAATAAACGAAAAGGCAAATTAGTAGAGTTAAGCACTTTCAACCATTACTGGTCTTCATCAGAACTATTAATTACTTGTGAATCTGCTTCTTAAATAACCTTAGTGGCGCCAAAACCACTCGTTGACATTTAAAATCATACTACCACATATATACAAATAAAAATGTATGTGCATATAATAGTGCAAATGGTTACTAAAAATCATCTACCCGTAATATACTCAATACATAAATACTGTGCTTTGAATAAATAAATCAGTGAAATGAAAGATCTGATAAAATACTATCATATTAATACGTAAACATAATATGTAAACAGTATAACAGGAAGATCAGCAAACCTATTAGTGTATAAAAAAGTTAACTAGTAATAACCATAATTTATATGTTTGAATACAAATGCAATATTCTAAATAATAAAATTTGATTAATTAAATAACTGGTACTTTAAATGACAATAATAGTAATTATGATAATAATTAATACCATAACAATACCTATAACTATAACAGCAATGTAGACAGCAAAGATGGGTATGGACAATTATATATTAATACTTCAACCAACAGATGTGAATAAAATTTTTTTGGTTTAAAAGAATATTAAAAACTTCATAAAATATTTTTTTATATATTTATAAATATATGTATATAAATAAAATTTAATAATGAGCCTTAATTAAAAACTTTTTTATTTTATATATAATTTTATATAAAGTATATGTATAATTAAATTGTTTTGTTTTGTGTATATAAATATTATAATGAATTCTTGTATGAATACATTTAAAAATAAAAATTAATATTAACAAGTGATAAATATATTATTAATAAATATATAAATAATTGTGTGTTGTGTTCTTGTTTAATATCTCACTTTATACCAATAATAACGATTTAGTAGATATAAATTCATTTAAACCAGGAAAAGTGGTGGCATCTAAATATATCTGCCACCACGTTTCTTTATATGAAAGTAAGCTTTTAACATCACCACCTCTGGAATCCATATCAATAACATCAAGAATGCTAAACATAAAATTATGATCAACACCTTCAGTCTCTACGTGTCTGGATAGTGCATTAGTTTTATCCTTAGTCTTGATGCTGTATATATGGTCATATATACATTTCTTAAGACATCTTTCTGTCTTTCCAACGTAAAAACCAGAACATTTACTACACTTTGCTAGATACATTACATTCTTTGTATTGCAATTACCATATCTACATTTTATATTAGATTTTAAACCATTCATTAGTTGTATTTTATTTTCCAAGGACATATATCTGCATTGATTGCAAAATCCACATTTACTACTTCTTGTGTTATTTAAATAGTTTTTATTTTTCCCCTCAACATGTCTGTGTTCCAAAAGATGTTTCATATTTTTACCCATTTTATATATAAAATTAGGTTTAGATCCCAATAATTTTATTAGATTAGTGTCACTACTAATCAAATACCAAAATTTAAAAATAATCTTTTTGATCTGGTCTACACCCATGTTGTATTGCAGTATAAACATTTTATGATAATTATTATTCAATGTATTTGTATGGGAAATAGTATCATCATTTAGAAAAGTTGCATCACCAACTCCCAAAGTGGTTTATATTTAATATTCCATTAGTTTGTGACATATGTTATTATGTCCATCATTTCTTCTGGATATCCTCTTTGAATAAATAAACTTTTAATATACTGTAATTCTTTTTTCATATCTTCAAAATTGGATACCATATGTGCTACACGGACACATTGCCCTTTAAAAACACTTTGTTTAACTTTATGTGGATGACAACTACTGTATGCTAAATAGCTATTAGAAAAAGTACTCTTCCTATGAATGGTAGAATATACATTACCATCAATGTAAGAGATATGAGTGTCCAGGTATGGTAATCCATTTTTACCTTCAGTATAAGTAAATTTTAAATATTCACTACTTGTATTTAAAAATTCTATGAATTGTTGCAACATTTCTTGCTCACCTTCCCATAGGATGTAAATATCGTCAAGAAACCTAGAATAGTATCTTACATGTCTAAAATATAGACTGGGGAACAAAACGGTGTCCTCCCAATGTAGCATAACGAGGTTGGCATATATGGGGGCACAAGCTGCCCCCATAGCTACCCCCCTCGTTTGCTTAAAATGTTCTCCTTCGAAATATATAAAATTATTATCTAATACAATAGACATCATTTCCACTAATAAACATGTTTCATCCCAGTCAAGACTGTACTATTTTTAAAAGCCTCTAGGCCATCCTGCTTGGGGATACAAGAAAATAAATCAATAACATCCACTGTAACTGTGGTTATACAAGTATTACTATTTTTTACTATATCTGTAGGAAATTTAGCTAGAAACATCCAAGAGTCCTTAACCATATGTTTAATAGTCGAATACATACTTTTTAATTGAATATCTATGTACTTACCAATGTAAAATGTTTTGGAATATAACTACCTGCAACTATTGGTCTAAACGGGGGGTCTACAGTATTTTTATGTATTTTAGGTATACCTATAAGTGAAGCTACTTTAGGAAATTTAACCTTTATGAATTTATAAATTTCGTCAGTAATACGACAATCTAATAAATATTCCTCTATATATGAATCAGTACGTTGATACGCTATATGTAATTCATTGAGGGAGATCGTCTCATAATTGCCTGAAAAATACAAGATATCATATATTTTTTTGATATATTGTATATTGTCATACAATACTATCCCCCCCCCCCCTTGTCTGGTTTCATAATTCTAATGTTATCATTCCTTATTTCATTTAATAACTTCAATTCATTTTTTGATAAGTTGTTATTGTTGGTGATCTGTTTTAAGTTAATACTTTCCTGATATAATTCCCTTGTTACTACTCTATCAAAAATATCTATAGTAGGATGATTAGGTGGTGTAAAAGTGCTAGGTTTATTAGACAAATAACTAGATCTAATATTAGTATATTCGTTTTTTGAAGAATTATTAAAAAATGCTTCCAAATTAATCATTCTAACATACTTCTTAAAATCTATCAATAATTCAGTTAAGTTAAAATTTGGGTTGGGAATAAATCTCATACCCTTCACAAATAAATCAAAGTACACACTATTAATTACAATTTTAGAATAATTATAAATGTTAAAATTTTTATAAGTATGAACATTTCCATTAATAATTATTTCATCATCTTGGCTGTCATTATTGCTGTTTGTATGCATCATGTGACTGGATTCCATAAAATTTTGATTAATATTATTTACAAGTTGGTCATACTTTCCATCAGTCACATCATTATAGATATTAATATTGTTGTTGTTATTATTAATGATAATATTATTATAAGTCGGGGTCAATATTACTGGTGGTTTAGATTTTAATAGTATCCCTTCCTGTTGAAGGGATTTTTTCTCTGATACGGTGGACTTGTATCCTTTGGATGTCTCTGAAAATCCTGTCTCTCATATTGACCTCTTATCCCTTCACATTCCTGATATCCAAAATCATCTTTTCTATTATAATTAACACTGTTATAATTGGAATGATTACGATGATTATAGTTGTAATAATTTTTATAGCGATTATTGATTCCTTGTTTCATATCATTCTTATCACTAGGCCATGTATATGCTATCCCTTTAGTATAATGTTCCCTATCCCTTAACAGTTTTTTTGATTTACGTTGACTTGCCTTGTCAATCAATTTCTCTGCTTCTAAAAATTGCTTATTATATAACCTTTCCCATTCTGTAAATAGTAAATCATGAACAATACATGTATTGAGCTTCTCAGCTTCCTGTATTAATTTACTTAATCTTTCATCATTATTTTTAATAATTAAACGCATGTAGCTGAACCCACATTCATCAAAAAACAAGTTAAATTCATCTTTAACAATACCAGTTATATCAATACCCATGGGTTGTTTAAAAAATCTTAACCCCATCGGAACAATCTTACTATCAATACATTTGGAGAAATATGCATTATCAATTTTAAGTCGGTTGATAGTTTTTAACTTCTTCCCAAGTGCATAAATCAAACTTTTGAGACTACCAGTCTCATCAACGTCAATGTCAGCATAGGTTTTCTGATTGTCATTGGTGTTCTTAACTGCTGTATTGTCTATGTCATAATTGCAGTTCAAAAACTGATTAAATTGTTTTTCTTTTGAACTTGATTCATGCTGACATGAGACACGTGGTCTAACAGTAGATGGGACAGTACTTTGGATATTTTTCTCAGTAACTGCTGAATACGTCTTAGTTGGATGCACTCGCTTAGGTTTGGTACCTGTTCTTTTAGCTTCCAAGTCTATGTCATAAATAGAGAAATCAAAAGTAATGTCAGTCATGTCTATGTTGCTACTCGAAAAAGGTGCTGTAATGTCTAATGCATTGAATTGTTCTTGACTGCGTACTTTCTGCCCATTAGGTATGTCAATACTTTCGTTCAACACCTCACCTTCACTAGCAGGTACATTGATGTTCTTGCCTGTCTTCACTGCGCTATACGCTTCCGTAATTGAATCACTCGAATTAGTTAAGCCCATAGGAAGAGCTGAAACTTCGGAATTCTCCGCTGAATTATTGTGCGTATTAGTTGTAATGCTTTTACCAGGTTGAACACCCGATAATACCTTGTGAACCAAAGACGCAAGTCTAGCAAGCTCGCCTTTAAACTCAGTTAATTCTTCTTTCAAACAAATGATACTACCGCTTATCTCAGGAACATTTTCAGTCATACCCATAGCATCATCGTTGGTGATATTCGTGTTGGAAAGATCCATATTTACAACAGTAGCACCGGTGTCCTCCACGGCCAAAAGCAACTTCAGAAACGGATAAACTGCACAGTACCTCCAAAAAAAGCCAGGAGCACACCAATAAGTGCCAAGCGACTGCCGTTAATAATCCGCAGTTTAATGACAAAAAATGGTGAAACACGAACAAAATCAAAAAGCAGACTTGACAAACAAAACAAAACTGAGCAGAGAAGAAAAGAACAGGTACCAAACCTAAGCGAGTACATCCAACTAAGACATATTCAGCAGTTACTGAGAAAAATATTCAAACTACTGTTCCATCTACTGTTAAACCACGTGTCTCTGCAGTGCAGCATGAATCAAGTTCAAAAGAAAAACAATTTAATCAGTTTTTGAACTGCAATTATGACCTAGACAATACAGCAGTTAAGAACACCAATGACAATCAGAAAACCTATGCTGACATTGACGTTGATGAGACTGGTAGTCTCAAAAGTTTGATTTATGCACTTGGGAAGAAGTTAAAAACTATCAACCGACTTAAAATTGATAATGCATATTTCTCCAAATGTATTGATAGTAAGATTGTTCCGATGGGGTTAAGATTTTTTAAACAACCCATGGGTATTGATATAACTGGTATTGTTAAAGATGAATTTAACTTGTTTTTTGATGAATGTGGGTTCAACTACATGCGTTTAATTATTAAAAATAATGAAAGATTAAGTAAATTAATACAGGAAGCTGAGAAGCTCAATACACGTATTGTTCATGATTTACTATTTACAGAATGGGAAAGGTTATATATTAAGCAATTTTTAGAAGCAGAGAAATTGATTGACAAGGCAAGTCAACGTAAATCAAAAATGTTAAGGGATAGGGAACATTATACTAAAGGGATAGCATATACATGGCCTAGTGATAAGAATGATATGAAACAAGGAATCAATAATCGCTATAAAAATTATTACAACTATAATCATCGTAATCATTCCAATTATAACAGTGTTAATTATAATAGAAAAGATGATTTTGGATATCAGGAATGTGAAGGGATAAGGGGTCAATATGAGAGAGAGGATTTTCAGAGACATCCAAAGGATACAAGTCCACCGTATCAGAGAAAAAATCCCTTCAACAGGAAGGGATACTATTAAAATCTAAACCACCAGCAATATTGACCCCGACTTATAATAATAATATTATCATTAATAATAACAACAACAATATTAATATCTATAATGGTGTGACTGATGGAAAGTATGACCAACTTGTAAATAATATTAATCAAAATTTTTTGGAATCCAGTCACATGATGCATACAAACAGCAATAATGACATATGTATATATATATGTATATATATATGTATATATACATGTATATATATATATATATATGTATATATATATATATATATATGTATATATACATATATATATATATATAGGAAAACACTACTTTAGGTATTCACTTAATGTTTTAATGGTCTGTCTATAAGGAAGGGCTTTAAAGAAATTCCATCATTAAGACCGCTGGCTTTATCTGCTTGTAATCTAATAATCCATTTTATTTCTAATTTTTCAGTATAATTCTTCAAATTCCCAATCCCAAGCCTCATGTTTTTATTCACCAACTCAATCACTAGAAATGTGAACTTATGAGAGAGATCATTAATAACATGTTTGGCCAGAGCATTATTCTCATCTTCCCTATTCACTGCATGAGTACAGGTTCTCTCTTACTCGTTCTGTCAAAGTTCTTTTCCCTGTATATAATGCAGTGCATTTCCTGCACTTAGCCAAGCATATTAAATTCCGAGACCTACAGTCTGCATAATGACTAAAAACATACTCTCTCCCTGTAGTTGGATGTATAAAAATGTTGGTATTTGCCAAAAAAGTGCAGTGGTTACAGGTACAATAGGGAAAAGTGCTCCTCCTATCAGATTGTGGTCTATTATTATTATTATAGCACAGTAGTCTCAAGTGATTTAGTGTTCTTATATGAATGTTTTGGGGTAGCCCCTACTATGCTGGTAATTTTCTCATCAATGGTTAATATTGTCCAGATCTTCCTAATAATAATCTGTATAGTCTTATTATTCTTAGAGAATGGTATCACCATTCTGTTTTCATTAGCTTGACTTACCTCACTCATTCTTTGATTAACATCTAGGTTACCTTTTCTCATAAAAAATGCTTTCCTTTACTCCCTGTATCTATAACATTTTCATCATATGGAAGATGACGTTCTTCCTTACATCCCCTATTCATAAATTCTGTCTTCAACCTATTAAGAGTATCTTGAAAATATGATCAAGTGGTTAATCTAGAGGCCCTTAACCCCTGACTCTTAACCACATTCTTGTAAATATGTGGGGAGTGCATACTATTTCTATGCAGCAAGTTATTTTTCCTGCAACTCTTCCTGTACATGCATGTGTGTGTATTTCATAGCATCAAGGAACTCTATTTTATTCATGGACCAGTTCCCTACAAACTTTAGGAATCCAGTTGCATTTATATAGGCTATAAAAGCTTTCAGTTTATCTAATGGTCCATCCCAAGCAAAAAAAAATGTCCACAAATCTTTTATAATAATTTAAAACATGCACAGTATATAAAGTATTCATAACAAAATCCATCTCCCAGTATGCCATACAATTGTTGGCATACAAATTCGCACACAGGGTCCCTTGACATCTTATCAAATTACATTTTTAAGTGATTTTTATAGGATTTTGTTTTTTGTGTTTAAGCTTAATTTAAAATTTTTTATTGGTTAAACATTATATGGCCAATAGATGGAGAGCTGATTTAGTGAGTTTTATATTTAAATGGTAACCACAGTCACCTTAAATATGTCTGATGAAGCGTTCATTGTGAAACGTGAAGGCGCTTACAAGGTATACTGCTTTTAAGAGACTTTTTTGATTAAAGCTTTCTTCTGTATGCTGGTGTTGCCTCAAGAGTTTTTTTCTGTGGATTTTATCTCTTCATCGAGGCACTTTATCCTCTGGCAGTCCTTTTCTGAAAGGTTGTACCTCAGCAAATGGCACATTTCTACATGGATGTCATAAGTATAATACTGACCCATATTCAGCTCCAGTCAGTAAGGTTCTAGAATTGAATTCTTGACAATGATTTTTGAAGCAGGAGCCTCAACATCTACCATTCAAGTGCATCTAGCTGCAATCTCTAATTTTCATTTGGGTCTGAATGGTTAGTCTTTAATGTCCCATAGTCTTTGCAAAGCCTTTTTGTAGGGATTTATGATGCTCAGAGCTTCATATAAGGAATCCATCTGCACCTTGAGACCTAAATTTAGTTCTCCAATCCCTAGTTTATCCCCCTTTTGAACCTTTGGACAAATACAATGTAAAATTCCTCTCTTGGAAAACCTGGTTTCTGGTGGCTATCACTTCAGCCAGGAGAAGTTCAAAGATTCAAGCTTTATTCTGTAAACCTTCTTACATAATTTTTTCATAAAGACAGGATATCTTTTGAGAACTAATCCTTATTCAAATCCAACCATAATCAGACTGTTCAGCTTCCAGTCTTCTTCCCCAGTTATTCTAACAAAGGTGAATATTACCTTCATTTATTGGACATACATGGACAACTCTGCTTCTATTTACACAGGACAAAATAATTCAGAAAATTAGGTCAGTTTGTTTCCTTTTTCTCAGTGGCAAAAGGGAAACCAGTGTCCAAAAGTTACCCTGGCTAAGTGACTAAAGGACTGTATTATCTCTTTCCATAACAAAGGGAATGTACCGCTACAAAGGCCTGTGAAGGCACACTCTACCAGTGTAGTAGCCATATCTACAGTGTTTCACTTCAAGGTTTCCTTGGATGATATTTGTGCACTGGCTACATGGGCTTCTCCACATACCTTTACTACTCATTACAAACTGGATCTGGTCTCTAGGGGAAGGGCATCCATTGGCTCAGTGGTCATCAGGAATATTCTCCCAAGATTCAGGTGGCTGGGGATTCTGTCCCACTGTCAAGGACTATATGAAGATTGACAACATCAGATAAAGAAGTTATGTCTTAACATAACGTTTCATCTGTACTGTTGATCTTCACATATCCCTTGATCTACCCGCCCTCCTTGCCCCTATCCTATGGTTTCTTATGGTGGATGGCATTTTCTCTGTGACATGGGTCCTCTTTTCTGAATTCAGATAAGGTCTCTCATTCCTGTCTTTCCATGTGATGCCTGTCTGTCACGGTTTTTATGCAAACTCGATCTGAGGTAATTTGGTGGGGCGCATTATGGTTAGAGATGAGCTTGAGGTTTTTGGAAGGTGCGAGTTGGAATAAAGGCAGAGTCAGTTCTGAGGTTCGGAACCAAACCCACTGTCAAGGATATGTGAAGATCAACAGCACAGATGGGAAGTTATGGTAAGACAGAACTTCTTTTTTGAAGTTATTGGAAGTGAATAAGAGATAGCAGCTTTTTTGGTGCCTAAGTACTTTAATACATTTACTAAAACAGTGTGTAATTTTGTTTTATTTAAAAATAGTACACAGTTTCTAGAGGCTAAAAACATGTTTTCTGAAAGAATGCAAGCTGTTTTTCATATCTGAGAGGGGAATAAAGATGAGAACCAGGTAGCAGTTAGTGTAAGTAGGTGCACATGCTGTAACATGATCCTCAGCATGGATGACCTTAATTTTAAGTTAATATCTGTGGATGTGGCTATTGATTTGGGACAATTGTTCCTGTCAGGAGGGTTAAACTTCATTATTGAAGATGTACATATTTCTGTGGGTTTGTTTTAATTTAATAGGTTATGTGGGCATTCTTGATGTGGTATGGTTTTTTGATGGTTTTCATTTAAACAAAAAGTCTTGTAAAATATGACATGGGTTCAAATGGAGATGACAAGAAACAACTGTATAAAGGATCAGCGTGCTAAATATTAACAGGTTCATGTACCACAAAAGCTGGAAATAAACATTAAAAAAAGCTGCCATGTATAAGAGGTGGGAATAATAACTTTTTATCATGAGTACACTATCCATATTATTTTAAAATGTGAATGGCCTCGCAGGTATAGACAAAAAAGGTAAGAGTATTGAATATTAATTAAGAAATGCAGAGTACAAATAGCAATGCTACAAGAGACATATTTGGAAAGAAGTGACCTTGGGCATTAGATAAAGAAAGGATTTCAAGATGGATATTCAGCAGAATATCAGGGACAAGGTAAAAAGAGGTGTACTTACACGATTTGCTAGAGGAGCTCCAATAGTGATAGAAGAAAATATAGTAATGGTAGATTTCTGGTAGCAAGGGGCTATTGTCACATATTTATATTCCACCTAAAACTGCTATGGAGCTTAAGAAATTTTTGGGAGCAATAATCAGCTTTTAGCAGGGAATATTCCTTTTAGGTAAGGACTGAAACTTTGCAATAGTGAGAATGTATCTAGGTACCTAGAAGGGAAAATATAATAAGAGGGTAGATTTCTGAAGAAATGTATGAAAATATTTGGTAAGGAAGAACTCTGAGGGAATTTATATAGTATTCCCCAAGGTACAATAACTGTGCTAGACTAGACAAAAATTATATTTGACTGGAACATATGCATTTAAAGCTTTGGCACCCAGCCAGTAACTATTTTAGATCGTGCTTCAATAACAACCAAGATAAAAATGCAGAGTAGTGAAGTAAAAATGAGAGATTGGTGCTTCCCCGCCTATCTGTTAAAACTAGAGGACTTTAAGGTATGGATATTGAAAATTATTAGAGTTATTATGGAAGATAGAAATTTCTTCAGAAGTTATTGCTAGTGAGTGGGATAAAATGAAAGAATTTAAAAATAGGGTTGAAATAAGAGATATGGTTAAGAAGTAAAAAGAATTAGAGGGGCTGACAAAGGTTAAAGTATTCCAGCATAAGGGGAATTTTACAGAACACAGAGGCACAACTGCAGAATGCCAGAGTTTAGAAAGATTTCCATTAAGCAACTGTTAAAAAAAAAAAAAAAACTTAGCACAGTGATTTAGGAAACCGAAAGTAGAAAGTGTTGTTGCCAAACTTAGGGATCCTATAATAGGAAAGATAATCACAGATCATGGGGAGGTGTTGCAGACGTTTCGGAAATTTTATGAAAATTTGTGTATAGCAGAATAATGACATCAAGAAAAAGCAAAAATAGAAATATTTATGGAAGGCTTAAGTTTGTCATGGTTAGAGGTAGATGAGGTGGAACAGTTAACCATTGTGACAAGAGAAGATGATATAAAAGCAGTGATGTATAATCAATCTGCAGGAAAATTTCCAGGAATAGATGATATTCCAGTGGAAGTTTGGAAGCTAGGAGGGAAGAAAGTGATAAAGATCTGGAAGGTTTTGGTTAACAGTATTTTAAAAGGAGGGAAAGCACCAACATCTTAGAAGAAAGCTGTGGTGGCTGTGATACCTAAAGACTGTAAAAACCCAGGTTCATATAGGCCCTTTTCAATTTTAAACCAGGATTATAAAGTGTTTGTCTATAGTAGCTGAAATAATGGCAAATGTGTTGCCAAACTTGATAGATATGGATCAGTTTGGTTTTGTGGAGAGGCAAACATCTGACCCTTATTTTATCTATATAGCTCTACCCATTAGGTATTTCTTATACCATCATTGGTACGCCCATTCCTTACCCTTGTGGTATCGTTTGATACCATCATTGGTATCGTCTTTCTGTTTTTTCCTTCTTTCTTTTTAGGTTCTAGTAGTGCGTTTTTTTTGTGTATGGAAATGTCTGATAAAAAAAGGGGCTTTGGGGTTTAAACATTGCACCTCTTGCAATGGCAAACTCCCTAACAGCGACTCACACAATGACTGTGTTTATTGTCTGGTGGTTTCTCACCTCTCTGTTAAACCTCCTTGCCATATTTGTCTAAGTTTTAGTCAGCGGACGCTGAACGAAAGGAAAAACTCATTTTGAAAGGCCTTTTAGTTTCTCCTTTCTCATAGGCCTTTTCTGTGTCGGAGGTCTCAACCCCTCCAGTGAAGGACAAGAAACATCCCCATCCAGATCCCTCTTCACTGACTGGTGATAAGGACAAGCCTCACAAACATAAGGGCCACAAATCTTCATAGGAGCATAAGATTGCTTCATCGGCTCCGACTATGACTACTGTTTCTGTTCTGAGCTCTGCTCCAGTTGCCACTTTGACTGAAGTCATAGACATTATAGAAATTTCAACATTGGCGCCACCTTCGGCACTGACCTCTATGGCACCGGCCCTGCCTTCCGTGTCAACTTCGGCTCAAACCTTGCTTTCTACTATAGCTACGGCACCAACTTCACCTTTTACCGCACCAAAAGCGGTTTCAACCCACACAATCCCTTTGGAACCGATAACTTAGACTCAGAGTGCCTCCTCGGCACCAAGTCCTTTTTCTATGCCACTGATTCCTCTATTACCTGTCTCCAAGTTAGAGACTACGGTGCCAGTAGCTCAGACTCCACGGACCTGATACCCCCCTTCACTGGATCTGTTCCTAGACCAGACGTACAGCCCCTTTCTGGACTAACCCGACTCCCCTTCAGGAGTGTCCACGAGGTCCACCAGGAGTCTTTCCGAATTCAGTGTGGTGTGCATGTTGGATCAGCTGTTGACAGCCAGAGGGATAAAAAGTGTTCCTAAGATTCGCCCCACTTTGGGGTTTGGGTCTATCGCTCCCAAGACTCCTACGTATACTCCTTCAGATCCATCTGTTCCAAAGCCCATTGCTCTGATGTCCTTGGTGGAAACCCATTCCTCAGCACCAGCAGTGACTGTCAGTGAGGCTTTGAGGCCATCCCTTTGGGTTTTGGTTCCATCAGGGCCGTCCCTTCCTCACACTCATGATTGGGGGGGCAGAACCCTCTGTTCTGAGCACAGTTCAAGTGTTTTATTGGTTCTGTCCTTGGATCTGGGGATGACGTCTGCCCGGATCTTGCTTGAGGCTCCATCCCCGGGAGTGGGTCTGATGGAGTGGGGTGTGACCCTGGTTCTGAGGTTGTCCTACTCTGTTCCGGGCTCCCATCCCTCTTCGGGTGGGCCTGCTTTCCGGGTGATGGAGAGGGTGCTTGCTTTAGGAAGTGCTCCCCCTACATCGGAACTTCACCCTGCTCCCTCTTAGCTACAGCTACCGCGGGCCACCTCCTCAGGACACCGAGAGCAGAAGCCTCAGGAAACCCCGGTTCAGGGTACCCATCCTTTCGAGTCTTCCTCAGATATCCCCACTGAAGAACCTCCTTGGCAAAAGGTGTGCAAGAAAACACATTGACTCTCCTGAAGAGTCTTTGACAGAGGATATGGACTACGATGATGGGGAGGGGTCCCCATGGTCACCCCCTGATGTCTCCTTTGGAGACATCCTGGAAATATTGAAACAGAGGGGGGTGGCTGGAAGCCCACTAACCCTTCCTGGGAGGAGTCAGTCTTCCTGCAGGCTTTTCGCTCTCGGCCTTCTACCTCTTGGGTGACTTCACCTGCCGACGAGTTAGTCCAGCTCGTCGTGCAGCATGCGTGGAAGAACCATGACTCTACTGAAGCCACTCTCCGGAGACCAGATAAAATACTATCCCAACCGGAGGAGCACCCCCACTGGTCTAGAGGTTTGCCAGTTGACACTATGGTGGTGACAGCCACTAAAATGGACCAAGCAGAAGAAAGTCCTACTGTTCACCTGCCCAGCAGAGAGTCCCGGGCTGTGGACAGACTAGGGAAGCGCATTTTTGTTTCAGCAACCTTTGCTGTCAGGTCTCTGAACTACTTGGCACATTTCACGAGACTCCAAAGAGATCTGATTACTGAACTTTCTGGAGCCCTCGTGGGTCAAATTTCAGGGTACGAGATAAGGTTGCCTCTCAACTTGTCACCCTTAAATCTGTCTCCAATTCGTCCATGAGGTTGCTCTCCCACGAAACCGAAGGGGTTGCTAGAGCTGCATGTGCAGGCACAGTCATGAGGCGTTGTGCCTGGATGCGCATCTGTGATCTTGCAGACTCAAAGTCCTACATTTTGAACGCCCCTATTGAACCATCATCTTTATTTGGTTCTAAAGTAAAGGGCACACTGGCCAGGTGTGAGCAGGATGGAAAGACTTTGTCTGCCATTGGCTTACGTTTTTCCAAGCCCCAACGTTCCTTTTCCAGGAACCAGAGGAGTGGGAAAATATGGCACAACAAATCTCAAGGTCCTTTCCATAACGCACGTGGTGAGGATTCCCCTAGAGGCAGAGGGGGTTTCAAAGGTGGAAGATGCCCCTTTAGGGGCAGAGGGGGTCCCCAAAATCAAAAATCCAGAGATTCTTTCTCCGGGCGGTCTTATCAACGCTCCTGAGGTGTTGCCCGATTGCTTTCCTCTGCACCAAACTACCTGGCACTCTATTACAAAAGTTCGGTGGGTGCAGAGAATAATCTTCAAAGGCTACTACATCCCTCTAACCTCCCGTCCAAAACCCCCAAAGAACCTTCCTGATGTTCCACCCAATCAAAGGGAAGAAGTGGCTTCAGAGATGAGAAAGTTGTGTCAGAAGAGTCATCCAGCCAGTCCCTCCAGACCAATGTGGATCCGGTTTTTACTCAAGATTCTTTTTGGTGCCAAAAAAAAAAAAGGGACTTGAGACCTATTCTGGATCTCGGCCATCTAAACAAATCAGTAGCTCAAACCAAATTCTGCATGGTCACTATTCAATCCATTCTCCCCATTTTACGGGGAGGATGTGTGGATGTGCTCAATAGATCTCCGGGATGCATATTCCCACAGCAAAGTGGACAAATGCTCCAGGAGTCTCCTTCGCTTCCGGCTAGGAGCCAATTATTACCAGTTCCAAGCCTTGCCATTTGGTCTCTCAACAGCCCCCAGAGTGTTCACGAAATGTCTAGCAGTGGTGACAGCTCATCTGAGACTTCAAGGATTCCATGTGTTTCTATGTTTAGACGATTGGGTCCTTTCTGCCCCCACCAGGCGTCTCCTGACCATGGTCCTACGTTACACACTCTCACTAGTGGTGTCCCTAGGCATCACAGTACATTGGGAGTACATTGGGAGAAATCCAATTTACAACCTATCCAACAGCTGGAATTTATAAGGGCAGTTTTCAATACTCAGACATACCTGGTATCTCTACCAGCCCACAGGCTTCAGAGGTTAAGATTGCAAGTACGGGTGATACTCTGTCAAAGAAAGGTGTCAGGAAGAGAAGTTCTCCAGGCTCTGGGGTCCATGGCTGCAGCCATTCCGATAGTTCCTCTAGCAAGATTACACATGAGACTGTTACAATGGCTTCTTTTGTCCCAATGGTTGGCAAATCTCCACCCCCTGAATTCACAGATCATCATTACCAACTCTTGCAAGCAAGATCTCCTGTGATGGATGAGGCCAGATGCAGAACTTTGGTGCCGCCCCTTTCAGACTCCTCAACCCAATGCCACGGTGACCATGGACACTTCCCTGATAGGGGTGGGGGGGGGGCATTTTCAGGGAAAGACGGTCCAAGGTACATGATTGAGCGTAGAGGCCAACCTGTATATCAATGTTCTGGAATTGAGGAAGGTGCTGTTGGCGTTATAGGCATTACATTCGCTCCTTCCATAGGGAACGATTGCGATTCAGTCAGACAATGGGTCAGTAGTCTGGTACATAAACAAGGAGGAACCAAATCCTACCCCCTGTGTCGAGAGGCCATGAGAATTTGGCACTGGGCGATAGCTTCCAACCACTTATAGCAACGCATATCCCCGGGAGCTCCAACGTGATTGCGGAGAGGCCGAGCAGATGCATCCTCCTCCCACACGAGTGGTCTCTCAATCCAAATGTAACAGTAGACATTTTCAGCCGATGGGGCCAGCCTTGCTGCAATCTCTGCCTCCCCTTTCCCCCAGAAGGAGAGTCCCTGAGAGACTCTAACTCACAATTGGCCCACGGGTCTCCTCTGTTTATCCTCCAATTCCCTTGATACCCCTATTTCTAAAGAAAGCAATCCGGTTGAGATGCAAGGTGATGCTCACTGCCCCATTCTGGCCTTTTCAAGTGTGGTTCCTCTTCCACCGGCCTCACCTGTTACAACCTCCATGGATCCTGGGCACTCATCCAGACTTAATTTCTCACCCCCAAGAGCTGAGTCTCCCAAATCTGTCCACTCTCAAGCTGACAGCTTGGTTTCTCCACTTCCATTAGTCACAAGGCAGGAAACCCTTTCCTCACCTGTTCGCCTTATCCTTCTAGCCTCCCATAAGCCATCCACCAGAAAACATTACAGAGACAAATGGAAAAGGTTTGCTCTTTGATGTAAAGAACAGATGCTAGACCCCTTCTCAGCTCTGGCCTCTGTTATACTTCAATACCTTTCTGAGTTTTTGGGAATGGAGCATCAGCTTCTACCATACGGGTTTATTTAGCAGCTATTTCCAACTTTCATAACGGATTAGGGGGCACTCCACTTATCTCCACCCACCTTTATAAGACCTTTCTCAAAGGAGTGTTTCATAGCAGATCTCCAGTCAGACATCCTTTAGAGGCACAGAATCTCTCCCTAGTACTACAGTCTCTCTCTTTACCCCCCTTTTGAGCCTGCTGCAAAATGTGACCTCAAATTCCTATCATGGAAATCTCTATTTTTGGTAGCTGTCACATCAGCTAAACGGATATCAGAATTACAGGTATGCATCAAGAGCCCGTATTTAATTTTTCATAAAGACAGAGTATCACTACGTACTAATCCATCTTTTCTCCCCAAAGTGATTTCTGATTTCTCTGTGAACCAATCCATTGAACTCCAAGTCTTTTTCCCAAACTATTCAAATAAAGGATAATGCTATCTACATTCATTGGACGTACATTGGCAACTACGTTTTTACTTGGGACTAAATCTTTTCGCAAGTCAGGTCAACTTTTCATTTCCTCCTCTGGGCCAAAAATGGGATATGCTGTATCAAAAGTCACTTTATCAAAGTGGCTCAGAGATTGTATTGCCTTTTCATATTCACGTACAAATGAGCTGCCTTCTTCTTTTGGCTTTTCTCGGTTAGGGGTTGCCACAGCGGATCACCTGTCCGCTCATGATGGCAGTAGAGTTTTACAGTGTCGAGTTACCAGCCCGGCACCCAACTTTCCACAGAAGGCACACACATGCACACACTCACACCTAGCAGCAATTTAGAGTGTCCAATCCACCTACAGCATGTCTTTGGGGATGTGGGAGGAAACCGGAGCACCTGGAGGAAACCCACGCGACCACAGGGAGGACATGCAGACTCCGCACAGAAGGCACCCCAGCCGAGAATCGAACCAGAGAACCTCTTGCTGTGAGGTGGCAACGCTAACCGCTGCACCACAGTGGCCGCCCTAAACCTCACAATATCAAAGCACATTCAACTAGGGCTATAGCAACTTCTGTTGCTTTTCACTCCAGAACTTCTATGGACGGCATTTTCGCAGCAGCCATTTGGGCTAAACCTCACGCTTTCATCAAACATTACAAGTTGGATATGGTCTCCAGGGGGAGAGTGGCCTTTGGCTCAATGGTGCTCAGGAATGTTCTTCCATAAGGAATACCCAGGTTTCTCGGGTAGCTTGGGATTCTGTCCCATTAGTGATGAATGGGAAGAAGATTAACAACATTAGATAAAGAAGTTATGTCTTGCCATAATGTTCCATCTGTGTTGTTGATCTTCTTCCGTTCATCACATCCCACCCTCCATCCCCCACCAAAGGCTTCTGGTGGATCTTCTGGGTTCTTGTGGTGTTTCAGGGTTTTTGCGCAGAAATGGCCTCTGCTTTTACTTCTATATGTCTTATGCAAACTCGATCTGAGGTCACAGGAAGAAGGGCATTGTGGGTAGCAGCTTAGCTCAAGAGTTTTTAGTGTACGCAAGCTTGCTGTTAGGCCGACTCAGTTCCGAGGGCTCGGAACCAAACCCATCAGTGATGAATGGAAGATCAACAACACAGATGGAATGTTATGGTAAGACATAACTTCTTTTTTTACGAGTATGGTTTAAAAAAGTGTGTTATGGCAGTAAAATATATGTGGTAATAGACCAAACAAAAGAGAGTACAAAAACCGAGAAAATGAAATCTCTTGTTTGTGGATATGAATCGCAAGGTCAAGCAGTGAAAATATTTTAGTCCCTTTAGTTTTTTATATATATGTATACAGGTGTATTTTTATGAAGTAGAAAAGAAGTTGTGGATAGTAATTAACAGAGTTGAAGGATTGTATCTGTGAGTGAAAAGGGCACGTGCCAGTGGGTAAGTTTATCCTTCCAATAGAACGAGGTGGTTTAGGATTACTTGATTTGAAGGGATATTTTACAACTACACAATCAAGGCTCATATACATAACACAAGCATAAACTTATAATTCATAGTGGAAAGGGAGGATGATGAAGCCGGGGGAAAAAATTCAAGTAGTAAGGAAAGAGTAGGATTTGGGATACAGATCCTTAAGAAGAATAATAGCAATAAAAAATATTATATTCATATAGCAGTTAAATTTATAGAATAGCAGAAAGTGTTCTAAGAATAGGCCAGCTCGAGAATGGAGAAAGGAGATTGTGCTGATAGGTATGATGTAGTTAGGAGTACAGAGAGTAGGCAAGAGGGGGCTGGAATTTTACTGGAGAAAACTGGAAAAAAAAGAAGATATTGGGAGAAAATAACTAGAGAGGGAAAGGGAATAGGAAGAGGCCAAGAAGACATTTGGACTTGCAGGCTAGAGACTGCCTTCCCTTTTAGGGTTTGATATCAAAGTATAGGCAAAGAGAAAGGGATAAGGGTATCCTAAATGAAAGACCTGCTCTGATAGAGTTTTTCAGTTGAATGTAGAAAAGAAGCTACTGTTAAAAAAAGGGATCATTAGAGCGTATAAAATATTGCGTGCAAACTATAGGAATCAATGAGATGAAGTTAGAAAAGATTGGTAAGAGAGATTGGATAAGCAATTCACAAGGAAGCAATGGGAGGATATATGTATGGCTCCCAAATATGCAACAAGGTGCAGAAGATGTAGGATTTTTGCTTGAAAGAGTTTGCATAGGTATTTTTATATCCCAAGCAGACTTCAAAGAATTTTTCCTCCGATGGAAGGTAAATGATTGAAGTGTGGTGGGGAAAAAAAGAGGTAACTGAGAGCATTTATCCATAGGTGTATAGCCACTCAACCCAACCCAGTTTCACTCCCTGGTAACTTGTGCATCTTAATTGGGAAGGTAGGGTTGTTTTTTTAGGAGTGGTGTGTTTGACAGAAGGGGGTATGTTGGGAGATATGTTAGTTAGCGAATGTTTAATGTTGGCCTCAGTCTAATAGCGACGATGGAACCCGGTCCAAGGATGAATTTATGATTACCTATCTAGTCTTAGTTAGGAAATGTTTACTGACTGCCTCTTTCTATAAGATGCATAGGGGCCAGACTGGGGATGAATTTGCGATTTCCCTTCAGTGGTCAAAGTTATGTTTAAATAGGGTTAGTGATGGACTCTGTTTCATATGCATGGGGATCCATTGAGTCACATATCTGTATGAACAGCATGTTTTCTTTGTTGCAGGTAAAGTTCAAATCCCTGGATCTAGTGTTTCTGGTGCTGCTCATTTTACAGCTGTGAAAAAAGTTCCATTTGGGCTGAAACTAAGGATGCTTTATATGTCAAGCACAGATTGCTTTTCAACTATCTGTAAGAGAGAGTTTAGAGACAGTACTCTATGGTGATCTGTATAGGACAGTGTGTTGATACCCTGGATTCTTTTGGTGAGGAACTTCTGTGGGTGTTCCAACTGTTGCATATGCCTAGTCAATACCTGCTGAAGGGGGCATTGTACTCAATGATAGGTCTGATAAGGAATGTGTAGAGTGGTACCATAACTTCCTTGAACCTGGATGTCATACCCTTACTTATAAGTTGGGCAACATAAAATGATTTTAGTACTATTGTGGCTATGTGTTGGTCAAATGCCAGATTACTGTCTACATAGGATCATCATAGGATCATAGGAAGTTAGGCTATTGGCCCCGAGGCCCTTACAAGCCTAACCAAGAATTTAGCTCATGTTCCAACAAGTCAGCACACTATGCCACTGTCCGGCAGGGATGCAGGTGGAATCCCATGGGTATATTTTCTGTTCCCCATCCAGTTATCTAGGTTGCACTTAAAAAGGGTTAATGAGGAACTCTGCTTTACATGGAGAGGGAGTCTGTTCCACAAAAGGGGGAGTCTCTGGGACACATCTTTCCTGCCAACAAGTCTTAGTGATGTCACAGACCAGGTTGAGGTTGCGCGTGCGGGTTGCTCAAGTGGAGCTTGGCTTGTGGATATGCAGCAGTCCCATCAAGGTGGGGTCTGAGGTTGCTTTGTATACTAGATAGAGGTCACCTCTGAGGAGTCTGTAGGAGATTGAGTAGAGGGGTAGGGCTTTTAGCCTATCTGTGTAGGGTAGATGTTTGAAGCCCCGGATTCTCTGGGCGAGGAACCTCTGGTCTCCCCAGCTGCTGCATGTGCTTTGTGAGGTACATGCCGAAAGGGGCATCGTACTCTATAATAGGTCTTATAAGGGAAGAATACAGGGATGTATGACCACCTTGTCCCTGGATGAGATACCCTTACTACTAAGGTGGGCCAAGTAGAAAGCTTTCACTACAACTGTAGCAATATGATGGTCAAAAGTCAGTTTGCTATCAACCTGGGTGCCCAAGTCCTTCATGACTGATTGTGTGCTTAGGACCTTATCAATGTGATAATTTGTAAGGGAGTCACTTTCCCCAAAAGGGATGATAATGCATTTTTGGCATTCAGTTTGAGGCCATGTTTCTGGCACCAGTCATGTGTTTGTGTGAGACCTTTTTGTAGGATGTCCACATCACTAGGGGAATTGATGACAGCACCAAGCTTACAGTCATCTGCAAACAAGTATATCCCAAACAGCTGAGGCCCCAAGACCGATCCCTGGGGTGCACCACTTGTTACGGGTCTGCTACTTGAGGTGGCTTCCCCTATTTTGACTAGGTGGGTTCTATCAGTGAGCCAGTTTGCTACCCATTTTGTAACATATGGATTGATGCCTAGTTGAGAGAGTTTATCTATTATACCTGAGTAGGGAATAGTATCAAAGGCTTTGGGCAATTCAAGGTAGGTGGTGTGCACAGTCTTCCCCTAGTCTTTGGCCTTGGTGATGGTCTCAGAGAAGTTGACCAAAGTTAACAGGCATGACCTCCCCTTGAATAAACCAAACTGTGTGTGATCAAGTGTCTGGAGGTTGCCAATGTCCTTGTTAATGAGGTCCATGATAATCCGCTCCATGACCTTGCAGATCAGTCTAGTTAGGCTGATGGGTCTATAATTTCCTGGATAGGTGGATGCTTCGCCTTTGTGCAAAGGGATGACAGTAGTGGTCTTACACTTGTCTGGGATGAAGTCTCTACTCAGGCTTTGGTTGAATAGGGTGCCTAATGGTGCTGCAAGTTCCTGCCTGAGTTCATGTAAGATGCTGCCTGGGATGTTATCTGGTCCCATGGAAGCTGTATTTTTTGCCTTATAGAGGGCAGTGACGACTTGCTCCTTAGAGATAAGGGGAGGGGGGACAGGTACTTGGAGATGTCCTCTTTTACTGATTGGGAGGGACAGAGGTGTGAAGTTTTCAGTGAACCTGTCTGCTTGCAAGTTGCCTGTATCTACAGCATTTGTGTATGTGGTGTCCTTGACCACCAGTTCTGAACAGATCTGGGTGCTTCCCTTGAGATTGCAGACATATGTGAAGAAGGCCTTATGATTGTCTTTAGTAAATATGGCCATTTTGTACTCGAAGTTTGCTTTGGAGGATTTCACTAGTGCTCTTATTTGCTTGTTCAGGCTAAGGAGAGATTGCTTCCAATTAGGCATCTGCTCCTTCTTGGTCCTGGACAGCATTTTTTTCCCTTTTATTATAGAGTTTATTTGTTGATGTCCACCAGAGAGGTTTATTCTTCCTTGAGGAGGAGGATTTTGTTCTGTCTGGTATTCCTGATTCCATACAGCTATATAAATGCTCGTATAGTAATTATGTGTAGGTTTGGACATATTTGCCAGTTCCTGTAGCGGGGGAGGGAGCTGTGAAGCTGTTTATACCTTCCCTCAAGAGGTTGTAATCAGCTTTGGAGAAGTGTTTTTGTTTGACCACAGCTAGTGGGGGGGTTGGAGGAGATGGTGACTTTGAAAGTGACAGCTTTGTGGTCGGATCTTACCAGGGATGATGACAATGTAGGGATGCTGCAGTAGATGTCCTTCATGGATGCATCTGCAGTCATAACAACTGGGTTGTCCTGTCGTCAGGCAGCCCTTCGGTCGGCCGGATTCCAAAGTCCGGGTCCGACTTCGGCTGATGTCGCACTTCACCCGACGTCATCTCTGTTGGTCTTCGGGTATAAAGGCATCAGCCGACGCCATTTTCCTCAGTCTTTCTTGCCGCTGGGCCAAGCAGAAGCTGTTCGCAAGTGCCGGTCGGTCAGATCCAGAGATTACTACTTCCGAATACTACTTAGAAGACTTCTAAAAGCTAAGTACCCCGTTGGGGACTCTTTCTTGCCTCAGCCGATGTCAGAAAAAGTCAATAACTGTTTAACTTGTGGGAAACAAATACCTCATAAAGATTTCCACTCTTACTGTTTGCCTTGTTTAGGCCCAGACCGCGACGTAGCAGACTCTTCAGTCTGTGCCTCATTTAACCGACGAACGCTTAGGCGTCGGTCGGAGTTTGCTGAACAGTTTTTCGGCTCAGATTTTGCGTACATTATGCCGTCGGATCCTCCGACTACCCAGATTGTTAAAAACGCAAAGAAAAGACCGACACTCGCGGTCCGCGGTTTCGCCGAAACCATGGTTAAGCAAACGCGAGTGTCTCGGTTTCGGCGAAACCGAGAAAACTGATCAAAGCACAGCTGAATCAATGACTACTACTGAGGCTCCTGCTACCTTACTTGAAACGGCCTCAGAAATCTTACCTCCAGTGGTTACTAGTGACTTATCAGACACCATCCCTTTGGATGTCTCTACCCCAGCACGTGGTGCTGCTAGGCCTCCTGCAGCCATGTCTATTAAGGCCTTTGCCAGGGCTAAAGCAGCCAAATCTACTAAATCAGTGCCTGTTAAGATCCCCCTCTACTAGGCCCACTTCTAGTTCACAAATGCTTACTCTGGCAGAGGATTTAATATCCTTAATTAGGGGATCTCAATCTCACCCAGACAGGGCCTCTCAGCCCCCAGAAAAGAGACCTAGAGCAGAGCCCCCCGAGCCTGTGTCCTGTGATGATTCCGCAGAGGACTCTGATATTACAGACCAGCCAGAGGCTCATTTCTCCAATTATGAAGACTCAGATGCTGAAGAATCCATTCCAGCTGCTTCTCCACCAGAAGAATTCTCCTTTGGGGAAACCTTACATGCCATGCGAGAACAATTCCAATGGCAGGAACAGGATTTCTCAGATTCCAGAAAAAGACTTAGGACTTTTCTGCACCTACCACAACACAGGCCTTTAGCTATACCTCCTGTCCTCTCTGTTGTGGACGATGCATTTAATGATGTCTGCACTGCACCAGATTCCTTACCTCCAGCCCCTGTCAAACCAGACAGATTTTACAGGGTTCCAGACACTCATCACCACTTATACAAGGCCCCACTTGCAGACCCCGAAACCATATCCCAGGGGCCTAAGGCAGCAGCCTCGACCACAGCAAAACCCTATTCCTCTCAAAGGGAAGCCAGGTCTTTAGACAGATGGGGCAAAAGGTTTACACCTCTGCTACTCTCTCAGCTAGAGCTTTAAATTGTCAGTTTCACATGATACAATACCAAGAGTTTATGCTTGATCAATTAACTAAAAAGCTATCCTCTGATGACTCTATAGATAAGAAATATATATTAGAAATGGTAAATAACATACAACAGGTTAGTAACCATTCCTTAAAATGTGGCTATGATGCACTGGAGGCTTCATTTAGATCAGCCATGACTGGCACAGTGATAAGAAGACATGCATGGCTGAAGGAACAGGTCTTACCGGATCATGTTAAAGCTAAGTTATTAGATGCACCTATGGATAAGGCCAGTTTGTTTGGTACACCTGCCCAGCAGGTAATGAAGAAAATGGAAGAAATGGCAAAATCTGTACAAACAGTTAAAGATTTCTTGCAGGTTCAACCCCAAGGTTTAGCAGGAACTGGCCTGCCAAAATTGGTCCTTTCCTGACTCCACAAGATCCCAAAGGGGCAGGAATAGACGTCCCAGAGGCAGAAATCAATCCAGAGGGGTGCCTACAGAGGACGACAGTGGCAAGGTAATAACAGAGGCACAGACACAGCCACTGCCACTACAACAGCACAGTGACTTGATTCTAACTCCGCCTACCAGGGAACAAATAGCAGCACCATTAGGCGGAAAATTAACCTTATTTTCAAAAAACTGGCACTATATCACAAAAGACAAGTGGATTCTGCAAACCATAGACCAAGGATACCGGTTCCACTTCCACACTTTACCAGTCAAAAGAGGAATGCCAAACCTGCCTCCAAATCAAAAAACAGAAGCTCTACAGCAGATAATGCAACTAACAAAGATGAGAGCTGTGGAAAAGTGCCAATAACAGAACAAGGCAAAGGATTCTACTCCAGACTATTCCTAGTTCCAAGAAAGGAAAAAAGCTGGAGACCTATTCTCGACCTGTCCATCTTAAATACATTCATCATTGTCCCAAAATTCAAAATGCTGACCCTCCAGCAACTTCTTCCCATGCTGGGCAAGGAGTGCTGGCTGGTAACTCTAGATCTCAAGGAGGCATACCTGCACGTCCCCATACGACCAATTTGCAGAAGATACCTCAGATTTCTTGCAGGATCAGAGCACTATCAATTCTCAGCATTGCCCTTTGGCTTATCTACTGCGCCCAGAGTATTCACAAAATGCCTGGCATCAGTAATCGCTCACTGCAGACTACAGGGAATCCAAATTTATCCATACCTGGACGACTGTCTGCTACAGGGGACAACAAAAGCAAGCTGACAACAGATTTACAAAGGGTCATTTACTTGCTACAAGCACTGGGATACACAGTCAATTTACAAAAGTCAAGGCTGATACCATCCCAAACAAGGACATTCTTGGGCTGAATTGGACACAGTAAAACAAATGGCATTCCTAACTGCAGAAAAACAAAAGAACTCCCTCTTTACTTCTTGGCACTAACAAAACAGAACAAGCTAACAGCAAGAAAAGTTCTACAGGCCTTGGGCTTCATGGCATCCTGCATAATCTTGGTTCCACATGCCAGACTACATATGAGAAAACTACAGTGGCACCTAAAGAATTTATGGTCCCAACACAGGCACAGCCTAGAAGCAGAAATTCCTCTAATCCCATGCCTAAAACAGGAGTTCCTATGGTGGGCTCAAGCATGCCAGTCAAATCCAGGCCTACCTTTCCACAACTATCAAGCAAGCCAAACAATCACAACAGACGCCTCAGACCTAGGATGGGGGGCTCACATGCTGGACAAATGCGTACAAGGATTGTGGACACAGGACCAGCTCCATCTGCACATCAACCTAAAAGAAATGCTGGCAGTAAAGCTGGCAATCCAAAAATTCAGACCATTCCTCAAAGCAGGACATTTGATGATAAGGACAGACAACACCACAGTCATGTGGTACATCAACAAACAGGGAGGCACTCATTCATACCCCCTATGCAGAATGACTTTGGACCTTTGGAACCTGGCGCTCAGCTACAACATCCAGTTACAGGCAATGTTCGTACCAGGAAAGGAGAATACTCTAGCAGACATGTTAAGCAGAACCACCTCGGATGCTCACGAATGGATGCTACACCCGGACATCTTCAAGGCCATCTCAAAGAAATGGGGAATGCCACAGATAGATCTATTCGCTTCCCCTCTCAATCACCAGCTCAAAAAATTCTGCACAAGGACGTTCCACCCACTTGCATGGAAAGTGGACTCGCTCTTCTTCAGCCGGAAAGGTCTGACAGCATATGCATTCCCACCTCTTCCCTTGATACACAAGGTATTACTAAAAATCAAGGAGGAACGTCCAAGGATAACCCTCATAGTTCCAAACTGGCCAAGACAACACTGGTACCCATTGCTGAGGAGCATGTCTCGGGACAAAATATGGCCAATACCCCTAATGCCTTTGATGTTAACCCAGAACAACTACAGCATCATGCATCCAAACCTAAAAACTTTGCAACTGACTGCATGGAATATCACATAGCAGCAACTAATCCAGAGCTTTCCCAAAGGGTTAAAGACATTATCCTTGAAGCCCGCAGACCTTCAACAAGAAGGAACTATGCAGGAAAATGGAAAAGGTTTGTCATTTGGAGTGCTGAAAGAGGAAAAGATGTGTCCAATATAGACATTGCTAACATTCCGGAGTATTTGGCAGAGCTTCTACATACAGGCCTGTCCTATTCCTCCAAGATACATGCATCAGCTATTTCAGCAGAATACAGCTTTGATCCACCTGTCTTTTCACATCCTTTACTCAGGCAGTTCCTCAGAGGGATCAAGAATGTAAAACCTCCTAGGAAACCACCATTGCCAGCTTGGGATTTGAACTTTGTGCTGGAAAAGTTGACACTCGCACCTTTTGAACCAGCAGCAACAGCAGACCTGCAGCATCTATCGTGGAAAACTGCTTTCCTACTGGCAATAACCTCAGCAAGAAGGGTTTCTGAACTTCAGGCCCTAATGGCAGTACAACCCTTCCTAATCTTCCTCCAAGATAGTGTCCATGAGGACTAATCCTACATTTATGCCTAAGGTGGTATCCAGAGTGTCTTTAAACCAGGCAATCCACCTACCTACCTTCTTCCCAAACCCACAAAACAGAGGGGAAAGAATGCTGCATACCTTGGATGTACATAGACAGCTACGCTACTACCTGGACAGAACAAAAAGTAACAGAAAAACTGACCAGCTGTTTGTAGCCTATGCAACAGGAAGGGAAGGAAAAGCGATTTCCAAACAGACAATCTCCAAATGGATAGGAAATTGCATACGACTCTGTTACTCCTTTCATGGAAAACCAATTCCACAGAACATAAGGCCTCATTCGACAAGGGCAACAGCCACTACCACAGCCTTCTTACGAGGAGTGGCAACCAAGGACATTGAGGCGGCTACTTGGACCTCCATGCATACATTTGCCAAGCATTATAATTTACCTCTGTTTCCAGATCCCGAGCAGGGTTTGCCACTGCTGTACTGCAAGGGATCCTATCCACACCATAATCTATTCTTCCTCCTCCCCTAGTTGGCTATGGTATTCTACCCAGTTGTTATGACTGCAGATGCATCCATGAAGGACATAGTACAGTTTTGTACCTACCATAAATGTAGATGTCCGAACTGGATAGCATCTGCAGTCAGGATTACCCTCCCTCCTTCCCCTCTGTGGTACTCCTAGGGTTTTTACCCTCCTAATAGCTAGCTGGCGGGGGGGAGTCTCTTATGGTGTATTTGTTTGTATATATGTACATACATGCTTATTTTTTGTGTTTGCCTTCTATCTTTTTGGAAACATTGGCATTTACCCAAAATTTAGCCTTCCAAGAGGGCAACTGGCATCTGGGGCAAGAAACACTGAGGAAAATGGCGTCGGCTGATGCCTTTATACCCGAAGACCAACAGAGATGACGTCGGGTGAAGTGCGACATCAGCCGAAGCCGGACCCGGACTTTGGAATCCGGCCGACCGAAGGGCTGCCTGACGACAGGACAACCCAGTTGTTATGACTGCAGATGCTATCCAGTTCGGACATCTACATTTATGGTAGGTACAAAACTGTACTTTACTCATGTTGTTTAATACCAAGTCCAAGATATTTTCAGCTCTTGTGGGGGGTGTCAACCAACTGGTCCAAGGCACTTACATTGATGAAATCAAGGAATCTCTGTTTTTGGCATGAGTATTTCTTCCAATCTGTGGTTGGATCGTTAAAGTTGCCCAGGATCAGAGTAAAGGGTTGAATCTTGATAGATTTGAAGAGGTCCAGATAGGTGGAGTGGGCATCTTGAATCAAAGTTGGAGCCCTATAGCTAGCTGTGATTTGAACAGGGGCCTTGTCAATTGTTAAGTGTACCTGGAGTGTTTCCTGTGCATCATGCTGTCTTACCAGCCTAGAGATGTGTATGTCTTTTAAATATATTGCAACTACACCTCCTTTTGTTTTGCTACCCACGGTTTGGGGTCTGAATGAATGATAGGATGAGTAACCTGGTATGGCTGGGGTGCTTTCCGTAGCTTTGAACCAGGTTTCTGTGACTGCACAAATGTCAGCTTCTTCCAGGGTTAAGAATGCTTACAGTGAGTGCAGTTTCATGTTTAGACTCCTAACGTTTAGCAGCATGACCTTTAATATACATATGTTCCCAGAGCTCTAACTACTGGGTCAACTTGTAGAGCTGTCATATGAATGGAGTAATTTCCCTCTGTAGATGTTTTCCCAAAGGACACTAATGCCCTTCTTTACCTTGGCACTAGTTATTTCTGTGTTAGACGGTCTTGCAGGATTTTGGTGTCATGAGAGGAATTTGATAACTCCCAGTTTGCAGTCATCTGTGAATCTGGTGAAACAGAGGCCCTTAACATTAGCCTTGACCTCCGAGAAGTATATGCCAAACAGGAGTGTGCCCAGCACGGAGCCCTGTGGTACTCCACTGGTGGCCTGCCTCTTGGTCTTAACAATCCTGACTTCTTAGGTCCTTTCTGTGAGCCAGCTGGCAATCCAGGGAGTTGTGTAGGGATTTATCTAGTTCAGTGAGTTCATCTGCAATACCTGAGTTGGGCTAATGTATCGAATCCCTTAGCCACATCTAGGAAGGTGGTATGCACCATTTTCCCTTCATCTATTGCCTTGGTTACCTTCTCAAAGAAGTCTACCCGATTAAGGAGGCATGACCTTTCTTTGACCAAACCAAATTGGGATAGGTCCATTGTCTGTAGATTGCCAATGTCTTTGTTTGATCATTTCATGATAATTTGTTCCATGGTTTTGTGTATTAGATTAGACTAATAGACTAATGGGTCTGTAGTTTGAGGCTGGTTGGTGGTCTACCCTTAGGAAGGGGGGGATAATTTTTGCCATCCTCTATTTGCTTGGTATGTTACCCATTTTGAGTGACTCAAGTATTCCTGATTAGTCATGTTCAAGCAATTTAGGAGGCAACTTGGGATCCTGTCAGGCCCCTTTGAGGATGTGTTTTTACCCTTAATGAGCACAACTATGATCATGCTCCCTGCTGATAGTTAGAGAGGGGGTATGCTGGTAGGGGTTTCACAAGGGGTGGTAGTGGGGGAAGTGAGGATAAAATGTGAACTATATTTATCGGCCAGCAGATTTGCTATGTCACTCTGCTTAGTGAAGGTGGTACCATTAACTGCCAGTTCGGCACAATTGTTGCATGTTACCTTTGAGGTTTCAGTCACAGCTGTATTAGACCTTGTGGTTGTCTTTAGCCTGAGACGCTATCTTGTCCTTGTAATTGGCCTTTTTGTATTTATAGTCCTCTTTCTTTTCTGCTTAGTTTTATTAGTGAGCTCTTGTCATTATGAGAGCTCTTTCTAACTTTGGCCATGACTTTTTTTCCCTTTGTTATATATATGTATACCTTCTTAAGATTAGGATTCCACCAGTGTAGTTTGTTTTTGGGGTTTGTTTTGGCCTTACTTTTAAGTACAGCAGCCTCTCTGCAGCCATTTACATGTTTGTACAGTGGCTCTGTAAATAATTCTACATAGGCTGTTGTGAACTCTGGGTTGGACGGGGCATTGCATTTTGACAAACCGTCCCTTAGTAAGATGTAGTTTTCTTTAAAGTAGTTTATAACAGTTTTTTTGGGTTTGCCAAGTTTATTTTTGTTTCAAATGAGGCAGCTGTGTGATCCAACCTCACCATTGAGGGATGTGATGGTGGTTGGGAGGTGAAGCGCTCTCTCATACTGGTAAGAACAAGGCCTAGTATGTTTGAACTTGTTATTGAAGTGAGCACTGACTGATCAGTGGTGTTTGTTTCAATAAAGTCCAGGAAATGTTGTGCCTGCATGTTGCTGGCAGTGTTTGTTTTCCAGTCTATAGAGGCGTAATTAGTTTCCTGTGAATAGAGCATGTGTTTGGATGGAAAGTACCTCCAGTGGGTCTAGATAAGAGTTGTGAGATATTTGATACATAGATGGTGACCTGTAGCTTGCTAAGATATGGTAAGAAACTCTAAAGTGATCTGCACATGGATGAATTCCAGGGTGTGATCCTTTTTAACCAGTCTTGAGGTATACTTGTTAATGAAGGTCGACACTTCCACCTTTAGTCTTTGTCTGTGTAACCAGTGGTATAAATGTGTGGAAGACACTGTAGCCTTTCACATCTGGGGTACTTTCTGCTGCTTTAAACCATGTCTTGGTAATGGCAGATATGTCTGTGTACTCCAGATTGAGGGGGAGCTTGTAGGGTGTGGTTTCTTGTTAAGGCTCCTAGCAATGACAGTAACACCTCTAGGTTACATCTGTAGGTTTATCACTTTGACATTGCCTAAAAAGGCTCTCAGAGGGTGGATAAAAGTTTAGCTAAAATCCGGGAGCTCAGGGAACAAGTGCAGGCCATTTTTGGGAAAGTAATGTGGTCTGCTGACCATGTACTCTCAGGCTGTCAAATATTGAATCCCCCTGGACTGATACAGAAACTAAGCCAGTTGTTAGGCAATCATTTTTGTTCATACTGTGTTATCATCCCTTGGTGAAGGTAGAATGCTGCTCAGTGCAAGGCACATACCAGTCTGAGATGCACATTGAGAGGTCCATAATGTGCATTTCTCTCCATATAATTCAGAGAGGTATGTCTCAGGTCATTTATACCCACGTGGACTATGATAGAATCATACTGGTACTTGTGATGCAGTGACTTGAGTTTGTGTGCAACTTGACAGATTCTGGCTCCAGATAAGCAACTGACCATAATCTTGTCCAGTTTGGTAAGTGGGGCATCTGTATGTTGTACAATGGAGGCCCCTATGACAAGAGTCCTGGGTAAATTGTTTGCTTGCTTTATGGGCTTTGCTTTTGGTAGTAAATTGTGGCTTATTTGTGGTGTTTGGTGTTGCATTTGGTGAATGTTTTAGAGACTGCGGAGGATAGGCATTGTTGTTTTTAGGCTTAAGAGGTCTTTGTGGTTTTGGGAGATTGCTTTTTAGTGCCTCAGCATAAGATGGTCTGTGTGTGTGGACACTGTGTGGTGGTTGTAGGGTGTCTTTTCTTGACAACCTTGTTTGCATGGGAGACTCTTCCTCCAAGGAAATTGTGTATGCACATCTCTCCTATACTGTGTTGGTTTCTTTAAGGATTAAAAGATTGTCAGTGAACATGAGACAACTACTACATTGTCTCAAGATGCCCGTATCTACTAAAATGGCTATGGAGACATTTGGAAATTGCATATCCATGTTGTCTTGGTCTGTATTGGGGTGGGCTGTTAAGGTTTGATGGGGTTTTACAGAGGTCTTTTAGAGTGGTCTCTAGGGTTAAGGATTGGAGTTGAATAGTGGTAGGCTATGATATTAGATAGTGCTAGGATATGGTATTCATCTAATGTGCAAGCTAGCTGCTCTGAGCTTGACTTTGTTCAATGTGTCACTAAACTGCAGGCTGCAATCCCAGTGCTAGTTTTATAGGTTAACTTCTGTGTTTTCCAACTCTGCTAGTCCAGGCCACCACCTCCTGCCACTAAATGGAATATCTCAGGCCTTTTTACATAAAATCAGAAAAAAAGATTGCTTGAGTGTATGCTACCACAAAACAACTTTAAACTAGCTAGACAAGGTGATTTCAAGTCAGTCAGAACAATAGCAAGACCGTTTGAGCAAATGCAGTAATTTCAGCCTTAAATACAGATAAATGCACAAATAAAATAAAAAGTCAGTAGTTTCTCACTAAAATAGCTTCTGGAAGTGTGATTTTTAAGTACAGCTACTTAGCTTGTACCCAGATGGCATGTGATGGAAGGAAATCACTTCAGAGACTCAGGCAAGGACACAAGTTGCTGACATCTGTGCGATTCAGGCAAGAGCCTCTCAAACATTCCATGTTTATACAGGCTATTAAAGCAAAATGTGTAGAATTTAATTGCTTACATTTGTTTACCAGGAAAGTCCAGCTGGGCCGGAAGCCCATTTCAGTGGAGGCCCAAGGAGAAAAGCTCCACAGAAATGCAAGCAAAATACAATAATTAGATAGTACAATAGTATACATACAGTAAGATGCAGAATACACATCATCCAGTTAGTCTATACAAAATAGTATTCAGTACAGTTTTCTAGTAGATACAGGTTCAAAAAGAAAAAAGCAAGCATTTCAGTGAAGATCACTTTGATAAAAATAAAATTAGTACTGTGTACATATTAAATAATAGTTATGAACAAATGAGATTTTCTTTATATATATTTTTGAGTAGCAATAAACACTGAGGAGAGGGAGAAAATGAGGTTAAGAGTGGACAGTATTGAGAGAGTTATAGATATCTTGTCAGTCAGGTTTAGCGCAGGAGCAATGTCAGTTCTTGGATAGATGTTCAAATAGTAGTTTAAAACTGGTAAACTCAGGTGTGTTTTGGAGGGTGTGGGGTAGAGAGAGTTCTATAATTTGGTTATTTGATTTGAGAATAGGGCTTCACAGTGAGTGTTAGCTTCGTTTACTGTGAGAAAGTTTCTGTCTTAGACTTTGTAGGCATGAGTAGGGAACAAGTTCCTCGAGGAATGGGCAACTTGTCAGGATAGAAGATGTGTGTGAATTTAAGTTGGTAGAGATGGAGAAGGTTCGGTAGCTCAAGCCAATTTAATTTTTATAGAGCAATACAGTGGTAGGTTTGGTGGGGGATGGCTGGCTGCAAAGCAGGCTATTTTGTTGTAGAAAGTTTCCAATTTGGTTAGTCTGCTTTAAGTTGGTAGAGGGAGAAAAGCATATAGGAGCATAGAGAGGAGGAAGATGTTTTTTGTGTTTCACTGTTGCAGTCATTACATTTGGGGGTAATCTGCTTGCAGGTTGCCCTCAATCGGCCTGATTAACAAAGTCTTGGGTCCTGTGTCGGTTGCTGTCCCTTCTTCCACGATGTCAGGGGTATAAAATAGAAGCCTTTCTGAACATGTGTTGCGTCTTGTGGACCAGGTACTCTTGTCCAGAGGTATCCCACCCCTCAGGAACTATCCTTCCTTGGGAGGGGATCACCCATCTCCAAAGACCCCCCTTCTTATTCTCCTCCTTCATTGCCTTTGAAGTCCATGGATATATAGCACAGTCTTCCCCTTCTGCGGTTCCCTTTATGGATCTCACTAAGGAACCGCAGTTGCCTTCGTGGCAGGATAGTTTTGCTATGACCCAGGATGTCAGCTGACACACACATAGCTTGCTGCTCCACAGCCATCCAGTCCTCTAATCCGACCTCTGAGGAATCTGTGTTCCTGCAGGCCTTTCACACCCGGCCCCCTACCTCCTGGGTTACTCCACCTGCCGATGAACTTGTCTGGCTCATCGTGCAGCGTGCTTGGAAGGCTCCTGATACCATCGAAGCTATTCCCCGGAGGCCAGATAAGATCTTGTCCCCTCCTGCTTCAGATCCCCATTGGTCCAAAGGCCTTCCTGTGGATGCTTTGGTGGTGGTGGCCACAACAAAAGAGGATCTGGCAGAAGAAGAAAGCCATCCACCTAAGAGTGTCTTGGGCCTTTGACAGGATAGGGAAGCGCACCTTTGCTTCAGTGACCTTTGCTATCAGGTCCCTGAATTATATGGCACATTTTACCAGGCTTCAAAGGGATCTGGTTTCTAAGCTCTCTGAAACCTTGGCTGGTGCTGTGTCTGACGTCCGTGACAGTGGCCTCTCAGCTGGCCACCATTGAGTCTATTTCTAACTCCTCTATGCAACTGATATCTCACGCATCAGAAGGAGCAGCTAGAGCAGCGGGTTCAGCTGCGGTCTTGAGACGACATGCCGGGATGCACTTGTTCAACTTCGCGGAACCCTTTCAGTCTTCTTTTCTTAATGCCCCCATTGAGGCCTCCTCGTTGTTTGGGCCCAAAGTTAAAAGCACACTGGCCAGATGTGAACAGGACAGTAAGACCCTTTCTGCCGTAGGTGTCCGTTATTCTTCCCCTCAATGTGCTTTCTTCCGAAACCAAAAGAGTGGGAAGATGTGGTTTAAGAAATCTCAGGGTCCTTTCCGTGACACACAGGCCGAGTTCTCCCCCAGAGGTAGAGGGGGAAACTCACAGGGAAGACGCTCCTTTCGGGGCAGAGGGCGGTCTGCATAAACAGGGTTCCAGGGATTCTTTCCCTGGTCAATCCTACCAGTGCTCCTGAAGAGCAGCCCAACTCCTTTCTTCTGGAGGTGGTTGGGGGGACGTTTCTCCTTGTACCCTTCTGCCTGGCTAACCATCACCACTGATTCTTTGGTACAAAGGATTATAACTAGAGGTTATCATATCCCCATCGATCTTTGTCCCGTCCCTTCGAAAAATCTTCCTGACATTCCACCCAGTCAAAGGGAAGAAGCAGCACTAGAGATACAAAAGCTGCTAAGAAAGAGTCATCCATATAGTCCCTCCAGACCAGATAGTATCCGGATTCTACTCAAGACTATTTTTGGTGCCAAAGAAAACTAGGGACTGGAGACCAGTTTTGGATCTCAGTGTATTGAAAAAGTTTGTGAGAGTACAAAAATTCCGGATGGTCACAGTTCAGTCTATCTTCCCACTTTTGGAAAAAGACGATTGGATGTGCTCTATAGATCTTCAAGATGTGTACTACCGGTTCTAGGACGGAAGATCGAAACAGACAAGACCGACACCGACTTCACCGACTTCACCGACGCGAAAACACCGACACGGAAATGATCGACACTACAAACCACAGGTAAGGGGTTTAAAATTCGCTAATCAAGCCTACCATGTTCAGGTAAGGGGTTTAAATTTAACACATGCATAACACTGCCACCTTACCTGAACATGGTAGGCTTGATTAGCGAATTTTAAACCCCTTACCTGTGGTTTGTAGTGTCGATCATTTCCGTGTCGGTGTTTTCGCATTGGTGAAGTCGGTGTCGGTCTTCTCTGTTTCGATCTTCCGTCTTAGAACCGTACTACCACATAAAGGTGGGCAGGCCATCAAGAAGATTTCTGCACTTCCATGCGGGAGCCAGTCACTACTAGTTCAGAGTACTGCCCTTTGGACTCTCTACAGCCCCCAGAGTGTTCACAAAGTGCATGGCAGTTATCACAGCTCACTTGTGACTTCAAGGATTCCAGGTGTTTCCATACCTAGACAACTGGCTCATTTCTGCCCCCACCAGACATCTACTGGAAAAAGCCCTGGCATACTCTCTCCTTGCTGTTCAAAGGCTAAGCATAACCATAAACTGGCAAAAATCCAATCTCACCCTATCTCAGTCGACAGAATTCATAGGAGTTATCTTGGACACAAAAAAACTGCAAAGCTGCTATTCCAGAGCACAGAATTCTAAGGATAAAGCAAAAACTAATTCCAATCCTTTCAAAGGAAAAATCCATGGCTCACTCAGTTCTACAACTGTTGGGTTCCATGGCAGCCTCCATCACCATTGTTCCCCTGGCCAGGTTTCACATGAGGCTTCTACAATGGCTACTGCTCACCCAATGGTATCCTTTTCAGCATCCTCTTTCAGCCATGAGTCAAGTAATCCACAGATGCAAACAGGATTTCAATTGGTGGATGACACACAATCTCTCACAATGGTCTCGCCCCTTCTTCCCCCAACAACCTAAGGCCACAGTAACCACGGATGCCTCCCTGATGGGGTGGGGGGCTATGTCAGGGACAGACAGTCCAAGGCACTTGGTCTGAACTGGAGGCCCATCTGCATATAAATGTTCTAGAGCTGAGAGCGGTGCTTCTGGCATTGCAAGCATTCCATCCCCTGCTGCCGTCTGGGACAATTCTGATTCAATCAGACAACATGGAGGTGGTCTGGTACATCAACAAGCAAGGTGGAACCAAATCTTACCCCCTTTGTCGAGAGGCCATGAGTATATGGCAATGGGCGATGGCTATCGACCGTTTTCTTCTAGCTATGCACATTCCCGGGAGTTCCAACGTGATAGCAGACAAGACTCAGCAGGTGCATTCTTCAACCTCACGAGTGGTCCCTGAATCCCTTGATAGCGGCGGAGATCTTCCACCGCTGGGGCCGTCCTTGCTGCGACCTCTTTGCATCCCAGACCAACTACAAATGCAGCAACTACTTCGCCCTGATTCCCCCTCCGGGACAGTCATCCAGGGACGCTCTAGTCCACGATTGGCCCTCGGGTCTTCTTTACGCATTTCCACCCTTTCCCCACATTCCCCAATTTCTGAAGAAAGCCCGTCGGTTGAAGAGCAAGGTGATCCTCATAGCACCATATTGGCCTCGACAGATTTGGTTCCCCTTCCTTTGGCCTCACCTACTAGATCAACCATGGATTCTCCATCCAACCCCAGAGTTGATCTCGCACCCACAGAACCTGATTCATCCCATCTTGAACAGCCTGAAGCTCACAGCTTGGCTACTCCAATTCCCTTGCTTGCCAGGCAGAATGATCTTTCTTTACCAGTACGTTGTATTCTCATTGCTTCTCACAAGTCTTCCACTAGAATTACTTATCTGAGCAAGTGGAAAAGATTTACCTGTTGGCTGAAAGATAAACAAGTAGACCCCTTTTCAACACCAGTGTCGATTATACTAGACTATTTGGCCGACCTGTTTCAATCGGGTCTACCCGCCTCTACCATTAGAGTTCATTTGGCTGCAATTTCTAATTTTTATGAGGGTGTCCAAGATTCCTCTCATGTCTCATAAATTGTGTAAGACCTTCATAAAAGGTGTGAATCATCTGAAGCCACCTTTTAGAGAAACCTATTCAACCATGGGATTTATCATTAGTTCTACAAGCTCTGACAATGTCACCTTTCGAACCAGCCTCTTCTTGCAACCTCAAGTATTTGTCATGGAAAACCTTGTTTTTGGTCACTATTACTTATGCCAGACATATTTCTGAACTTCAAGCTTTATGTATCAAGAGTCCATACTTGATTTTTCATAGAGAGAGTCTCTCTGAAAACTAATCTGCCATTTCTGCCTAAAGTGATCTCTGAAATGTCCATTAATCAAGCCATTAAATTGCCAGTTTTCTTTCCCAATCATTGAAACAGAGGAGAGTATTGCCTACAATACCCTAGATATACACAGGCAAATCCATTTTTGCAGGACTAAACCCTTTTGTAAATCTGACCAGTTATTTTTGGCCTTTTCTGGACCTAAATTAGGATCTGCTGTGGCTAAGGTCACATTAGCTAGATGGTTGAAGGACTGTGTGACCTTTATTTATACACAATGTAATATCTCATTGCCTACTACCATGAAAGCTCATTCAACAAGGTTGGTGGCAACTTCTGCTGCTTTCCATGCCAGAGCTTCTTTACATGACATCTATGCAGCTTGCAACTTGGGCTACGCCTCGTACCTTCATCAATCATTACAAATTGGATTTGGCCTCCAGGGGAAGAGCATCTTTCGGTTCTGTGGTGCTCAGGAATGCCCTTCCATGAGAACATCCCAGGAATAGAGGTAGCTGGGGACTCTTTCCCATGCATAAGGAATGAATGATGATTAACAATATCAAATAAAAAAGTTAAGTCTTACCATAACGTTCCATCTGTATTGTTGATCCTCGTTCAGTCATTATGGCCCTCCCTCCTTCCCCCTCCTGTGGTTTCTAGTGGATCTCACCATCCGGTTCTCTTAGGCTATTTGACCAGAGGTAGCCTCTACCTTCTTTGACTTGCCAACCCAATCTGAGGCAACAGGGAGAGGGGGATTGTGGGTAAGAGTTTAGCTTGAGAGTTTGAAGCTGACGCGAGCTTGGAAAATGGCCGGCTCGGTTCCGAGGTCAGAACCGATACCCATGCGTAATGACTGAACGAGGATTAACAATACAGATGGAACGTTTTGGTAAGACATAACTTCTTTTTTCTGTACAGTGAGCCAAGTTTAATGTGAATTTAATTGTGATGGCTATGTGTTGCTCAAATCTGAGTTTGTTGTCAATTGTCATGCCAAGGAGTTTTGTATACTCAGCTGGTTGGATGACTGTTGTTTGCTGAGAGAATGGTGAAAGGAAGGGTGGTTGGTGATTGTTTGCTACTGGTAAATAGCACTAACTGTGTCTTTTTGGGGATGAGGATTAGTTGTGATTTACTTAAATATGTTTTTAGATCATTAGAAGCTTGTTTTGCTACTATTTGGAGATCTGGTAAGGTTTCTGCTAAGCAGATTAAAGTTGAATTGTCCACATACTGAACTACTTTAGTGTGTTGTGGATGAGGCTAGATCATTGGAGAAGGTGGTGAAAAGAAGGGGTCCTAGTATGGACTCTTGGTGGACTCCAACCGACACAGGCAGAAGAGGTGAGAGTTCGGATTTCCATCGCACTGCTGGTCTGTCATAAAGATAGCTTATGAACCAGGAGAGAGAAGTCTTTGATAGGTTTAGTGAGGCAAGAGTACTGAGTTTCTGATGGGCAACAGTGTTGAATGCTTTTGACATGTCTAGGAAGATTGATGCTACTCGCTGGTTTGAAGTTCTCAGTTGGTTGATGGTATTAGAGAAATTAATTACAGCTATGGTGGTGCTGTGTTTCAGTCTGAAACCATGTTGGGAGGGAGAGATAAGGTTGTGAGATAACAGGTATTGTAGTAATTGAGTGTAGATACATTTTCCCAGAATTTTGACACACGGAAAGGTTGGCTATGGGTCTGTAATTGTTTAATTCTGTTGATGTTCCTCCTTTATGTAGAGGGGTGGTATAGGAAATTTTCCATAATTTTGGGACATATTGTTCTGCTGTAGACCTATTTACCAGAATGGAGATAAGCAGAGTTATGGCATCAGCTGACAGTTTGAGTTACTCTTTGTGGAGTTGGTCAGCTGCAACGGAAGAAGGTTTCAGTTTTTTCAGCATTGTTCTTATGGTGTTAGTTGGGACAGGTTTGAGGTCAAAAGAGTTGTTTTTAGTTTCCACATTAGGTGGAAGAGACGGTTGGGGTGGAATTGTTCCCTGTAACTAAGGAGAGGATGGTGTTTATAAAGTAGTTGATTTGTATGGCAGTACTCGCACTTTGGGTTGTAGCTTTCCCTGGGTGGAGGAGTGAGTTAATTGCTTGCCAGAACCTTGTGGGATTGTTTTCATATTTGTTTTGCATAAATGTATAATATGTTTTTTGTCTAGTTTGAGTTGTTTTTTGTTTGTTTGATTGCAGAGCTACTGGTATGCTAGCAGTTTTATTGTCTTTTGTTTTCTGGTATTGAAAACAGGCTTTGTCCCTTAGATTTTGAAGTCTAATGGTTTCTTTTGCTATCCAGGGCAATCTCTTATTTTTTAACACGACATGTGCGAGTTGGTGCTAAGCTAATTAAAATAGCTAGAAATGTGTCATTGAAGTATTTTACAGCCTGGTGAAGTTGGAGATTGTGGAGTGGTGTCCAGCTGCATTTATTGAACATGTCTAAGAATGCTTCATTTGAGAAGTTTTTGTTATTTCATATGACTTTGTAAACTATGGCTCTGGATGGGTTGAGCTGATGACGGATTAAGTAGGTAGGTCTGTGGTCATTTAAATTATTTGGAACGCATCCGGAGAGATAGTTGTGGCTAGTACTGTTAATAAGCGACCAGTCTAAGATAGATTACCTTTTGCTATGTTTATCTATTTGAGTGGAAAACTGGATTGTTTGGAGAAACCATGTAGATTTATGAAGGTGGAGGGGTTCTCACAAGTGTTCCAGTCTAAGTTAAAGTCACCTGCAATAATGGTTTCATGGGTGTAGGTTGAGGCTGTCCAGGGGCTATGGGTTTCTCAGTGGCAGTGGGAGTATTGTTGGGAGGTATGTATGTGGCTATTATAGTAATATTTTTCTTTGGGTTGATTCTGAGCCATGTTACTAGGACTTCAAAGTTGTTATCATAAGGGTATTTGATGGGTAGGTAGTCTACCCTTAGGTTATCTTTGTAGAAGATTGCAACCCCGCTACCCTTCTTCCTGATCCTGTCTGACTTGTGTATGTATTACTTTGTGGGAGTATTTCTGGGTCTCTTATATGGGGTTTTAGCCAAGTCTCTGTTATAAGAATGGTGAGCATTGTGCAATGACTGCATGAAAGTCTGTGATTTTGTTAACTATGCTTCTAAGGTTCATCTTAAGAATGAGATGATCTGTAGTTTTAGTGTGAGGAAGGGGTGGAAGGGTAGCCATGATGGCATGTTGTGCAGTATGTGGCCCAGAATCAGGGTGTATATCACCGCTATGTAGAATCTGTGATAACATATATGCATGTTTGTGTTACAGTTTGGAGAGTATGTGAAGGTGTTTGTTGAAGTGGTTAGTGGAATTGCTGACAACTACATGTTTGAAGTGGAAGTATGCAATAGGTGTGTGATTGTAGAGTTTGGAGGAGATTGCAAGGTAGGAGAGTGAGGAGTGGCTGGTATTAGTATAATATAGTGTGAGGCTATGGACACGTATCTGTAGGCGAGTGTAGAATGTTAGTATACAGATAGCAGTAGGGTATAGAGTGTGGGCAGGAGAAAGAGCATGGTTTGTATTCTTTTGTAAATGTTATGCTAGCTGGATGTTGTGATGAAGATGTAGGAACAGAGGGGTGTTGGTGTAGTGTGATGGGAGTAGAGTGATTAAGGACAGTTGCAATTAAGTTATGTGAGGAGGGGGAGGAGAGTTACAAATAATATATTGGTTAATTGAGGTGTGACTGGCAGATGGAGGGTGATTCTTGATTGGGGAAGTTAGGGGAATGGTTAATGTTGGTATAAGTCTAGGTGAACCAGGGGTGGGTGGGAATGGGTGTAGGGGAGCAGAGTGAGCCCGAGCATAGTTGGCTGGCCCACCCTCACAGAAGAGTGCAAAGAAAAACAGTCGGTAGAGAAGTGGAAGCCTTGGATCTGTAAGGTAAGTGAAAGTAAGGAAGAGGTAGGGGCAGAAAGGAAGTAGTGCAAGCAGATAGTTGCAGAAACACTACTTTTATGGCACTGGTATGTAAGTACAACCAAAGAAGGCAAATCTATCTGGGGACCAAATACACCAAGTAAATGGTACTAGCCTTACTTTACAGGAATTCTAATGGAGAGGCAGATTTAGCAGAGCCACAATTGCAGGAGTACAACAATAAAGTACCAACAAAAATACAAAGTAGAATTTACACCATAGCACTGCCAATATAGCTTCTCAAAAGTGCAGGTCTCAGCAAACAGCACACACTATCAGGGGTACTTAAAGATTTAGGGTGCAAAGATCTGCAGATAAAACAGTTAAATGAAGTGCAAAACAGTAAAATAAATATTTTCGCTGCCAGGGTGGCACAGGATTTATTCAGGGCTCTGTCAGTGTGTGGCTAGGATGCTAAGCAGATGGGTGCTTTGAGAAAGTGACAAGTTGCAGTAATGGAGGTTAGCTAAAGAGCAATTTTTTTTGCTGAGTGGGCTCTGAGTATGACGGACCTATGTAATACAATGGGTGGGGAAAGTACTTGATCAGCTTACACAACTGACAATAGTAATCAAATGGGGAGGGACAGCATTTGGTAGTCAGATTACCATAAGGAGTGAAAGCCAGAAACACTTTTTTTAAAAAAAAAAAACAGCAGCAAAAGTGTGGTTATCCGCAGTATATCATACCAGCATGCGAGTCAAAATGGCCAGGAATATGTTTGGACCAGTGATGTATAGACTTAAACAAAGATCAGGATAACCATCAGTTTGCAAAACAGATCTGTAGAAACCAGACAAAAATACCGAAAATTCAAGCTGATTTAAGAAGTCAGACAAATAAGACACTTTAGCTTGTCCACTGTACAGCATGTCAGTAAATGAGCCAAAATGGGAGTGTAGGGAGTTAGTAGACTTTTAAAAAACCTACAGAGTACTCTGTTAAAAAATATTGGATGTGAAATTGGGTGTAACTAAGGTAATGATTTTTTTTTTAGCTGGGATGCAAGATCTGAATCCCCTAGACATAATAACACCATGCTAAGTTTAATTCTGGTGGCTGCTTAAAAAGTAGTAACTAGAAAATGGAAATTGAAGTCTAAATCAACTGTATTTGAAGTAGTGAATATTGTAACATAAATAAAAGAACTGGAAGTGGAATATTTAATAAAGTTTACAAGCAAATTACATAAAAATTGAAATTGGGAGAATAATACATGCAATATAATGTTTGAGGAAGAGTGAAGTTTAAGGGAAGGCAGGAATTGAACATTTATGGAATGTTGGATTGATAATGATTGTATAAAAGAGTATGATGTATAATGTTTGCAACTGTGAACATGTTAACATGGATTTGTTTTCTTTTACGTAAATGCATGTTTGCCTATGTTTTAAGTAGTTATTCAGTAAAGGTATAAAAATATATTTCTGTCATTTGGATTTATGCAGAATTATCTGTTGCTAGATCTAATTCTGGCTCTGTTACATATTTCAGGGATGATACTAAACATATTTTAATTTAGTTTCTGATTAACTTGCTTGACAGAGTGTATGTATTTTTTTCATTGTGTGTATCAGATGAAAACACAGAGCAATATGGTGTTTTTCTGTACCACCTTGATAGTACTACACAGAATGTTGTATGATAAAAATATGACCACTGTCAGGTAAAGACCACACCCATCCAATAAGGCCCTTTTTCCTAATACGGCATGGTTCATATCTCCTACTTTTTCTTTTTTTTTTTTTTTATTTCTTCTGTTGCAGTGACTGTATTGTGCTTTTCCTAATGTATTACATACATGCAGTAGATGAATACAAACAGCTGACAGAAGAAACTTTTCATCAAGTTTGACCCATTGAACACAGCACACACTTAAGAGCCCCCTGTCCTCTACACATCTCCATTTAGTCAGCCTATCTTATCTTCAGTTATTTTATATCCCACCACTCTCTCTGGAGCCCTGTAGAGTACCATGGTGGTCTCAATAAAAAATCTGATGTCCATTCCAAAAGTTGTACAAACTATATTACAGGTTATGACTTCTTCGCCTCCATATTCTTTCTGTTCAACTCTTTTCCATCACATATGCCTCTCAAAGCCTTAAATACCTGTATCCGTTTCCCTTTCTGTGTTCTTATTCCAAGTAAATATATCCCCCAAATACTCATTCTCTACTCTGATTTTACATTCCTCTCTTGGGTCTGTAATTGTACATCTGAGAAGTAAGTACCAAAAAGAAGAGGTCCCATGGGGCACAAAGCACTGAGGGATACTGACTATTATTTTCAGATTTCTGATGAGGCATCTGCAACTCACACTGTTTGGATTCTGTCTTTCAGCCAGTTTGCTATCCATCTTGTCACATATGGTTCAGTTTTTAAAACATTTAGCTTTTGTATTGATGCCTGCATGGGGAGTGGTGTCAAAGGCCTTGTTCTGGTCATGCACTGCATGACCACCATTTACTGCCACTGTAATCTTTTCAAAGAAGTTTACCAGATTAAGTAGATAAGATCTATCCTTCAGAAGGACAGACTGTTGGGGTCAAGTCCAACAGGATTATACACAAATGTGTTTAAATTTTAGCAACATGAATAAGCTAAGAGCTTTGCTGCCTGGCCCTCCTCTGAAAGTGGACCTCACCCAGCAAGGCTAATCCATTTGAGCTTCCCTGTATAGGTGTGCATTTACCTTTTACACAACTTAGTGTTACAAAGCCTCCAGTCTCTCTTATTTCCCATCATTCATAATGTAATATTTTTACATGAAAACTTTTGTAGTGTTTTTTACCCAAATGGCATCAGCAGGAAACATGCCTTGGTGACATCAGAGTAGATCTAGCATTGGCATGTATCCTTAGACTTTAATGAATGCACCACTGCACATGTATGGTGGCATATCCATTAAAGTATGTGGGGTCATCTACATATTATCTCTGCATTGGTGTCTCGGCACAGCAGCACCTTCCTAATTAATTTTTCAGTGTCCCCACGGAATAAAGGTGATTTTGTTGGATTATCCTTTTGCATATAATTTTATTAAAGAATGCGTACTGATATTTGTGTGTGTGTGTATGGGCACGCGCATCTGTGTGGGCACGCGCTTCTGTATCTGTGCGTGTCTGTGTGTGTGGGTGATGGAAACATTGCACCACTGTACATGCTTATATATGAACACTTAAACAACAAACCGATTAAGTAGATTGTGTCAGTAGCACTTAAAAAAAAAAAAAAAAAAAAAAAAAAATACCTCCCATCATAACACATTCCCCACTGTCTGTTATCCTTATACACCTCCATTTCTGCGATTGATTCTTAGAGGCTGTAACCAGCTCACTCTGATCATTTTCATTGTTGGCAGCATGAACCTTAATTCCACCCAAATAATGTTTGTTACATGGGTTTAGGGCAACCCAAATGCAGCAAAATAACATTTATTTACCCTTTTCCCTTGGTAGTTCATCATATTGATAATCCACTTTTCTGTTCTGATGACGTTTGGTATAGGACTTTTAATATATTTGTTATACTGCTTTAACTTCCTCCATTAAAGTTATGCCTGTTTGGGTACATTTCTAGGTTCTTTACAGAATCTCTCCGTACTTGCACAACTTGTCAAAATAACACATTGCCTCAACTTTCATGATCCCAACTCTTCTCTGTGCTGCTCCCATCCTTGTTAATCTACAGATCTCACAATCTAATCCTCTGGAACAATATTATAGTAAAGTCTTGAAATTTGTCAAAAGCATGCCTTACAAAGCCCAACACTGTTTTGCACAAAAACCGCTCTCCTGGCAGGTTAGAAACGAATAACAATTGCGAACAATGCCCATCCATGAACAACATACTGCAAATATACTCCCCAACCAGACCTGTTTGCAATACAAGCAAACTACGTCTTTATGCAACTTCTTCAAATAAGTCTGCTGCTGTCATCTAGTGTTCCTTCTGTGTCCATGGATTATGAAACAGCTTGCCAATACAACGTAAACAAAGCAACAGTAACAAGTGATTCAAACACCAAACCCTGGACTTTTGCCTCTGCTCCTATTCTATACCAGATTAATTTACTCTGAACTTACCATAGATACTCATATCTTCCTACTACTCTCTCCTGTATGTTTGCTAAAAATTTACTACACTACCACCTATCACACTGGATAATCCCTCTCACTCTTTTTTGCCTGTCTGAAAATATGCTGCATTCCCTAATATCATACTGCAGGACCCAGTGTACATCTCTTACCCTCTCTTTTTTTTCCAGGTAATGCAAATTACTCCCACTGCACTGTGATTTTTAGTCACTTCATGTAGTAATCTGCCCTGCATTCACAGCTGTACCTCATCTCTTACAACTGTATTAATTACTCCAATGCAGAAACAAAAAATCTTGCTCCTCCTGTAATACTTGTTTTCCCCATGTGAGACTTCAGTCTCTGATTATGCACTGTAAATAAATGTCTGAATTATTTATTTTACATACTAATTTAATTAACATGGCTAAATTTTGCCGCCGCAGAGCTAGTCACCCAGCAGTATGGACAGTGTCTCTCGATGATGATCACTGTTGATATGACAACCCAACTCCATTTGTAAAAATGTGAAGAAGGGGGTTGTGGATGGATGGCTGGATAAACTTTTATTTGTCACTGTTCTGCATTTCTTTATTTATTCAGTCATTCATCGATTCATTCATTCAGGCTCTGTTTCTTTGTAGTTGTATTTTTTTTAGACCAGATGAACGTGAAATCCACAAGCTGAGAGAAAGAGGAACTGAAACAATAATAATTATTGTTAAACATGGTATTTTATTCAAATAAAATAAAATTCAAATCAAGCGCTTTCGCCTGGATAAATACCAGGCTTTATCAAGATAAATACATTTTAAAACTTGCATGCTTAAATACTCCATTGGTAAAACCATGTGACCAGGGTGTTAAAAAATCAATGTGCAATTAACTTTAAAAGGCACTGGTTCCAATTTAAAAATAGAGATAACAAGAAAAAATATTAAAAATAGTATGTATGCCATACATTAAGTTACTACATTCAATAAAGTGCATTTGTACAAAGCTCATAATAAACGCATCCTAAAAGGCATAAAAATCTTTCTATAACTAGCAAAATGCACACAACTCCTAAAAAAGTTCAGGCTAAAAAACTTTTTGAAGCGGCTTTTTCAGGAAAGGGGTTATCCAATGTATTTGGTTAATGATCTAGCCCAAGAAGTCATTACTAATAGGGAGTTTTTTTATCTTCCCTTACTGGGTAAAGGCACAGTACAAGATGTACAAACAAAACCGTCAGAGCAGTTTGATTTTCATAACAGTTTTGTTTATACCTTTTCGGAAGATTTTTCACAGGTGGAACGCTCTATTTTAAAATATTGGCCTATACTTAAGCAACAAGATGAGTTTACACAGATTATTAAGGAACATCCTTGTTTTGTTAGAAGAAGAGATACAAACCTTAAAGGTCTTTTTGAAGGAAGACCTAGATCTACTAACAAGCGCGTTGGTCCTAGACTTGGGTACTTATAAGTGTGGGGCATGCAAACAATGTTCGTATGTAATTAATGATAGCTCCCTATACATCCCCTCTAGGTGTTACAAATTTAGGGCTGAGCATTTTTACAACTGTGGGGCAAAAGGTGTGGTTTATTTAGGTCTGTGTACCTACTGTCTCAGTTTTTATATAGGTAAAACTGAGAGAACCCTTAGAAGAAGGATATATGAACATCTTTATGACATCTCTAAGAAGAAAGATACCAATGCCTTTTTTAAGCACCTCAGCATATGCCCCAACATGCAGATTAAATTTATGGTTTTAGAACAGGTTTTGCAGGACAATAGAGGTGGGGATTGGGAGGCCCATCTGGAGTATAAAGATTTGTTGTGGCAGCTTAGGCTGAACGCAACAAGACCACCTGGTCTTAATGAACTAGTATTTCTAGTGTAGAACTTAGAAGGGCTAAGTTATGATTTTTAGTTTTTTAGCCTGAACTTTTTTAGGAGTTGTGTGCATTTTGCTAGTTATTTATAGAAAGATTTTTATGCCTTTTAGGATGCGTTTATTATGAGCTTTGTACAAATGCACTTTACTGAATGTAGTAACTTAATGTATGGCATACATACTATTTTTAATATTTTTTCTTGTTATCTCTATTTTTAAATTGGAACCAGTGCCTTTTAAAGTTAATTGCACATTGATTTTTTAACACCCTGGTCACATGGTTTTACCAATGGAGTATTTAAGCATGCAAGTTTTAAAATGTATTTATCTTGATAAAGCCTGGTATTTATCCAGGCGAAAGCGCTTGATTTGAATTTTATTTTATTTGAATAAAATACCACGTTTAACAATAATTATTATTGTTTCGGTTCCTCTTTCTCTCAGCTTGTGGATTTCACTTTTATCTGGTTTGTATTTTTTTTATTTAATTCAAAACGAACAGCAACTTATAAGATGAAATGACCAAGGATGACCAGCAGAACTCGTACACAGGAAAAATAAAAATAACTGTTTATTCCAACCAGAGTTTAGCGCTTTCAACTAGATGTACTAGTCTTCATCAGAACCATAGAATAGAATGCTGAACAGATTTAAATAGCAGAAATAGTTCAAATAGGCGCCAAAACTTTTAAAGGTATAATACACAAACATTCACAAAAAATAAAATAATTTAACTTACTAATCCATACTAAGCAACCCATACCTCATAGATATATGTATATAAGTCAAATTTTATCATTTATAATGCATATAAATCTTATAAAAACCATAAAAAATATATACATATATATATATATTGCATTGAATTGTATGTAGATGTATAATAAATTTGTATATAATACTGTTAATAATAATAATACTAATAGTTCTAGTTTAAAATTACTAATTAACCCATATGTATTAAATGTTGAAACTAAACACATCTCATACAAAATCACATATAGGATGTGCCTTCGACATTACTGGGACAATATTAAAAATGGTTTTATACTGATAGACTCGTTAAGTCCAGGTGCCCTAGTGGCATCCAGCAAAATCTGCCACTTGCTCTCTAATGCTGATAACTGCACTTTCCAGTTGCCACCAAAAACAGAGTTTTGCAAATGAACTATAATGGCAAAACGGAAAGTATGTTCCTGGCCACATTCAAGCCATATGCCTATATAAGGCATTCTTGCTATCTTTTTTCTTTTTTCTGAATGCGATAATAATGTTCGTAAATACGTTTCTTAAGATTCCTTTCCGTTTTGCCCACATAATATGCAGAACATATCATACACGTGGCCAGGTAGACCACTTTAATGGTGTTGCAATTTCCTGTCCTAAATTTAATAAATGTGTTGTTAGTATCTCTTAAACAAATGTGTAAGTAAATTAGTAATTTTAAACTAGAACTATTATTATTATTATTATTAACAGTATTATATACAAATTTATTATACATCTACATACAATTCAATGCAATATATATATATATGTATATATTTTTTATGGTTTTTATAAGATTTATATGCATTATAAATGATAAAATTTGACTTATATACATATATCTATGAGGTACGGGTTGCTTAGTATGGATTAGTAAGTTAAATTATTTTATTTTTTGTGAATGTTTGTGTATTATACCTTTAAAAGTTTTGGCGCCTATTTGAACTATTTCTGCTATTTAAATCTGTTCAGCATTCTATTCTATGGTTCTGATGAAGACTAGTACATCTAGTTGAAAGCGCTAAACTCTGGTTGGAATAAACAGTTATTTTTATTTTTCCTGTGTACGAGTTCTGCTGGTCATCCTTGGTCATTTTTTTTATTTAACATTTGTTTACCGGGAAAGTCCGACTGGACACGGGTCTTTTTTCAGTGGAGGCCTGGGGAGAAAAGCTCCACTTATAGCTAGTAAGAATTACATAATAAAGAAACACATATTTGTTTATACAGTTAAAGTAAAAAAATATAAAAAATAAAAGCGCATTTTATACATAGTTGTCAATTGTACTAGAGCAAATAGTCACGATATGTAGGTATTATATACATGATGAGATACATAGTCAAATAATTTTGTGGTTAGAGCAAATATGTTTTTAGACATTCACAATACATATGTAGAGAGTTAAATGCTGGGATCTTACTGATGTCTAGAGGTGGGTATTTTTGACTCTAGCATGATTCTGTATGGTTCAGAGAGATAAATTGTGCGTAGATGGCACTAAGTTAGTACAGTTTGGATAGATAAGCTGTAAGGCAGTCAGAGTTTAGCAATGCTTACAGTGGGGTTAGCCAGGTTGGTTACAAGGGCAAAGTCATGTTCTGTTTTAGTAGGATTTTAAACTGCGTCTGAGAGTTACTATTGGTTATAGTAGATGGAAGGTTGTTCCAAGTTTTAGAAGTATAATAGGAGAAAAGAGATTCACCTGCTGAGTTGTTGGCTCTTGTAACATCTAGGAAGAGTTTGCTGTTTGAACAAAGGGATCTAGTGGAGATGTATTGTCTTATAACATTTTGGAGAGCAGTGGTGTTATCTGGTTTGTGTAGGAGCTTGGAGCCAAATGTTAGTTGGTTGAAGTGGAGTAGATGAGGACGTTCTAGCCAATTTAGTTATTTAAGTGATATGCAGTGGTAAGTTTGGTAAGGCGCATCCATTGCAAATTTGGCTATATTTTTGTAACATGAGTTTAATTTGGAGAGGTCTGCTTTGCGGAGGCTGGCGAGTATAGGGGAGGCATATAGGAGGATTGAGAGGAGGTTAGTTCGGGCAATAGTAGCTTTAGTGCTGGCAGTTAAAAACGACTTATTCCTATATAATAGACCTAGTTTTTTGTGGACCTTTTTTATGACTTGAGTGATGTGGTTATCATATTTGAGGTGATTCTCAATTTCTACTCCCAACAGTTTGATATGAGTGGTTAGGAGGATGGCAGTTTTGTTTTTGGAACGGATCGTGAAGGTCAGGGAGGGAGAGGGAGTTCTGGTTGGGGAAAATAGAAGTAGTTTAGTTTTGTTGTGGTTTAATATGAGTTGGGAATCCGTGAGCCAGTTTTCCACAGATAAAAAGGAATCTTGAGTTATGGTATGTAGGTCTTGTAGGGAGGAGGCTGAACATATCTGGGTGGAGTATTCTGCATACTGTATTACTGATGCGTGAAGTGTATTGGAGTGGAGCTGATTGGTGAAGAGAATAAAAAGCAGGGGGCCAAGGATGGAGCCTTGTGGCACCCCTATACAGATTGGGAGGAGTGATGAAAGTTGTTGCCACAGGACGGCTTGTTTACGCCATGAGAGGTAGCTATGGAACCAGGACAGAGGTGAGTTACCAAGGTTAAATTTGGTGAGGACCTCAATGAGTTTATTGTGATCCACCATATCGAAGGCTTTGGATAGGTCTAAAAATAAAGTAGATACATATTGCCCTCTGTTTCTATGACTATTAACCATATTAATAAAGGCCATGAGAGCTGTTGTGGTGCTGTGATGGGGTCGAAATCCATGCTGAGTGTTAGGAGCTTGTGGGTGTGAAGGAAGTCCATGAGTTGGGAATGTACGACTCTCTCAAATATTTTGGATAGGGGAGACAAAATAGTTATGGGGCGATAGTTGTTGAATTCAGTGGAAGTTCCCCTTCGTGAAGTGGAATGATGTAGGAGATTTTCCAGATGGAGGGGACTGTGTTTTCTGATATTGATCTATTTATGAGTATTGTTAATAGGTACGCTATGGCGTCTGCAGCAATGTTCAAAAACTCTGCTGGGAGGTTGTCTGCGGCAAGTGTGGTAGGTTTAAATTTCTTTAGTAATCTTTTTCTAGTAGTGATGGAAACAGGATGCAGTGAAAATTGAGTGAGGTCATTCTTGTGGCTAGAGCTGTGATGTAGGAGATGAGTAGGGTTACTGCACAAAAGCCAAACAGGCAAAACACACCAGGAAACCGAAGGCAATACTGGAAGCTGGAAACAGAGTTTAATACATCCAAAGTACAGGTTAAGCGCTTTCTGCAGTGAAGATAACTGCCTTCATCAGAACAATGAAAATTTAAAATACATCACATATATACATATGCCCCCACTGAAACCCGCCTTTTTTAATCAATTAAACAATTAAAATTTAAAAAGACACATTCATATATAACACAATTCGACTTTTAAAACATTCAATTCAACACATAGCAAGCTTTTCCAAATAGTAACATAGCTTATATGTCTATACAAAATTTGCTACCTACATTAAAAACCATATATAAAAAGTAACCTTAAAAAACTACGCTTTCTATTTAATGAAAAAAGCAATTTAAAAATAAAATTACTATCAATTTCTTATGCCTTTTTCCCTGATGTATCTTTGTAAGGTCCAGTTCATATTGAAAAGACAAGTACATATTGGAACACAACCTAAATATTGTGTGGAAAATGTGTAGCCATATATGTATAAAAATATATATATATGTACCATTAGAGACATATTAAAAATTATATTAAAAATTCTAAACCCTAACTAATGGTTTTGTTGGAATTACCTCATTCAAGCCAGGTGGGGTGGCTGCATCTAGCATAATCTGCCATCTAATTTCCCTTTCACCAACTACAGCCTTGATGTTACCCCCACGTGGGTTAGGATAGATAATGTCAAGAATAGCAAATTTAAACATCTTACACTGAGGATTATTAATTAAATGTCGAGATAGAGCATTGTTCATGTCCAGTTTCCGCATACAATAAGTGTGGTCATATATCCTATTCTTTAAAAAGCGATCGGTTTTGCCCACATAGTAGCTTTTACATGTCTGGCAAATAGCCAGATACACTATGTGTTTACTCAAACAATTTCCATTGCAAAACCATATTTTGCTTTTTAATTTATTCACCAATACTACATTAGATGTATCCAAAATGTATTTACAGTAATTACACTGACCACATTTTTTGGTGCCCGTTCTTTTTATTTTACTGGACTGCTCATAGTTAGACTTAATTTCTATAATCCTTTTTAAGTTGTTACCTGTTTTGTAAACAAAATGTGGTTCCATAGTTACTTTATCCTTAATTGACGAATCACTAGTCAATATATTCCAGTTATTTGAAATAATATTCTTAACCTCCCTAGTATGCCTACCATATTTAATAATACAGGCCTTAGAATATTCATTATTTGTACCTCCTTTGCTACCAATATTGCTACTGTTGTTTAAATTATTCACAATGCCTACCCCAAGTAGGGGTTTATATTTATGTCCCCACTCCTTAATAACATATTCCGTAATGTCCTGAATCATTTTGTGGGGGTACCCTTTCTCTGCAAATAGTTGCCCTATAAATGCCATTTCCTTTAATAAATACCTCTTGTCAGTTGTCATACGGGCAGCACGTATGCATTGTCCCTTAAGGATACCTCTTTTGCTATTGTATGAATGTGCACTACTAAAATGAAGGTATCCATTACTAAAGGTATCCTTCCTGTGTATACGTGACTGGAATGCTTCCCCATCACTGTAAACAAAAACATCCAAATAGCTAATACCAACGGGGTCATATTGGTGGGTGAACTTCAGATACTCAGTAGTGTTGTTAATATATCTCATGAAGCATTTTAAATCCAGTTCACCCCCCTCCCACAACAAAAAAATGTCGTCCAGGTACCGCACATATTTCCTAACTTTGGACATCCATTCAGTTTTAAAAATATATTCCGTTTCCCAATCTAATAACACCAAATTGGCGTAGATGGGAGCACAGGAGGTACCCATAGCAACCCCAGTTTTTTGTTTGTAGTGTTCTCCCTCAAAATAGATGTAATTGTGATCCAGGACAATATCCATAAATTCCATCAATAAAGAAATTTCGTCCTGTCCTAAACCACTTCCTCTAATTATACTATTGTGAAACCTAGCTAATCCATCATCCTTTGGTATGCACGAGAACAGATCCTGAATGTCGATGGTGACATATAATAAGTTGTTTGTCCATACTTCTGGCTTAAAAATACCCAAAAATTCCCATGAATCCCTCATAATATGATTCACTGTTCTATACATGTGTTTCAACTTATGATGGATCACCTGACCAAAAGGGAAAGCTTTGCTAGCACTACCAGAAATTATTGGACGGAAGGGTGGGTCATTTAAATTCTTATGCACTTTAGGAATGCCATTAATGGTTGCCAATATCGGGTATTCAACCTTCAAAAATCTATACATTTCCTCGCTTATTCTGTTCTCGATTATAAATTCTTCCAAGTATGAATCTATACGTGCATGAGCAATATTAACCTCATTTAATGAAGATGGGGTATATTGTGTTGAATTGTTCAACAATTCAAAAATTTTGTTAATATATTTATCATTGTCATAAAACACAATACCTCCACCCTTATCAGCGGACATAATTCTAATATTTTTCTCACATAAACTTTTCACAATATCAAAAATCATGTTTCTATCCTTTTTGTCCCCGCTTGAGTATTTGTATCTATTATACAGAGCATAAAACTGTGGATTAACCACATTTTCAAAAGATGATAAAGTCATGCACATTGGTGGGGTGAATGTACTTTTCTTTTTTAGTTCACCCATTTGTAAGTTAGCAGTACTATTTTGATTCTTGAAAAAGATACCCAAATTAAGTTTTCTCAAAAACAGTTTGAATTCAACCAAGGTATCTGTAATATCAAAACTATAATCGGGTATGTACTTCATCCCTTTAGAAAATATATCATAATGTTCCTGGGAAATTGGATGAGAAGTGTAATTAAATATTTTAAAATCACCACTTTCATGTAAGTTGATATTGTTAACAACATCCATTATATATTTCCTATTCATTTCACTATTAGATGCCATATCAAAATTAATAGAAACTAAACTTTCATTGGTACCTATAGGTTCAACTACTGATTGTATCTGTGATTTTTCCATGCATTCCGCCCTTTTCCTTTCCTTTCTACCATTGTCCATTCCTCTCTCCCTTCCTCTAAAAAACACTCATCATTATTATAAATAACATGCTCATTAACTGGATTGGTATGTTTCCTAACATTCTTATCTGTAACCTGTTTTTTATCATAAACATTCCACCTATATGCTATTCCCTTCTCATATTGTATAGTATCCCTTTGTAATTTATTGCACTTTCTTTCATGAGTTTTCCTATACATACTCTCTGCATACTCAAATTGTTTGTAATATAACCTTTCCCATTGTTCAAACATTAAATCATTCTGTATAATTCTGTCCATATTCTCAATTTCACTAAGTAACGAACTTATTTTAGAATCATTACAATCAATAATAAATAGAATAAATTTAGCACCAAGTTTATGTGAGAAAAATATTAGAATTATGTCCGCTGATAAGGGTGGAGGTATTGTGTTTTATGACAATGATAAATATATTAACAAAATTTTTGAATTGTTGAACAATTCAACACAATATACCCCATCTTCATTAAATGAGGTTAATATTGCTCATGCACGTATAGATTCATACTTGGAAGAATTTATAATCGAGAACAGAATAAGCGAGGAAATGTATAGATTTTTGAAGGTTGAATACCCGATATTGGCAACCATTAATGGCATTCCTAAAGTGCATAAGAATTTAAATGACCCACCCTTCCGTCCAATAATTTCTGGTAGTGCTAGCAAAGCTTTCCCTTTTGGTCAGGTGATCCATCATAAGTTGAAACACATGTATAGAACAGTGAATCATATTATGAGGGATTCATGGGAATTTTTGGGTATTTTTAAGCCAGAAGTATGGACAAACAACTTATTATATGTCACCATCGACATTCAGGATCTGTTCTCGTGCATACCAAAGGATGATGGATTAGCTAGGTTTCACAATAGTATAATTAGAGGAAGTGGTTTAGGACAGGACGAAATTTCTTTATTGATGGAATTTATGGATATTGTCCTGGATCACAATTACATCTATTTTGAGGGAGAACACTACAAACAAAAAACTGGGGTTGCTATGGGTACCTCCTGTGCTCCCATCTACGCCAATTTGGTGTTATTAGATTGGGAAACGGAATATATTTTTAAAACTGAATGGATGTCCAAAGTTAGGAAATATGTGCGGTACCTGGACGACATTTTTTTGTTGTGGGAGGGGGGTGAACTGGATTTAAAATGCTTCATGAGATATATTAACAACACTACTGAGTATCTGAAGTTCACCCACCAATATGACCCCGTTGGTATTAGCTATTTGGATGTTTTTGTTTACAGTGATGGGGAAGCATTCCAGTCACGTATACACAGGAAGGATACCTTTAGTAATGGATACCTTCATTTTAGTAGTGCACATTCATACAATAGCAAAAGAGGTATCCTTAAGGGACAATGCATACGTGCTGCCCGTATGACAACTGACAAGAGGTATTTATTAAAGGAAATGGCATTTATAGGGCAACTATTTGCAGAGAAAGGGTACCCCCACAAAATGATTCAGGACATTACGGAATATGTTATTAAGGAGTGGGGACATAAATATAAACCCCTACTCGGGGTAGGCATTGTGAATAATTTAAACAACAGTAGCAATATTGGTAGCAAAGGAGGTACAAATAATGAATATTCTAAGGCCTGTATTATTAAATATGGTAGGCATACTAGGGAGGTCAAGAATATTATTTCAAATAACTGGAATATATTGACTAGTGATTCGTCAATTAAGGATAAAGTAACTATGGAACCACATTTTGTTTACAAAACAGGTAACAACTTAAAAAGGATTATAGAAATTAAGTCTAACTATGAGCAGTCCAGTAAAATAAAAAGAACGGGCACCAAAAAATGTGGCCAGTGTAATTACTGTAAATATATTTTGGATACATCTAATGTAGTATTGGTGAATAAATTAAAAAGCAAAATATGGTTTTGCAATGGAAATTGTTTGAGTAAACACATAGTGTATCTGGCTATTTGCCAGACATGTAAAAGCTACTATGTGGGCAAAACCGATCGCTTTTTAAAGAATAGGATATATGACCACACTTATTGTATGCGGAAACTGGACATGAACAATGCTCTATCTCGACATTTAATTAATAATCCTCAGTGTAAGATGTTTAAATTTGCTATTCTTGACATTATCTATCCTAACCCACGTGGGGGTAACATCAAGGCTGTAGTTGGTGAAAGGGAAATTAGATGGCAGATTATGCTAGATGCAGCCACCCCACCTGGCTTGAATGAGGTAATTCCAACAAAACCATTAGTTAGGGTTTAGAATTTTTAATATAATTTTTAATATGTCTCTAATGGTACATATATATATATTTTTATACATATATGGCTACACATTTTCCACACAATATTTAGGTTGTGTTCCAATATGTACTTGTCTTTTCAATATGAACTGGACCTTACAAAGATACATCAGAGAAAAAGGCATAAGAAATTGATAGTAATTTTATTTTTAAATTGCTTTTTTCATTAAATAGAAAGCGTAGTTTTTTAAGGTTACTTTTTATATATGGTTTTTAATGTAGTTAGCAAATTTTGTATAGACATATAAGCTATGTTACTATTTAGAAAAGCTTGCTATGTGTTGAATTGAATGTTTTAAAAGTCGAATTGTGTTATATATGAATGTGTCTTTTTAAATTTTAATTGTTTAATTGATTAAAAAAGGCGGGTTTCAGTGGGGGCATATGTATATATGTGATGTATTTTAAATTTTCATTGTTCTGATGAAGGCAGTTATCTTCACTGCAGAAAGCGCTTAACCTGTACTTTGGATGTATTAAACTCTGTTTCCAGCTTCCAGTATTGCCTCCGGTTTCCTGGTGTGTTTTGCCTGTTTGGCTTTTGTGCAGTAGTTTGTTGGACACTGGGATATTTCATTTACCTAGATGAGTAGGGTTATTAGGACTGCTGGAAGTGGTTTGTGAGGCAGAAAGAGCTTGGATAGTTTCTGTAAAGTATTTGTTGAATTGGGTTGCTATGTTGTTGGCGCTAGAGGTTGATGTTGGGGTGCCTACCTTACCTGGTTGTAGTATATTAATTGCAGACCAGAACTTTTGAGGGTGGTTGTAATGTTTACTTTGGATGTTGTGATAGTAGTTGATTTTGTCTAGTTTGACAGATATTTTGGCTCTTTTTCTGAGCTCTAAAAATGCTTGTTTTGCTGGTTGAGATTTGGTCTTTTGAAAGTGAGCCCAGGCTTTGTTTCTAGTCCTGAGTAGGGATCTGCATTCTTTACTTAGCCAGGGTGCATAGTTAGTTTTCACCCTAATATTTCTACGGGGGCTTGGATATTTAGTATATCAAGAAAGGAAGAGTTAAAGAAGTTGACAGCCTCATTTAGTGGAAGTATTCTAAGAGGTTCCCAGTTACAACTTTTTAATGCCTGGATAATTGTAGCTGGGTTGAAATGTTTTTTATTCCTTATTAACCAGAAGGTGGGTTGGCTGATTTGTTGCAGGCGAGTTCGTAGTATGAAGGTTGGCAGATGGTCACTCAGGCCGTCACGGAGACAGCCTGCAAATGATGCTAGGGTGGGGTTGTTAACCAGAATCCAGTCAAGGATAGGTTATTTCTTAGAGGATTTGTCAGTTCTAGTAGGGCATGAGATAAGCTGGGCAAATCCATGGAGGTATATGTGGGATAATGGATTCTGGGATGAGCAGGTTAGACAATCTATGTTGTAGTCTCCCATCATGATGATTTCATGAGGGAGGTTTTTGGAGACCCAGTGGAGCAGGTATTCCAGAGTAGGGATATTATGTCCAGGTGGTATATAGCCACCGATGATATGTTTGTTGGGTTTTATCTCTAATTTGGAAAAGATGAGCTCAGAATTTTCAGAGATAGGGCTTGTTATATCTAGTTGTGTAAGGTTGAAGTGATCTTTATATAAGATTGCTACATCGCCACCTCTTCTGGAGGTCCTGTCTTTACAAAGAATATTATACCCTGGGGCTGCTATTTCATTATGACTGTTCTCTGGTTTTAGCCATGTTTCTGTTAGAGTGATGATATCAGGGGAATAGTAGGATAGTAGGGCGTGTAGGTCATGGACTTTATTTAGAATACTCCTTAACATTTAAGTTCATGCGAAGTAGGGAGGAGGGGTTGTTTTGTTTTAGTTGTATTGGATCATGGTTGATTGGGGGAGTTGGACCAGGATTAGGGTGCACGTCACCTGAGCGATTTAGTATTCTAAGTAAGTGTAAGATAAGTTTGGCAAGTTTGCTATCTAATCTTTCTTTCTTTAGATAGCGAAATCTCTGTTTTCTCCCTGGGCCTCCACTAACAAGAAATTACTTTGTATATCTGATCAGACTCTCCTGGTAAACAAATGCCAGTAAATAAAATAAAATAATAAATAAGTAAATTATTTTTGTTTCCAAAAGTAATTTATCTGCCACTCCTTGAGCGTTAAGTTGCTATGTGATTGTATTTCCTTGCCCAGAAAAATATTTGGCATTTGATGCATGTATATTTAATCTTCATAATGGCTGACCCCGCCTTGAGTTAAGTAACCTTGCATGCAAATCGTACTTTCATTTGAAATTTATTTTATACAAACAGTACTTTAGACCACTGATTTTTTAAGTTTACTTTTTAATTTCTATGAGCATTAAAAGATGCTTGCTTGATGTGGTACTCAGATTGTACTTGAACATATGCAACAAAGAAATAATGGCAATGTTTATGGGCTTCTGTCCCAGGATGTGCTCAGTGCTGACTGAACTTTTTTTTCACATATACTTGACACACCAGTAGTCTGATATGCAAATCTGTAGCCACACAAAATCCACTCCTCAATTCCGGGTACTACTGTGATTGTGAATTCTTTGCTTTTCTCACCTACATTTTTCCTTTGTTTATAAGCATTGTATAGCATAACAGCAGTAATATTCCTGTTTTGCATTGTGCTACTCGACTCCAGAGAGTTTACTGCATTTTCTGTCTCCCATATTCAGGATTATGTGTCATTTACCAACACATGTCATGGTTTCATACTTTGTTTACAAAATGAAGCCTTCACCCTACTCCCCAGTTCTTATTTGCTTTTCAAGGAATTCGGATCTTAGTACTTGAGTATGCTTCAAGAAACCTTATGATTTCCCGAACCATGGAAGCCTAACTCTTTCAAGTATTTTTATGTAGTTATCAGATTGTCCTTTGTGGTGCTGCTTGTATTACATGGGGAAGGCGCGTCATGAAAAAGTGCCACATTGTCTTGTGAAATGCCAAGCTTGTGAATGCTTTTATGTAGGGAAGACAAATCGCCGTCTTAAAGACAGAATTTTAGAACACATTAATGATATACTTAAAAGGTGTAATAAGAATTCCTTGGCAAGGCATGTGAATGAGCTTGGAGCTGGTAATATTTTCAGATTTTTAGTTTTAGAGGTCGTCCACGTAATCCTGAGAGGCAGCAATATAAGGAACAGAACTGAGTGTGCTAAACTTAAATGGATTGTGTGTTTGAAAGCCAACAGCTCTCCAAGCTTAAATGAAACTTTATCTATCAAACCAGTATGGAAGAAGTTTGGTTTGAGACACTAAGTTAATTATCATCTTAGCTTTTTGGCTGAAGAGTGTGCAATGTATGAAAGCAACACTTCCTGTTTAAGTTGATTGGTTGTTATGGCCCAGACATATTTTTTGATTTGTGTATATAGATAGTTACTTGCTTGGTTAGTTTTTATGAATGGGAATAATACTTCCTGGTTTAATTGATTGGCCATAATGGCTTAGACCAGGATGATGGTTTGTGCATATAGATAGCGATTTGATTGAATAAGTGGCACAGATCTGTAGTTTGATTCATGCACTTAGTGTACTCTGGCTATTAATTGTCTTTTTGAATGAAAATTTATTCTCTCATTTATTCTTATTTGATTGGTTTTGATTTTAAATATAGGTGTGTTATATCTTTGTTTTTTATTGGTCTGAAGAAGTGGTGTCCTGTACCATGAAAGCGCTTACCTTTCATAATTTATTTTTATTTTTGTTAAAGTTATTTTATTGCTTCTGCCTTGGTGTGTCACCTACATTTTTAGTATTTATGGATAAGGAAAAGGTCAAATTCAGATGTCTGTCAGGTGGCAGGATTTGCCATATCACACATGCAGTCAAGCCTCTCAACAACAGGTACTGTTATGACTTCATGATAGTCCATCTTGGTGTGAACGACTTGAGATGTAGCTCTCTGGACTATATGAAGCGAGACATGACTGAGCTCTCGGACTGCATCTCAGGCAGGTATGTCCCTAGGCTTAAGCAGCATTTTATCTTCACCTAGGATGATGCCTCAATACAAATAGAAAATGATTGACTTCAATAATTGGCTTAGTTTCTGGTCATTTTAAGGGGATCCAGTATCTGTCTGCCTGGGATGACACTATCAACGGACCTCGATGCTTTGCCAGAGATGGTCTTCATCTGTCACCCCTGGGATTTCGGCTACTGGCTAAGGCTCTTGTCAGCCCCATAGTTCCTTTTTTAGTCAGTGTCTCAAGGACAAAATTTGCAATGTAAAAACTCCAACTAAAAACAACCTCAAGGTTATGCTGCTAAATGCTAGCAGTCTTAACATGAAACTGCACTCACTGGAAGCAGTCCTCACCTTGGAAGATGCAGACATTTTTGCAGTCACAGAGACCTGGTTCAAGGCTGTGGAGAGCACCCCAGCCATACCAGGTTACACCTCTTTCCGCACGTTCAGACCACAAACTAAAGGTGTGAAAAGTAAAGGAGGCAGTGTATTGATATTCATTAAAGATAAATACACCTCCAGATTGGTTGAACAGTATGATTCCCTGGAGATACTTCAGGTGCAATTAACTGTTAGGACACCTATTCAAGTCATTGCCAGCTACAGGACCCCTTCAAGAATCAGGACACCCACTCTGCCTGTTTGGATCTACTTGAGTCTATCAAGGTACATCCGAACACCATGGTTTTGGGCGACTTTAACTACCCATCCACTGACTGGGTAAATTACTCATGCTAAAACTCACTTGCCGAAAGGTTCCTCAACTTAGTTAACTCAAATACCAGGGATCAGCTGGTTGATACCCCCACAAGGGGTGCCAGCATCCTGACTCTGGTGCTTACCAATATGGGGGACTACTGTAGCAGTCTCACTGTGAGGTCTTCCCTGATGAGATTTGACCTCAAATCAGTCTCGTTCAAAGTAACTATCACACCTGACCACCCCCTAGCAGCAACTAAACTAAAAAACATCTCCAAAGTAGATTATAACCCTTTACGTGATAGTATAAATAGCTTCACTGCACCCCCCCCCCGATAGAACTGGCAACTGTGCAGAGTTCTGCACCACTGCTTTATACAAACACCTGTATAACTGCACTGACTCAGCCGTACCTGATAGGACCAAAACAAGCTAGTCAAGAAGAGCAAAGCTGCCTGGTGGACATCTGCCATTAACAGGTTTTACAATAAGAAGAAGAAATTGATAAGTGTGAGTGGGAGCGAGCCCTAAACTTGAAACACTCCCTCAGCTTAAACAAGCAAATAAGGCTTCTTGTGAAGCCCTCCAAAGCAAACTAATCCAAATTCATTTCCTTGACTAAGGACAACCATAAGGCATTCTTTAGTTACATTCATACCCTAAAAGGAAAGGCCCAGATTTATGCCGAACTGGTAGTTAATGATATCACATGCACTGAGCCTGTGGACATAGCTAGCCTGTTGGCCAACAGTTTCTGTGAAAACTTCAGTCTGCTGTCCCCGCCACACTTACCCCATGGCATCCCTGTGACCTGTCCCCTACCTTTTATCTCTAAAGAGCAGGTCATAAACACCCTCTCTAAGGCCAAAAAGACACCATCTATGAGACCTGATAACATCCCAGGTTGTGTCCCACATGGGCTCCAACAAGAATTAGCAACACCATTGGGTACTCTTTTCAATCATAGTCTAAGCACTGGCTTCATCCCATCTGAATGGAAAACAGCTACCATTATTCCCTTGCACAAAGGTGGTGCTTCCACTGACCCTGGGAACTATAGACCTATTAGCCTGACTAGCCTTATCTGCAAGGCCATGGAGCGAATCATCACTTATCAACAAAGATGTAGGTCATCTCCAAACACTTGACCCTACTCAATTTGGATTTGTCAAAGGGAGAACATGCTTGGTAAACCTGGTGTACTTCTTCGAGACGGTCAGCAAGGCCCTGGATGAGGGGAAATCTGCTCATACAGCCTACCTAGACTTAGCCAGGGCTTTTGACACTATTCCCCCTCAGGCATCATTGACAAACTCACGCAGCTAGGTATCAACCCTTCTGTCATTATATGGGTTGCTAACTGGCTCAGGAACGCAGTCAAAATAGGGGAATCCACCTCCAACAGCAGACCTGTAACCAGTGGTGTTCCACAGGGATCGGTCCTGTGACTTCTACTGCTTGAAATCTATTTCTCTGAGGTGCAAGCAAAAACTAAAGGTCTGTAGCTGACAAAGTTTGCTGATGGCTGCAAACTGGGAGCGGTCATAGAATCTCCAAATTATGTCAACATCCTACAAGAGGGTCTTATACAAACAAATGATAGGTGGCAATGTCCTGGCCTTAAACTCAATGCAAAAAAAAAAAATGTATTATCCCTTTCTGTAAGAGCGATGTTCCTGCTGACTACCATATCAATAGCAATACCCTAAGTACGCATTCAGTGTTGAGAGGCATGGACGCACAGGTTGAAAGTAACCTTACCTTTGATTACCATGTCTCCACAGTGGTAAGAAGGGCATTCTGTATTGCTCATCTCATAAGCAAGGGCATTGTCTCCAGAAAAAAAGAAAGGTATAACCTCCCTGGAGTCTTCCGTCATCAGGCCAATAATGGAGTACAAATGCCCCTTTTGGTATGTACCTTTCCAAGCACCTGCAGCAATTGGAGAGACCACAAAGGTACCTCACAAGGAAAATACAAGGTCTTCAGCATCTGTCCTATGTGGTTCTTCTGAAATCACTGTCACTTTATTCTGTTTCGAAAGAGTACTCAGAAGTGATTAATGCCTTGCATATAAGGCAGTCTCTGACCCTGCTTTATTGGAAATGCTGCATATCCACAAGTCAAATGATATACTCACTCGAAATACCTTAACCTGGTATGTAACATTAATAGAACCTCGCGAAGGGACAGATTTGTCTCCCAGAGGTTACCACACAGACTCCCACTTCATGTCAAACAGAGCACCTCATTTGGCCCTCTTCAAACACAGTCTGGACGATTGGATGGGTAACTATAAATTCACCCCAGAGGGTTTCATCTCTGTCCATCTTGGACAGGGGCAATAGGTGCTGAATGTGACACCCCTGCACTGGCCCAGTAATTAAGGAGCCTCAATCCTCACCACTAGCACCAGTGAGGAACATGCACATTGGGAGGATGACAAGTAGACACACAGTAAAGTACAGTTTTCCTTAAGAGCACACAGAGATCACAGTCAGTCTGGGGCTGGTTTCTCCATCTCTGTCCTGATCCCCAATAAGACACCCCACTGGCACAGCTATAGGGTTAAGATCTCAGCCGAGTGGTCAAACCAATACCTCCAGCACCCTCTCTGTCCAACCAGTGCTTCGTGTCCCTGCTCAAGTAGCTGACACACACACACTTTGAGATTTGATTTATATACAAACACAGACACTCCTGGGGAAGGCTGGCACAGGTTCACTAGCTATGCCCCTTCTGCCCAGACTATACGGTAGTACCTGCTGCCACCAACCACTACTTATCAGCTACTATAAGGCCCTTACAGAGGGTGACCAATCCTACTACTGTGCAGTGATACTATTATCCAAATGGTAAGTGTGTCCAAGACTAAGGCTATTTAAGAGTGGCCTGTACGGTGTTACAAAATACATAAAAGTACGCTAAGAGCTTATACATCTCTAAAAAAAACCAGCCACAGTTAAAAGGTTTAAATATATTTAATAGTAAAAGAAAAAGACAATACTCAATAACTCAATACAGTGACAACAGAGTTCAGAATCACAGGAAATACTTTAAAACAACATTGAAGGACAGTCTCACATTAATACTGAAAACATCTAGACTTATCTTACTATTTTCCTATCTATCTGTAAGAGAGATACTATGATCTAAATCTTACTTATAGAGCAAGACAAGTACTGGTGAGATGTTTACAGGTCCAGAGACAAATGCAAAATGCCCAGACCTTCTCTCTGAGATAGTTCCTAAATTACTACCAAACATTTCTGCTGGGTCATCTCAGATTACATCATTCTTGTTACCATTGCCTTAGTTCCCAGGCTAACAGGCACCAACAGAATTTAACATATCTCTGTTAAAAATGCTTATCTCTTAGAAGCTGACACTTATCTCTTAGAAGCTTGCCTGAAACTGGAAGTTGTAAAACAATTCATTTTACTTTTTAAACCTAGTAATTTCTGTCTTAAGACAACAGAAATAAACTCTTGCTGTAGATGTTGTCTTCTAGCTGTAGTAAACACAGTCATAAAACTCTTTACTTATTTTCTCAGAGTTTGCAGTTTAACTCTGTATGTCCCAATTTCTACTATGAAAAAGTACATTTGCACAGGCATGCAGTCCATATACATTTCTGCTCTTTTCCAGCAGGGTGCACTGTGGTTACATTTTTGAAGCTCAGCACATAACATACAGGTTACTTACATTTGTAGCCAAGCCTGTGGATCACATTAATATTTGCAGTGAAATATAATTATTTACAAAATTCTAGCTAGCTGGGCTGGCAGGTTCACCCCCCCCCCCCCACATGAGAACTCAAGCTAGTTTTTCAAGTGACCCTTGAGAAATGTTGCTTGAGTGGGTTGCATATCTGGGAATAGCTTACCCCATTCCCTGTCTTGAGAGCCCATCTCCATTTGCATTGTTAACCCCAATGCAGTGCTGCACTGTCATATCATATGCTTGCAATCCTAGGCGCCACCTTAGTAACTTGGCATTTTGCTGGCTGGCAGATTTAGCCATGTTAAGGGATTCTACAGTGAATTTCCTTCCATACAGATAAGGCTGAAGTTTCTGCAGTGCCCACATTATGGCTAGACATTCCTTTTCTACAGCTGCATAGCATTCCTCCCTGGGTTGAAGCCTACGGCTTAGATAAACCACTGGGTGCTCTTCTCCCTCTGAAGAAATCTGGCCAAGTACAGCCCCCACCCCATGGTTCGAAGCATCCACCTGCACAACACATTCTTTACTGTAATCTGGACTGGCTAACACAGGGGGTCCTCCCAAAGCTCCTTTAATCTTCTGAAATGCCTGCTCACATGCTGGGGTCCGCACTACCTTATCTGGCCTGTTTTTCCTTGTCAGGTCTGAGGGGAACAGCTATGGTACTATAATTGGGAACGAACTTTCTGTAGTACCCTGCTGTCCCTAAAAATGCCCTCAACTGCTTTTTGGTAACAGGTGCAAGCCATGCCTGAATGGCTTCTAGTTTTGTAGGTTCTGGCCTGATCTTACCACTCCCCACTCCGTGTCCCAGGTAGGAGACCTCTGCCATTACCCACCCGACATTTGCTGAGCTTAATGGTCAACCCTGCCCTCTGTAGTCTGCCAGGCACCTCCCTGACATGCTGAAAATACTCTTGCTAAGAATGGCTGTAGATGACAATATCTAGGTAAGCAAGAGCAAAATCTCCTGCTAGGATACGATCTACCATCCTCTGGAAAGTTGTTGGGGAATTTTTTATCCCAAAGGGCATCTTTTGTGAACTCATACAAGCCAAAAAGAGTCGCAAAAGGCTGTCCTCTCTCTAGCACTGGGGAGTCAAGGGCACCTGCCAGTAACTCTTGGTAAGATCAATGGTGGTAACATACTTAGCCCCACCCAGCTGCTCTAGGGTTTCGTCTGTCCTAGGCATGGGGTAAGCATCTGACTTTGTGACTATTTAATTTTCTGTAGTCCACACAGAACCTGGTGCTGCCATCCTTCTTCGGTATCAGCACCACTGGGGAGGCCCAGGGACTGTTGGACTCCTGAATTACTCCTAGTTCCAGCATTTCCTGTGTCTCTTCCCTCAGAGTTTGACTCTCTCGGGCACCCTATAAGGGGCCTTACTAATAGGCCATTGGGGTCCTCTATCCACATGGTACTGCACCAGGTGGGTGCACCCTGGTTTCCCAGTGAACATATCCTCAGACTCCTGTAACACTGCTCAGATTTCTCAAACCTGGGTAGGAGATTGCTGCTGGGACATTGCTACCCCTTCCACAGAGGTGTCAGTCCGAGCCTCACTAAGGAGGTCAGTCACTAGATCTCCCTCAATCATCTCCTGCAATCCACTATAAATACTCAGCACAAGGGCTTTCCCTATCATGGTAAGGCTTCATCATGTTAACATGGTACAATTTCTGCCCCTGCCTCCTGCCTAGCAGTTCCACCATGTAGTTATCACTGACCTTCCTTACCACCTTGTAGGTTCCCTCCCAAGCTGCCTGCAGCTTGTTGTGTCTGACAGAAATGAGAACCATTACCTGCTGCCCTACAACATATTCTCTAGTTTGAGCATTCCTGTCATACCAGACCTTTTTCTGCTGTTGGGCTTCTGCTAGGTTCTCCTGGGCCAAGCCCATGAGTTCTTTGAGCCTTGTCCTGAGGTTTAGGACATATGCCACAACAGACTTCTTGTGGGATTGACACTCACCCTCCCACTCATCTCAAATTAAATCTAGAGGTCCTTTCACCCTATGCCAGTACAACTCAAAGGGTGAAAAACCTGTGGACTCCTGGGGAACTTCTGTAAGCAAACAGATGGGACAGATATTTGTCCCAGTTCCTCTTAAACTGGTCTGCAAATGCCCATAGCATGGTTTTGAGTGTAGAGATTAACCTCTCAACAAGACCATTAGTGTAGGGATGGTTGGGCGGTGGTCTTTAGGTGCTTCACCCCACAGTACTTCCACAGACAAGTTAGCAGATGTGACATGAAATTGGCACCTCTGTCAGTCATTATTTTTTTTGGGGGTAAACATACCTTGCTGAAAATCTCTAATAAAGCATTTGCCACCTTTTCAGCCTCAACGGAGGACAGAGCCACTGCCTCAGGGTTTCTGGTAGCATAATCTACTACCACTAGGATATACATTTTCCCTGTGGAACTTGGGGTACTCGGAGGCCCCACAATATCCATAGCTACCCTCTAAAATGGCTCCTCAATCATAGGCAAAGGCATCAAAAGAGCTTTCACCTTGTCTCCTGCATTGCCTACCTTTTCGCACTGCTCACAGGTCCTGCAGTACCCCGTTACATCTTTGGAAATCCCAGGCCAATAAAAGTTCTGCATAATGTGTCTCTTTGTATGTTTTATGCCCATATGACCTGCAAAGGGAATATCATGGACTATGGCTAGAAGTGCTAGATGGTAGTTTCATGGCACTACCAATTGCTATACTCTCTGGGTCTGTATTACCCTATCAACAGGGCTGTTCATCAAACGCCCTTACATCGACATGTACACTGAAATACCTAAATGTCGAACAGCCACAAAAGCAATTTTTTTCCCAGGGAAAAAAATCGCTGGGCCAACAAAAAAAATAAAACAAACCGACAAACACAATGAAGTGGGGCGTTTTGCCCACCCACACCTCCCCTACATACCAACTCTGAGGTCGCAGTACAGTGGAGGAAACTGCAAATTCCTGACAATGACCCAGCATGTTTTCCCCTAGGAAAAAAATTGCTTTTGTAGCCGTTTGACATTTAGGAATTTCGGTGTACATGTGTCGACATATGGGCATTCGATGAACAGCCCTGCTGACATGGTAATATAGACCCTATGCTCTCACCCTCTAGCCCTCACTCAGGGGTCCACTCTCTGTACAGTAACCCTTTGTCCCAGTATACAGATTCCCCCTTCCCTTGAAAATCAGGTGCTTCACTAGCTACCTCTCTCAGGCCTTGTAATGTAGGGTCTGAGAGCTGAAACTATCTCAACTCTCTCTTTGTAACTCTTCCCAGCTCCCTTTCCACAAGAATTCTGGTGTCTTCTAATAGCAGTGCCTCACTGTCAGCCTAGGTACCACTACTCACCTCTGCCCTTGCAGTCTCTCTGTCCAAGGGAACATCAGTACGCACAAACAGCTGTGGCTCACCTTCAGTCTCATTGCTACAGCGTAGCTCCCTCCCTGAAGTAACCACCTCACCAGTCCTGGCTGCAGTCTGTCTGGGTCTCCCCCAGGCTACCCAGACCCACATGCTTGTCTCAAAGCCTGACTGCGTGTAACTGCATGAATACACACTACTGCGTTATCAAAATCATTCCCTGTCAGGACATGTGCAGGGTGGTAGATGTTCATGTTTCACTGTTGCAGTCTTCACAGTTGGGTTATCCCTGCCAGGGTAGCCCTCGGCGGGTCTGAATACCTGAGGCTTAGTATTTCTGTCAGTTGCTGTCACTTCAGGACTGACATCAGGTCATCAGTAGTATAAAGGAAGGCAGCCAATGCCATTACATCAGTCTTTCTTGCAGTGGAGCCCAAAGCAGAAGCAGTTCGCATGAGTGCCGGTTGGCTGCTACCTGAGTTTCGTCTACTGAACTGAAGTCTGCTAAAGCTAAGTACCCCGTTGGGGATCCTTTTTTCTTGCACTAACCGATGTCAGAAAAAGTTAATTGTCTCGCCTGTGGAAAGAAAAATACCACACTGAGATTTTCATTCCTACTGCGTCACTTGCTTAGGCCCAGACCACGACGTCCCCCGCTGTCGCTTCTGTGCTTTGTTCAACCCCAGAACTATCTGTTGTCTGGCCCTTATTGTAGCTAGATATTTTCGCTCACATTCCTCGAACTCCAATATGGCTTTGGTAAGCCAACCGACAGCAGATATTATGAAAAAACTTAAAGATAGACAGAGACAGACCGCACAGGTCCAAACCTACTGACGATGCTCCCATTAAGCTAGTCATCTGTTCTCCGGCCCTCAGTGAGGCGTTATCGCAGCCCCTGATTCCCACTTCTGTGAATTCACAGGCTGCTACTGAGACCCTTTCATGGTCCGGTATGCCACAAAACTCTTCTTCGACTAAAGATCCTGCGGTCGTCTCTACCTTGGATGGGTCTGGAGCTGCTGACCAGGCACCGGCTTCCGAGGAAGTCCTTCACACTACCGATTCTTGACACAAACCGATGTCTTCTTTCACAACTACCATTCTTTCGAAAATGACAGAGTTTCTTAGCCATGGGTACGAACCACACCCAAGAAACCAATGACCCAATATCGGGCACCCGCTTCCTTGCCTCAGTCTCAGATGCTTAAAATGGTGGAAGATCTTATCATCCTGATCAGGGGAAGCCAAGCTACCCCTTCCAAAAGGAAAAGAGATCTGTCCCCTGTAGTTTTTTCTGAACAGGAGTCCGATTATTCTGATGCATCTGAATATGAAGACATGCAACCCCTCTCTGCTTATGAGGATTTTGATGCAGAAGATTCTATTCCTTCAGCCTCTCCCCCAGAGGATTTTTCCTTTGGGGAAATCCTTCATACCTTGAGGGAGCATTTCCAATGGGAAAGTCAGGGCTACCCTCAGTCTAAAAAGAGACTCGGGGAATTATTGGATCTTCCAGACCCTTGGCCATCCCCCGCAGTCCTGGATGTTGTGGAGGATGTTTTCCTGGAATCCAGCTAGACTCCTGCACCCAGAAAACCAGACTGGTACTACAGAGTCCCTGACTCTCACAAATTTCTTTTTAAAAATTCTACTGCTGATCCTGAGGTAATTTTTCAAGGTCCTAAAGGAATTAAAGCAACCTCTGCTAAGAATCCCACCCACTTGAATAAGGATTCCCGCACACTAGGCAGATGGGATAAAAAAGTATACACCTCCGCTACTCACTTAATTGTCAGTTCCATATGCTAAAATTTCAGCAACATACCCTGGAACTCCTAAAACAAAAAGTCTTCCTTTCCTGCTTGTGCAAAATCTAAAAGGTTACAAGAGTTAATGCATTCTGCAAGTCAAGTAACTAAACACACCTTGCACTGTGGTTTTGATGCCCTAAAAGCATGTACCTGTGAATTTCCAAATAGGTGGCAGTACACTAAACACAAAGTGTGAGAAGAGACTTGGGGACACAGGTGGACAGTGGTCTCACCTTCGATAACTACATCGCCACAACAGTCAGGAAATCCTTCAATGTGACACACCTCATCACTAGGGGCTTTTCATCCAGAAAAAAGCAGGTCATTGTCCCACTGTACTCATCCCTCATTAGACCCATTTTAGAATACAACGCCCCGTTTGGTATGTACCTCTCAAGACATCTGCAACAACTGGGAAAGACCGCAGAAATACCTCACTAAAAGAATCACAGGCCTAAAACAGAGGCCCTATGCTGAGCCTCTAAAAAAAAAAAAAAAAAAAAAAAAAAACTCCAGCTATACTCAGTTGCATATCTTCTACTCAGAGGCAGTCTCTGCTTAACATACAAGGCCATGTAAACCCAGAGCTGTTGGACATGCTACACTTAAAGAAATCCCAATCCCTCCGAGCCACATGCTCCAGGGATCTAAACCTTATCACAATTAACAAAACATGGAGGGATAGGTTCCTGAACCAGAGACTCCCCAGACTCTGAAATAGATTGCCCATACATGTCAAGCAGAGTGCATCTTTGGCCGTCTTCAAAAGGAACCTTGATGATTGGATGGGAGATGGGAAATTCACTCCGGGGATCACGTCAGTCGCGCTGCTAGACAGGGGTCCAGGGTAGTAAATATTGTGGGAAGAAATAGCCAGGGAATTGTTATGGCTAGGCTTGTATAGGCCCTAGGGCTGATAGGCTAGTAGTACCAACCTATGAACTTAAATTGTTGTATGCCCCCTTGCACAAAGACAACTTAATTGGCACTAAGGCAGAAGAGGTCTTTTAAAAGATGGAAGAAAAAGCAAAATCTATGCAGACAGTTAAGGATTTCTTACAGGTCCAGCCATCCAGGTTCAGCAGGCATTGTCCCACCAAGCACTGGTCCTTTCCTGCTCCCACCAGGCCAGCTCAGCCAAGACCCTGGGGTACCAGACAACAGCCATAGAGAATGCAGAGATCTAGGTAGTGGACTACCTCCACTTCAAAACCAGGGAGTTCTAAGCCACCCCATTATGGTAAGACCTCACAATGACTCTCCTTCCCCAGCCCCTCCCTCTGCCCACCTTCACCTACCCCTAGGAGGAAAACTCTCCTTTCACGCAAGCACCTGGGCCACCATTACCAATGACCATTGGGTTCTCAACATAGTGTCACAGGGATATAAATTTTATTTTTGCACCCTTCCAACTCCAAAAGGGTTCCCAGATCTACCTCCAAACCAGTGGGCAGAGGCGCAAAAACAAGTCCTTTCCCTTCTCTCTATGAGGGCAGTAGAGCATGTTCCTGCAGAAAAGAAAGGCCAAGGTTTCTACTCCAGGCTCTTTCTGGTGCCCAGAAAAGAGGGCACCTGGCACCCCATCCTCGATCTATCCATTCTAAACACTTTTCTGGTGATACAAAATTCAAAATGCTCACCCTCCGGTAGTTGCTATCCATGCTCTCCAAGGATGCTTGGCTAGCCACCTTAGACCTAAAAGAGGCCTACATCCACATTCCTATCAAGACTTCATGCAGGAAATATCTTTGTTTCAGGGCAGGATCCCAGCACTTTCAGTTCTCTGTGCTTCCCTTTGGCTTATCTACTGACTGCTCCCAGAGTTTTCACAAAATGTCTGGCTCCGACCATTGCCTTTTGCAGACAAAGGAATATCCAGATTTACCCCTACTTAGACGACTGCCTAATTCAGGCAGCCAGCCAGGACAAGCTGCTCAAACACTTGGCCTTTGTAAAGTCCCTAATAACCTCCCCAGGGTACACTATAAATGTAAAGAAGTCCAAACAGGTACCCACCCAAAGGCTTACATTCCTTGGAGCAAGCCTGGGCACAGCTTGCCAGATGGCATTCCTTATACCAGTAATGCAAGCCTTCCTGACAGCCTACTTCTCTCAACTAGCCACCATACCCCAGCTATCTGCAAGGAAAATCCTGCAAACTCTGGGGCTCATGGCATCTTGCATTCTACTCATTCCATATGCCAGACTGCATATGAGGAAACTTCAGTGGTACTTAAAAAGCCTTTGGTGTCAACACTCTCAAGACCTGGAGACTTACACCTATAATACGTTGCCTCAGAAAAGATTTTCTTTGGTGTGCAACAGCATGCTCCCGCAACAAGGGACTACGTTTCTCACCAGCCCCCGTCGCCCAGACCCTCACCACCGACGCATCAGACTATGCCTAGGGTGCACACCTGGATGGCAGGTGCATACAGGGCCAATGGAGCCCACAGCAAATCCAGCTGCACATCAGCCAAAAAGAGATGATAGCTGTCCAGCACGCCTTGATAGCTTTCAAGCCCCTTCTCTCCCCAGGGGCTCTCCTGATCAAAACAGACACCACTGTGATATGGTATATCAACAAGCAGGGAGGGACTCGCTCCTACCCTGTATGCAGGCTGGTCATGACCCTTTGGCACACAGCCTCTGCCATGCAACTCCACATGTTAACAAAATTCCGACCGGTACTCTCAACTCTCTGGCAGACCACTTAAGCAGAAGTCTTCTGGACCCACATGAGTGGCAACTCAGCAGAAGAACCTTCACCCTAATAACTCAGAAATGGGGCACCCCAAAGGTTTACCCCTTTGCCTCCCACACCAACCATCAGCTCAGCAAGTTCTGCACCAAGGAGCAACACTGCATGGCTTGGAAATTGGATGCCCTGTCCTTCCCCTGGGTCACTCTATTGGTCTGCACCTTTCCTCCACTACCCCTCATCCCCAGGGTACTGCTCAAAATAAAGGAGGAAAAGCCAAGGACAATCCTTATAGTTCCAGACTGGCCTCGCCAGCACTGGTACCCCTTGCTGCGCAGCCTGTCCCCACTGCCACCATGGCATCTTCCCCAAATTCTAAACCTCCTGACCCAGAGGGAAGGCGAATTCATGCATCCCCAATTGCAGATACTCAATTTGGTAGCTTAGCTTATTCGCTAACCTCCGAGCAATCTGCCAACCTCAGTAAACAGGTTCTAGATGTTATACGTGAGGCCAGACTCCCTAGCACTAGAAAGTATTATGCTGACAAATGGAAAAGGCTCTGGATCTGGATTCAGGCTAAAGGAGCCAATATGGCACACCACTCCTTCCCTCTCATCCTGGATTACTTAGCTGACCTACTACACAGTGGCCTCTCCTTTTCCGCTATTAAAATTCATGCCTGTGCTATGCTCGTTTTCCAACTGAGCAGCCCCTTTTCTCACACCCTTTGATCAAACAGTTTGTAAGAGGGGCTAGCAACTTGAGGCCACCCAGAAGAGCACCAACCCCAGCTTGGGACCTTAACTTTGTGTTGGAAAAGCTCACCCCCCCCCTTCCCATTCGAACCAGCCTCTTCGGCAGAGCTAAAATTTCTGTCCTGGAAGACTGACTTGCTTCTGGCCATCACTTCAGTCAGAAGGATCTCCGAGCTGCAAGTCCTCATGGCTGTGGAACCCTTCATCTTCCATGCTGACAGGGTATCCCTTAGGACTAATCCATCCTTCATGCCCAAGGTGGTATCCAGTATGGCTCTCAACCAATCCATTCATTTGCCCACCTTTTTCCCTAACCCACAAAGCAAGGGGGAAAGGATCCTGCACTCTCTAGATGTGCACAGACAGCTCAGATTCTAGCTAGACAGAACTAAATCCTTCAGAAAGTCTGATCAATTGCTGGTTCGCTTTACTAAAGGGGCAGAGGGCAAAGCCATCTCCAAACAAACCATTTCCTAATGCTTAGCACACTGCATCCATTTCTGCTACAAACAACATGGAAAGCTTTCCCCCATGGGGTTCAGGACTCACTCCACAAGAGCAGCCTCCACCTCTGCAGCTTTCCTCAGAGGAGTCCCTACCCAGGGACATCCTGGAGGCTGCCACCTTGGACATCTGTTCACACCTTTACCAAATATTACCACCTGCCTATCTTCTCCAAATCCAGGGCAGGGTTTGCCTCTGCAGTCTTGCAGGGCATCCTAGCCAGCCCCTAGTTTCCTTGACTGCCTCCACCCATTTCTTCAGCTTTGGGAATCAACCCAAATATGACTACTGCAACAGTGAAACATGAAGAACATAGTACAGTTGTGTACACTTACCATAAATGTAGATGTTCCAGTGTATTCACTGTTGGTCCTGTTTTCCCTCCCTCCATCCCCCTCATCTTTCTTCTCTTTCCTTACAAGGGACATATTGGTATTTACTTTCTACTGGAGGGGTTCTTCCACCAGAACTGGCTCCTACGTGGGGGCTCCTGACAGGTTAGGGCAAGAAAAACTGATGTAATGGCGTTGGCTGCCTTACTTTATACTACTGACGACCTGACGTCAGTCCTGAAGTGACAGCAACTGACGCAGAAATGCTAAGCCTCTGGTATTCAGGCTGGCCGAGGGCTACCCTGGTAGGGATAACCCAAATGTGATGACTGCAACAGTGAATACACTCGAACATCTACATTTATGGTAAGTGTACACAACTGTACTTTTGGTACCCTTGTTGTCTCAAGACAACCTACTGATGGCATTTTGCCATTCCCATTTACTGTCTCTCCCACCTTTTTTTCCCCACCTTGCCTCTGTGGACATCTGTATGCTACATGGCCCCACTGGTTACATTTAAAACATTTAACCCTAGGTCCTGGATGTGCACCTGGATTAGTGGCTTCCCCTGCTACTGGCAGATTCTGTTGGGGCAGTCTGGGCTGCCCACCATGGGTTCCCTTAGACCCAATAGCAGCACTAGGTGCCCCTTTCCTGTGCAGGGATGCCTTGCTTGCTAGGTATAGGTCTCCCTTCTTCCCCAACTCATCTACAGTAAGGTAGTGATTTCAGTTAACCAGATCCTCATGTCCTCAGGCAAAGTGTTTGTTCCTCTCGCCAAAAGATCTGCCAGCCCTTCAAAAGTGGTGACCCAACATCCACTCACCTGCCTATGAAAATAAGTGCTTAGTTCAGCAACATAATCACACAAGCTTTCATCTGCCTTGCATCTATGTTCACAAAACTTTTTTGTAAGCTTCAGGTGTTAATTTAACATTCTAGCAAACAATTTTTTACAGCATTATAATTTAAGCAGTCATTATCAGACAGTTTTGACAGAACAGTTACAGCTTTACCATGAAGTAAGGAGGTCAGGAACCATACCCAGAGCCCTTGGTCAACATCATATTGTTTACATACCCTCTCAAATATATGAATGAAGCTATCAGAATTATCCCGCTCTGTAAATTGTGGAAGAAATGTACTGAACTTTGTTGCTTCTGGGGTTCGGTTACTCCCTTCCCCATTACCTCTATGACTCTGGCAAAGAGTTAGCATCTCCTTTTTGTATTGCCTCTGCCTCTCCTTCTCCTCAGTGTCCAGGCATAGCAATTTCTCATTCTCCTCAGCCTGTAAATGTCCGTCTCTCTACTGCTTCTATTTCTAAACAATTGGCCTCCAACTCAAGTCTCTAACTCCAGATAGATTTTTAAGCTCTCTGTGGAAAGGTTGAGCTGTCCAGTCTCAGTTGTACATCTCCACGGCCAGTCTGATTGTCATCCTAGCTGCTATTCTGTGATGCAGCTGTGACTAAAGCTGAAATCATGTCTGCTTTAGTCAGGTTTCCAAGCACCAGTCCTTTAGACTGGCACATCTTAGCCAACTGGTTCCTTGTCAGCTTGTCATACTTCTCTGCTGACATGCTTGCCTGCTGTCCCTGACTAAGCTAACAAAAGAAATAAAACAGTTGTGATATGAACTCTGAATGTTCACTGCGAGGCTGATTTAGAGTGTAAGCACCTTCAGTGATCACTGTACAGAAGCTATAGGAATTCAATATCCACACCACTACAAGGTAATTAATATGTGATATGGCTAGATCACCACTGTCAACCAATTAATGTGATGTGGCTATCTCACCACTGTCAACCAATTAATGTGATGTGGCTATCCCACCACTGACAAACAATTAATATTTGATGTAGATATCCACCACTGCCAAACAATATGTGACACCCCTGCACTGGCCCAGTAATCAAGAAGCCTCAATCCTCACCACTAGCACCAGTGAGGAGCATGCACATTGGGAGAATAAGTACACACACAGTAAAGTACAATTTCCCTTAAGAGCACAGAGAGATTACAGTCAGTCTGGGTCTGGTTTCTCCCTCTCTCTCCAGATCCCCAGTAAGACTCCACACTGGCACAGCTATAGGGTTAAAATCTCAGCCAAGTGGTCAAGCTAAAACCTCCAGCACACTCTGTTTAACCAGTGCTTTGTGTCCCTGCCCAAGGAGCTGACGTGCACACACTTTGAAATTTGATTTATATGCAAACACACACACTCCTGGGGAAGGCTGGCACAGGTACACTAGCTGTGCCCCCTTCTGCCCAGACTATACGGTAGTACCAGCTGCCACTAACCACTACTTATCAGCTACTAAGGCCCTTACAAAGGATGACCAATTCTACTGTGCAATGATACTATTATCCAAATGGTAAGTGTGTCCAAGACTAAGGCTATTTAAGAGTGGCCTGTACAGTGTTACCAAATACATGCAAGTCCTCTAAGAGCTTAAATATTTTTAAACAAAACCAGCCACAATTAAATGGTTTAAATATATTTAATAATAAATAATAAAAGAACAAGACAATACTCAATATATTGACAACAGAGTTCAGAATCATAGGAAATACTTTAAAACAACATTGCAGGACAGTCTCACATAAATACGGAAAACATCTAGACTGATCTTACTATTTTCCTGTCTGAGAGATAACTATGGTCTGTCTTACTTACATAACAAGGCAAGTGCTGGTGAGATGTTTCCAGGTCCAGAGACGAATACAAAATGCCCAGACATTCTCTCTGAGATAGTTCTTAAATTACTATCAAACATTTCTGCTGGGTCATCTCAGATTAAATCATTCTCGTCACCTCTGCCGTAGTTCCCAGGCTAACAGGAACCAACAGAATTTAACATATCTCTGTCAAAAATGCTTCTCTTAGAAGCTGACACTTATCTCTTAGAAGTTTGCCTGAAACTGGAAGTCATAAAACAATTAACACTTTTACATTTTAAACCTAGTAATTATTTTAGTCTTAAGAAATTAGAAAGAAACTCTAGTTTTAGGCATTCTGTCTTCTAGCTGTGGTAAACACAATCGTAAAACTCTTTACTTATTTTCTCATAGTTTGCAAGTTAACTTTGTATGTCCCAGTTTCTACTATGAAAACATTCATTTGCACAGGCATATAGTCCATATACATTTCTGATCTATTCCAGCAGTGTGCACTGTGGTTACATTTTTGAAGCTCAGCACATAACATACAGGGTACTTACATTTGTAGACAAGCCTATGGATCATATTAATATTTGCAATGATATAGAATTATTTACAAAATTTTAGCTAGCTGGACTGGCAGCTTCACACTGATCATGGAAATAAAAGTAGAACTTGGCTGTACTTGTAAGGGTCCTAGGGCTATTAGCCTATTTACTTCTTATGATCCTAAATTCTCCCCAGACAACCCCACCTTCCTCCCATGTGACATATTGTCTATACCCCCCCCCCCCCTGCCAAGAGATCACCTCAGACAAGTCTTAAAGGCTCTCCTAGAAGGAAAAAACTCTGTTTCTGTGGGGCCTGACAGTGTACTGAGGTATTTCCTTGTCAGTATGAAACACTAGTTCATAGGTTGGTAATAGGCTATCAGCCCTAGGCCCTATACAAGCCTAGCCATAACTATTCCCTGGCCTTTTCTTCCCACAATATTTGCTTCCCTGCCTCCTGCCTTTACTGCCTTCTAGAACCACTCTGCAGTCTGATTTACTCAGGCTGTCAGATGGTTTCCTGCCTGTAGCTTGGAGAATACCTGTGATCATATTCCCACCACAACTTAGTCAACTATTCTTGTCTGCAAAACAGTAGAGTGCATTGTTGTAGACCTCATAAACAAAGGTTTTGGCAACTTAAAATCCCTCAGTCCTTACAAGTTTGGGTTTGTAAATGGTAAATATTACCTATTCAGTCTTGTAAACTTCCTTGAAAAGGACACTAAGTTCATGGATCAGAACAGAGTGGTACACAGCGAGTACCTCATTTTGGCAAAGACCTTTGACACCTTCCTATGTTTAGGCATCATAGAAAAACTAATTAAATGTAAATCCATATGTAACACACTGGATAGCAATCTGGTTCACAGAGAATTCAGCAAGTTAAGATTGGGGGCTTTCTCTTTCAAACAGCTTGTTATGAGTGAAGACCCTCAGAGCACAATACTGGGACTAATCCTGTTTGGTATCTGCTTCTCTGATCTTGTCCGGGTTCCTTGTCTCACCAAATTCACATATGACTACAAACTGGGAGCTGCCATCAACTGTCTTGTGGAATCCCAGATCCTAAAACAAAATCTGGTTATATACAAACATGTGGTGCCCAACACCATGGTATAAAGCTAAATACTATGATATTTGACATGTTCTTTGATAAGTACCATAACCATAACCATTGTATCTGTCCCATAGAAGACACCCCCCCTTCCTCAAAACATATACATTTATTGGGGATTTCAGCACATTACTTGACAAGTACCTCTATATTTCTTCTGCCTAGCCCAAATGATTATCAAAGTTATAATTTCTCAGTCCAAGAATGTTGTCATTCCTCTTTACACCACCCTTATTAGAACCATAATTGAATGTAATGCACCCTTTGGCATGTATCTGACCAAAACATGATGAACCATATAAAAAAATCAGTGGTCTAAGCTCTTTGGTCTATGCTAAATGCTTTAAAGCCCCCTCCCTATCCCTGTTCCCTGGCTCATACAGATTCCTGTGGGGTGACCTCTGACTAGCTTACTAGGCTTCAAATAACCCTGTCCTAGGTGATCTTGTGCATGTTCATAAAACGTGTAACACCATAAACACCCTTTAATGAGTTATTGCTTCCTTCAGAAGGTGGCTTCTGATTTGTTCCCCATCTAGTCCATTCATATTGCATTATTCTTTATTAGGGTTGAACCTGGGCGAAAGAGTCCTTTACACTCTAGATGTCTATTGTCTGATCAGGCATTATCTAAAATTTCTTCACTAGTTTGGAAAGGTGGGGCCAGATCATTTCCTTCACGTCACAAATGTTAGAGCTCACAATTGCCAGGTAGTTACTTTCTAAGTAGATTGCCAGTTGCTTACCTTTTTCCTTCAGGCAGTTATCCACCTACTGGCAAGTGTTGTCCTCAAAACTTTGTCAAGAAAGAGTGGCTGCCTCCAGTACATGTTCAAAAATGTTGTCATTGTAGACATTTGCACCAGGACCTTTTGTTCCTTACTGCAAACTGTTCCCAAGCATTGCTGTTTCAACTGCAGCTCTGGACATTAGGCCATCCTTCCACTTTCTAAACTGCTTGTCTAGGTGACGATTGTGTTGTGGTCATCTACTACTAATTTAGCACCCAGTTCCCCACAAAAGTGCAATGCACTGCTGGAGAGGCGCAGGTCTTCATCTGTCTTCCCTCCCTTCTGACCATGCAGGTAGCTATCCCTGGCCTAAAGAGCTCCACAGTGCTGCATTATCATTACACTTAAGTGAGTTTCTGACTTTGAGGCATGCAACCTTAATCCCACAGATGTTTGCTTTGCATTAATGACTCTTTGGCTAAGCACATATACCAAATGTCTGAACCTGTGGTTCCTCTCATTTTGAACATGGTTACTTCTGCAGCATCAGTAGGGTAAAATTAGCCTCTCACATAGTTGTCTAAATTCAGCTTACTTTCCACACTAGTGGTTAAAAACCCAACAGTGATTTATTTTTTTACAGTAATAGGAAGAGGTGACCTCAAAGGATCAAAAAGTAAACATAAATGCATGGCTGATATAATCCAATGATTCCAGTGGTAGATTTTCTGACACCACCTACTTTAAAAAAAAAAAAAAAAAGAGCCAGAGTTTAGACCCTGCTTTCACTGTATATGTACTAAAAATCAGGATCAAACAAGCTTTTGCCTTCCTGTTTAACGGGAGGTTCCCCGAGTCCCCCCCCCCCCCATGGCTGCCTACCTGACACTCCTGAGGGTTAGGAAGCTTGGAACCCGAAGTGGAAGTGGTTTCTGTTCTCCTTGAGCTTACCTTAGTGTGCCTGTATTCCATTTTTCAGTCATATGCGATCTGACCTGACTATCTCCACTGAACAGGTCACATCTGGATGCCTGGGTACTTGGAAACAGAAACAAATGCAATTTCTGTAATCTTTGATCTCACCTTGAGGCACGTGTCTCTCTTTAACAAGTGTAACACTCGAGTCAATATCCGGACGTGACAGTGTCCCCAGTGTGGGTCACACCTTGAGGCCTGCTTTCCTGGAGTCAGAAGAGAGAGCAGTTTATTTGCTATCTTAGCTTTCCATAGGTCATCTGTGCTACTTTTGACTTGTGTACAGTCACATTCAAACTTTCCACCTGATGCTATCCCCAGAACAGGTAATCTTTATTAGGTGGTCAGAAAGTAGTTAATGCCATTAGAAAACAGATTTACATAGTCAGCCCTGGCAAAGAAAGAAGTGATAAGCCATTTGTGGCAAATGTATGTAATGATTAAGGGTTCTAGTCAAAGATTGCTAATATGATCTTTCTTAGACCTAATTTAGCTACCAGAGAACCACTCCAGTTATTGCAAACTTCGCCGCTTATCTTTACTCGATAATTCAAGACATAGTCTAAATTAATGGGGGGACAAAGGCCCAGTATTATTCTAATTCACTTAAAAAGGCTGTGGTGGTGCAACAGTTAGTGTTGCATCACAGCAAGAGGTTCTCCAGTTTGATTCTCAGCTGGTGTGCCTTCTGTATGGAAGTCTGCATGTCCTCTCTGTGGTCATGTGAGTTTTAAAGATATGCAGGTAGGTGCATGTGAGTGCGTGTGTGCCTTGTTTGAAGATTGGGTACCGGGCTAGCAACTCGACACAATAAAAACCACTGCCATTCAATCTGTGGACTGGTCTGCTGTGGCGACCCCTAACCGGAATAAGCCAAAAGACATTGTATTGCTATTCTAATTCACTTAAAAAGTTAATAGAACAGTAGGTACTGCATCGACATGCATTTTTTGAACAATAAGAAATATGAAACTCTAATATATGGCATTATTGACTAACATCCTCATTGATTTACCAAAGGGTCAAATATTTTATGAGGGTCAGGACAAAACTATTAGACAAAGTCAGGGACATTCTGCAAAATTCTAGACAGGTGGGAAGAATGTTGTAAGCTGGACTCCTTGAAAATGAACTCTTAAAGTTTTATCTCCTTTTCCCAACATTTACCATGAAGGTGACCATGAAGATAGTTTACATACATTGGGGGTGTACTTCTTGCATTTAGGGAAGGAGCTATGCAAAGCTGCATAAAATACTTTATTTTGCTGTAAATCTCTGTGATTGCTATTTTGACAAGATGAATTACAGTTACATGTCATGAATCTGGTTCATTTCAACTGCTGTAGAAGGGGGCATGGGAGCAAAGGGATAAAACATAGTAGGTCATATGTGTAGCTATAAGTATAGATGGCCGTCATTTACTTCAGAGAAGAGCAAGTTCTTCACAGTAATATCTCTACAGTGCTTACTTTTTATATGGCTGCATTGCCTTTCTTTTTAATTGTGGAACATAGCGGTGTGCAGGGATTTACTTGCTGTGAGTGAAAACACCTGTACTGAAGTATTTACTTATGTGCCTGTAGCTTATGCTGTCCCTTCCAGAAGGGGGTGTGAGGTACTACCTCAGCTTTACTTGAGAGTAGGTTAATTAAATTAAAAGGTTATCTTGAAGGATTAAGAATGACTCGAGAAGGGCCGGGTGTTAACCTTAAGTCAGGCTTAAGAACATAGCAAAGAAAGGGTCAGAGTGATGGAATTGTATATTTAATTGGTGCTTCAGAAGTACTTCTAAAAGTTATACTTTGCAAGTAAAGGAAAATACTTTTACAAGTGCTTCTGCCTGTGCTATCACTAAAAGGGTGGTAGTGCCTTCTTGGAGTCCATACAGGGTTTTGATCTGGTTAAACAGATTGTTTTGTGATTTAAAAAAGGTATTTATAAAATTCTATTTTGAGCTTGCAATTCTCGAGCTTGCAATTGGCTATTCTGGTCCCTGCTTACTTTGCTGCATACTGAAATCAAGGTTTTAGATGAAAATTCAAATAGAGGGGAAGATAATTCTACATGCCTAGCAGTGGAGAGCTTCAGCTACAGCATAAGATGAGAAATGGATGACTGTACCATTTATAATAGTAATACTAGGATAATATAAACAAAATCTGCTGAAGTTTACTGACTTCACATGATCATCTGTTTCCGTTTGTAGAAGAAATTGACTTTCTGAGCTGGAAAAGGGTATACAACAGGTCCTTGTTAAAATGGTGCATCTTCTGTGAACTAAGAATCTTTGTACCATCTGAACAAAGATACCGCAGATCCATCTCCACCCACTTCTATTCTAAATTCCTTTTTTTAATATTTTATTGAATTATCACTTGGCGTTCGAAAGACATGAATGGGCACGTCTTCGTTGAAGGTTAGGTGTCGAGTTGGCACCTCAGCACCATAAAAATCTACTGCCAATCATTAGCGGACAGGAGTTCCGCTGTGGCGTCCCCTAACCGGGAAAAGCCGAAAGAGGAACAACATTGAATTATCACTTGTGACATAGGCAAATTTACATTTATATAAAACAATCAAATTGTATTAAGAAGTTCACGTTTACAAATGTTATACTTCACACACATTGCTGTACATCATATAACCTAAGCAACATTACATACATTATTTAATTACTAACCTTTTTTTTTTTTAAACAAGAAACATCTTTATTAAACCATCACTTACAACATAGGCAATCCTATATCTATATAAATGAAAACAATCCTAGTTACAAGCATTTTACATCACAAACCTTACCGACACAGTCTCCTTTGCAGACATTATACATCACTTATAATGTACCCAATCATTTTCAAGTCAAACATTACATAGCTCATTTAAGTCCTGCCTTCTTTTAAACTTTGTTCCACCGCTGTATGGTGTTCCCACAATTCCCATTCTTTCCTACGTAGTGTTCTCCTACCCTTTTCTATGAATCTCAATTCCAGTTTTATCTCTGTTGCTGTATTCACTGCTATTAATATAGCTGGTTTTGATTTTGATTTCCTTTGTCTAGTAATTGCTTTTTTGGCAGCCACCATAATTAGACACAGCAAAGCCTTACCCATCTCTAGGCAATCCAGTTCTGTATCATAGCTCAGAAAAGTCATGGCCCTAGTCACACCAATCCACCCACTCCGCATCTCCGACAGTGCATCCTGCAGGGAATCCTTAGTCTGCCAACCACCGCGCTCCCAGAAAATATGTTCCCAAGTACCTCTTTCCTCCCTGTCACACCTCCAACATTTGTTGTCTACCTGAGAAAAAAATCTCTAGAGTCTACTTGAGCTATAAAAATATTTACGTAAACATTTCCAAGCAAAAATCATAAATCTTCTAGATTTTGTTGCATATTTGGGAGGCATACATATGTATCCTCCCATTGTTTTCTGAATTGCTTATCCAGTCTCTTTCCAATCCTTTCTAACCTCCTCTAATCTGCTCTTAGTTATCATGCAGTATTTTATATGCTCTACTAATTATTCCCTTTTTAATGGCAGCTTCTGATGTTCTTCGTGTTTCACTGTTGCAGTCATTACTTTTGGGTAATCCTGCTGGCAGGTTGCCCTCAGTCGGCCTGAATTCCAAAGTCTTGGGTCCTGTGTCGGCTATCGTTGCCCCTTCCCTGACATCAGGTCGTCAGGGGTATAAAAGAAGCAGCCAACGCCATTTTCTTCAGTCTTTCTTGCCGCGCGGTGCCCGAAGCAGAAGCAGTTCGCAAGTGCCGGTCGGTCAACTCCTGAGATTTTTCGAGTTAAAATTTCAGATCCGAAGTCTTCTATAAAGCCAAGTACCCCATTGGGGAAACTTTTTTTCTTGCTCCAGAACCGATGTCAGAAAAAGTTAATTGTATTTCTTGTGGGAAGCAAATACCTAATATGGACTTTAACTCTTACTGTATTCCTTGCCTAGGCCCTGATCATAATTTTCTGGGTTGTTGGTTTTGTGCTAGATTTAACCAATGCACTATTGAGCGTCGGTATGATTTTGCTTTAAACTACTTTGGACGCAGATTTAATTATCCAGAAATGTTGTCGGAAAGCCGCCCGACTACCGGAGTTCACAAAAAACACAAAGAAAAAGGACAGCCGAGGCCCAAAACTGATGATGAAGCTTCTCCTGAGCCACTCGCCGGTTCGCTGGTTCTCAGTGAGGCGCTTTCGCAGCCCCTGACGACAGCTACTTTAGAGTCGTGGGCCGCTACTGACTCTCACGTGGAGTCGGCCATGCCGCTGGAAACTTAAGGTATTGGAGCATCGGACACTAATCCTTTAGATTGGTCCGGAGCTGTTGAGCAGGCACCGGCTTCTGAGGGTGTATTCAGACCCAAACATCTATACATTAAACCGACTTCAAAGGCAAAGACTAAAGCACCTTCAAAGGCAAGGAAGCAACCGCAAGAGCCACGTGGACAGGCCTCCATGCCCAAAAAAACAGATGTTCAAAATGGCCGAAGACTTGATTATCTTGATCAGGGGTTCCCATCCCCCTCCTGATAAGAGGCCTAGGCAAGAGACTGACTATGAATCTTCAGATCAGGTTTCCATTTCTTCTGATTCCTCTTCTGATCTGGAATATTCTTTTCCCCCCTATGAGGATTCTGATGCTGAAGAATCCATACCTTCAGCTTCTCCTCCTGAGGATTATTCTTTTGGGGAAACCTTACATACCATGAGGGAGAATTTCCACTGGGAGAGCCAAGATTTTTCAGAGTTTAAAAAGAGGCTCAGGGATTTCCTGTTACTATCTCAGCACAAGCCACTAGCCATCCCTCCTGAGTCTAGCCTTACCCCTGACTCCTTACCTCCAGCTCCTGTTAAGCCTGACAGATATTACAGGGTTCCTGACTCACATAAATCCCTTTTTAGAAACCCTGCTGCAGACCCAGAAACTATTTCTCAGGGTCCCAAGGGTGTTGAGGCTTCCTCTGTAAAAAAAAAAAAAAAAAAACAAAAAAAAAAAAAAAACCTACCCCTTCTGACAGGGATTCTAGGGCACTGGATAGATGGGTAAAAAAGATTTACACATCTGCTACCTTGGCTATAAGGGCTTTAAACTGTCAGTTTCATATGCTCAAATATCAGCAACATGTCATGGCATTGCTTAATTAGAAAATGTTGTTAAACTCTGAATGTGCAGAAAACAAGGAAATGCAGGATATATTGCATGCAGCTGAACAAGTTGGAAAGCATACTTTGCAATGTGGCTTTGATTCTTTAGAGGCCTCCTGCAGGGCTGCAGTTACAGGTTCTGTAATTAGAAGGCATGCTTGGTTAAAGGAACAAAATCTGCCTGATCATGTTAGTTAAATTATTAGATGCACCTTTACAACATGATTCTTTGTTTGGTGTTAAGGCAGAAGAGGTATTAAAGAAAATGGAGGACAAAGCTAAATCTATGCAAATGGTCAAAGGTTTCTTACAAGTACAGCCACCTAGGTTTAGTAGACACTGCCCAACAAAGAATTTGTCCTTTCCTGTGTCAGACAGACCTCAAAGGGGCAGACCCAGGTGCCCTAGAGGCAGATCCCATGCGCAAGGTTCATACAGGTCAAAGCAATGGGATGCTTCTACCTACAAAAGTGGAGAAGACAAATCACAACCTTACAGGAAACAGTCCCAATGACTTCCCCCTGCCTGCACCAAGCACTTATTTCCTTGCAGCACCCTTAGGGGGAAAATTAGCACTTTTTTCTCAAAATTGGCACATTATAACCCAGGACATGTGGGTTCTAAATATCGTGTCACAAGGCTACAAGTTCCATTTCCATACCCTGCCAAAGGCAAACGGCTGGCCAGATCTGCCAAAAAATCAATGGGCAGAGGCACAAAAACAAGTCTCATCCCTCATGGACATGAGGGCCATTCAACAAGTGCCAGAGCAAGAGCGGGCACAAGGATTTTACTCAAGACTGTTCTTGGTACCCAGAAAGGACGAGGCCTGGAGGCCAATACTGGACCTATCGATTCCGAATACATTCCTGGATATACCAAAATTCAAAATGTTGACTTTGCAGCAGCTACTGCCCATGCTGGGCAAGAACGCTTGGCTTGTAACTTTAGACCTAAAAGAGGCATACCTGCATGTCCCAATCAGACAAATATGCAGAAGATACCTCAGATTCAAGGCTGGCTCAATGCATTACCAATTCTCTGCACTGCCCTTTGGCTTATCTACTGTGCCCAGGGTCTTTACAAAGTGCCTGGCATCAGTAATTGCATTCTGCAGACAAAGAGGAATACAAATATATCCTTACTTGGACAACTGTCTAATTCAAGCAGAGAACAAGGACATCCTTCTACAGCATCTGGCGTTTGTGAAAAAACTTCTAACATGCCTAGGGTACACAGTCAATGAAAGGAAATCAAAACTAGTACCCTCTCAAGAGATAATATTCCTGGGTACAAGCTTAAATACAACTGCCCAGATGGCTTATCTCACGCCAGACAAAAACAACTGACTACCTACTTTAAAATGTTAGCAACAAAGGCCCAGTTATCTGCAAGAAAAATTCTGCAGGCTTTGGGTTTCATGGCATCCTGCATCCTACTAATTCTATATGCAAGACTGCATATGAAGAAACTTCAGTGGTACCTAAAAAGTGTTTGGACTCAACATTGCCACAGCCTGGAAACTATAATTACTCTCATTGCCACAGCCTGGAAACTATAATTACTCTCATTCCCTGCCTGCAACAGGAGTTTCGATGGTGGGCAAAGGCTTGTCACCAAAACAAGGGACAGCCGTTCACATTATCCCCAGACAGGCAAACACTAACAACGGATGTATCAGATTATGCCTGGGGGCCCACATGGCAGGAAGATGCATTCAGGGAACATGGACCTCAAACCAAATGCATCTACATATCAATCAAAAAGAGATGCTAGCTGTTCAAAATGCCCTGACAGCCTCCAGGGACCTACTTCAACCAGGACAACTACTGATAAAGGCAGACAACACCACGGTCATGTGGTATATAAACAAGCAGGGAGGCACACATTCTTACCCCCTTTGCGGACTAGCTATGACTTTGTGGGACACAGCATTGACTTTCCAAGTACATCTGCAAGCACAATTCCTGTCAGGAAGGAAAATACTCTGGCAGACAAACTAAGCAGAAACCTCATGGATCCCCACGTGTGGCAGCTGGACCCACAAGTCTTCAGCATGATAACAAGGAAATGGGGATGCCTGGACATAAATCTATTTGCCTCCCCTCACAACTACCAACTAAAGAGATTCTGCACAAGGATTTATCACAGACCAGCATGGAAAGTGGACGCCCTATCCTTCAGCTGGAAAAACCTATCAGTATATGCCTTTCCTCCTCTGCCTCTCCTCCCCAAGGTACTCCTAAAGGTCAGATAGGAGAAGCCAAAGATTATACTGATTGCACCAGACTGGCCCCGCCAGCACTGGTACCCAATATTATGGAGCTTGTCTCAATGCCCAGCTTGGACCCTACCTCAAGTACCGCATCTACTGTTCCAGCAAAACAGTCAGATCCTGCACAGCCAGCTCAGGACTTTAAAACCTGGCAGCATGGCGGATAATGTAGTCATACAAAACACACCTCTCAGCAAAGCTGTGATGGATGTCATTTTGGAAGCCAGAAGGCCTAGTACTGGCTCTTCCAGCGAACTTTTTTCAGGTTCCTAGTACTAGAAAATCTTATGCTGGAAAATGGAAGAGATTCTGTGCTTGGAACCAGGCACAAGGAACAGATACAGCTGTGCCAAATATTCCTCAGATTTTACAATACTTAACTGAGATGCAGGACAAAGGCCTATCTTTCTCATCTATTAAAATTCATGCCTCTGCCATTTCAGCTCATTACAATGCAGAGCCACCAATCTTTTCTCATCCCTTATTAAAACAGTACATCAGAGGAGCCAAAAATTTAAGGCCTCCAAGGAGATCACCAATGCCTGTATGGGACCTCAACTATGTCTTGGAAAAACTCACCCTGCCTCCTTTTGAGCCATCTGCTACTGCTGATATAAAGTTTTTATCTTAGGAAACATCTCTGCTACTAACTTCTGCAAGACGAGTTTCAAAGCTGCAGGCACTCATGGCTGTGGAACCTTTTATCATTTTTTATCCGGACAGGGTCTCCCTGAGGACAAACCCAACATTTATGCCTAAAGTGGTGTCCAGTGTGGCTCTTAACCAAACCATTCATCTGCCAAATTTTTTTTATCCAAATCCATAGAACATGGTGGAAGGAATTCTGCATTCTTTGGACGTACACAGACAGCTTAGATTCTACTTGGACAAAACCAAAGTTTTCAGAAAGACAGAGCAGTTACTAGTGGCATATGCTGCAGGATCACAAGGAAAGGCTATTTCAAAGTGGATGGGCCACTGCATTCGATGTTCATCGTGCATACAGCTGCAGTCATAACAGATGGGTTCTCCTGCCATCAGGCGGGTCCTCGGTCGGCCGAATTCCAAAGTCTAGGTCCGGCGTCGGCTGTCGTCACTTCTTCCCTGACGTCAGTGTGACTGGTATAAAAGAACCAGCCGATGCCATTTTCTTCAGTCTTTCTTGCCGCGCGGTGCCCGAAGCAGAAGCAGTTCGCAAGTGCCGGTCGGCCAGCTCCTGAGATTACGAAAATTTGGAAACCGAAGTCTTCTTAAAAGCTAAGTACCCCATTGGGGAACCTTTTCTTGCCTCAGACCGATGTCAGACAAAGTTAATAATTGTATTTCTTGTGGGAAGCAAATACCGCATAAGGATTTCCATTCCCTCTGTATACCTTGTTTAGGCCCAGACCACGAGGTCTCGGCCTGCCGCTTTTGTGCTACATTCAATAAACACACTATTAAGCGTCGGGTGGAGTTCGCCCAGCATTATTTTGGAAAAGCATTTAACTATACTATGTCGTCGGATACTCCGACTCCGGTTTTGTCTAAAAAACGAAAAGACAAGGACCGACACGCGAGGTCCGCGGCCTCTACCGACACCACGCCAAAGCCGGCTACACGTGGTCCGGTTCTCAGTGATGCGCCTACACAGCCCCTGCCTGCCGATAACCTGTCTTTGACGGTGTCTCCTGTACCTGAGGTCGCAGGCTCCTCGGCCCACACCCCGACTACAGATACTGAAGCCACTGTTGGAGTTGAAACTCAGAATGTGGACAGGTCCACCTCCACTCAAGGTGTCTTCAGACCTTCCTCTTCTTTCTCTATCAAGGCTTTCACTAAGTCTAAAGCAACCATGCACTCTAAGAGACCAGCTACACAGGGCCCATCTCCAGGCCCCATGCCTAAGAAACAGATGCTTAAAATGGCTGAGGATTTAATTACTCTTATCAGAGGTTCTCAGCCCCCTCCGGACAAAAGGCCTAAGTGGAGGAAGATTCCCCCTCCTCTGATCAGGGCTGCATTATTTCAGAGCACTCTGATGATCAGGAACATTCTTACTCCCCTTTTGAAGACTCTGATGCGGAGGAGTCCATCCCTTCTGTATCCCCCCCTGAGGATTACTCATTTGGGGAAACTTTGCATACCTTAAGGGAACACTTCCACTGGGAAGGCCAGGATTATTCTGATTCCAAGAAAAGGCTCAGGGAATTTCTCTTGCTTCCTCAGCACAGGCCTCTGGCTATACCTCCTGTTTTGGACATCCTAGATGATGTTTACTCGGAGGCCTGCCTTAACCTGGACTCTCTACCTCCAGCTCCAGTTAAGCCTGACGGGTACTACAGGGTCCCTGACTCGCACCAATTTCTATACAAGAGCCATGCTGCTGACCCAGAAACCATCTCACAGGGCCCCAAGGGAGTTAAGGCCTTCATTGCTAAAAATCCATTGCCTTCCGAGAGAGCTTCCAGATCCTTAGAAAGGTGGGGAAAAAAGGTATATACCTCTGCTACCTTATCCATGAGGGCCTTAAACTGTCAGTTTCATATGCTAAAATACCAACAGTTTTTGTTATCACAATTGAAAAGTAAAATGTCACAACCTGAACAACCAGACTTGAAGGAGTTGCAGGATTTGATGCATAGTGCAGAACAAGTGGGTAAGCATACCTTACAATGTGGTTTTGATGCTCTAGAGGCCTCATGCAGATCTGCTGTTACAGGATCAGTCATACGTAGGCATGCCTGGTTCAAGGAACAAGCCTTGCCTGATCATGTCAAAGCTAAAGTACTAGACTCCCCTCTTCAAAAGGATGTACTATTTGGTGCTAATGCTGAGGAGGTATTAAGGAAAATGGAGGAAAAGGCTAAATCAATGCAAACTGTGAAAGAATTTCTACAAGTTCAACCCCCATGTTTTAGTAGAAATTGGCCTTCCAAAAACTGGTCCTTTCCTGCCACAGACAGACCCCAAAGAGGCAGATACAGGCACCCGAGGGGCAGAGGACAATCCCAAGGATCGTATAGAGGCAGACAATGGCAAGCTCCTACACAAAGAGGTGGTGAGGACAACTCGCAATCTATCAGAATGCAAACCCAATGACTTCCCCTTTGCATGCCAACCAGGTCTCAAATGGCAGCCCCCTTGGGAGGAAAGCTGGCATTATTTTCAAGAAATTGGCATATTGTCACAAAGGACAAATGATTCCTGGACATTATAAACAGAGGCTACAAATTCCATTTTCACACCCTTCCAAAAATGAGAGGCATGCCAAACCTGCCACACAATCAAAGGGCAGAGGCACACAGGCAAATTACAAATCTCATAAACATGAAAGCTATTCAAGAGGTACCTACGCACGAACAAGGTCAAGGGTTTTATTCCAGGCCATTTCTGGTGCCAAGGAAGGGAAAAGATTGGAGACCTATTTTGGATCTATCCATCCTAAACACATTTCTACTCGTACCAAAATTCAAGATGCTCACTCTACAGCAGCATCTTCCCATGCTGGGCAAGGAGTCTTGGCTGGTAACACTGGACCTCAAGGAGGCATACCTGCATGTCCCAATCAGACAAAATTGCAGAAGATACCTCAGATTTCTTGCAGGTTCAACTCATTATCAATTCTCTGCATTGCCCTTTGGCTTATCTACTGCACCCAGAGTATTCACGAAATGCCTGGCATCAGTAATTGCCTACTGCAGACTTCAAGGGATACAAATATATCCCTATTTGGACGACTGCCTGATCCAAGCGGACAGCAAACACATTCTTCTGAAACATCTGGCTTATGTAATAATGTTATTGAACTCTCTGGGAAGCAGTCAACAAAAAGAAATCAAGGCTAATACCCTCTCAGAAGATAATTTTCCTGGGTGCCAACTTGGACACAAACACCCAGATGGCCTACCTCATGCCAGAGAAGCAGGGGCAACTAATTCAATACTTCAGAACACTAGCAAATTGCACCAGGCTTACTGCAAGGAAAATCCTGCAGGCTCTGGGATTCATGGCATCTTGCATCTTACTAATCCCATGTGCAAAGCTGCATATGAGGAAACTACAATGGTACCTGAAAAACATATGGTCTCAACACAGCCACAGTTTGGAAACAATAATACCACTAATTCCATGTCTTCAAAAGGAATTTCTGTGGTGGGCTCAAGCATGTCAAGCAAACACAGGTCTTCCTTTCAGCAAGCCTCAAGCAAATCAAGTCATCACAACAGATGCCTCTGATTACGCCTGGGGGGGGGGGGGCGCACATGACAGATCAGTGCATTCAGGACAAATGGTCCCAAAAAGAAAAGCACCTTCACATCAATCAAAAAGAAATGCTAGCAGTAATAAATGCTATTATAGCTTTCAAGAACTTTCTACAACCAGGTCAACTATTGATAAGAACGGACAACACCACAGTTATGTGGTACATAAACAAGCAGGGAGGAACACATTCTTACCCCCTATGCAGACTGGCCATGTCACTTTGGAACATGGCCATGGACTTACAAATGGAACTACAAGCACAGTACTTGCCAGGCAAGGAAAACACGCTGGCAGGCAACCTAAGCAGGAATGACAGATCCACACGAATGGAAGTTGCATCCAAAAGTTTTTACAGAAATAATCCAAGAATGGGGAAGGCCAGACATAGATCAATTTGCCTCCCACAAAAATCATCAATTGACAAAATTCTGCTCAAGGATCTTCCATCCAAAGGCCTGGAGAGTGGACACTCTCTTTCAGCTGGACATCAATGACAGTTTATGCCTTCCCACCTCTTCCTCTGCTGCCCAAAGTTCTATTGAAGACCAGAGCAGACAGACCAAAGATGATCCTTATTGCTCCAGACTGGCCAAGGCAACACTGGTACCCACTCCTGAGGAGCCTGACGCATTCCCCACCATGGTCCCTGCCTCTAATGCCTTTTCTTCTGACTCAACACAGCTTCAAAACTCTTCACAGTCAGCTAAAAACACTCAATCTAGCTGCATGGAAGATTCCTTAGCATCACAGCAGGCCCAACTCTCCAAGGAGGTGCAGGATGTCATTTTGGAGGCCAGAAGGCCATCAACTAGAAAAGCTTACTCCCCCAAATGGAAATGTTTTTGTGTCTGGAATGAGAAAAAGGGCCAGGACCCTGGAAAACTGAATTTACCTCAGAAACTACAATATTTGACTGAACTACTAAGCAGTGGACTTTCTCCTCCACCAAAATCCATGCCTCAGCCATTTCTGCAGAATGCAACACTGATCCACCTTTATTCTCTCACCCTCTCTTAAGACAGTTCCTCAGAGGGGCTAAGAATTTAAGACCTCCAAGGAAACAACCAATACCTGCTTGGGATCTTAATTTCATTCTGGAAAAACTGACCCTGCCTCCTTTTGAGCCAGCTGCTTCATCAGATTTGCAATATTTGTCCTGGAAAACAGCTTTCCTTCTGGCTATCACCTCAGCTTGTAGAGTTTCAGAATTACAGGCTCTCATGGCGGTCCAGCCTTTTATCATCTTCCATCAGGACAGAGTTTCCTTAAGAACCAACCCGTCCTTTATGCCTAAAGTGGTATCCAGGGTAGCTTTAAATCAGGCCATACATTTACCTACTTTTTATCCTAATCCTCAAAACAAAGGGAAGAGATTACTACATTCCTTGGACATCCACAGACAACTGCTTTATTATTTGGACAGAACAAAGCCTTTCAGAAAATCAGAACAGCTCTTTGTGGCCTATGCAGTAGGAGCTCAAGGAAAGCCAATTTCCAAACAGACTATTTCAAAATGGATAGCCCACTGCATACGCTTTTGCTATTCCTTTCATGGCAAAACTGTACCTACAGGCATTAGAACTCATTCCAACAGGGCCACAGCCACCTCTGCAGTCTTCCTCAGAGGATTTCTTACCAAGGATATTTTGGAAGCAGCCACTTGGAGTTCTGTGCATACCTTCTCCAAGCACTACAACCTACCATTATACTCCAAATCTAGAGCAGGCTTTGCCACTGTAGTCTTGCAGGGCATTTTGGCTCCTCCTAGTTACACCTAGTGCCTACCACCCCTTTCTTAGCTTTGGGATTCTACCCATCTGTTATGACTGCAGCTGTATGCACGATGAACATAGTACAGTTTTGTACCTACCATAAATGTAGATGTTCGAGTGCTAATACAGCTGTAGTCCAGGTTTCCCTCCCTCCTTCCCCTCTAGGGGTATTATTTTATGGTGTATTTGCTTGCAACTACTGTTTTCTGATTATATTGCATTTATGTATTGTCTTCCTTCTGGGGGCACCTGACATCTGGGGCAAGAAAAACTGAAGAAAATGGCGTCGGCTGGTTCTTTTATACCCCTGTCGCACTGACGTCAGGGAAGAAGTGACGACAACCGACGCCGGACCTAGACTTTGGAATTCGGCCGACCGAGGACCCGCCTGGCGGCAGGAGAACCCATCTGTTATGACTGCAGCTGTATTAGCACTCGAACATCCACATTTATGGTAGGTACAAAACTGTACTTTTCTGCTACTTATACCATGGCAAGCCAGTGCCTAAGGGCATTAGGCCACATTCCACCAGAGCTGCAGCCACTTCAGCAACCTTTCTCAGGGGAGTACCAACCAAAGACATTTTAGAGGCAGCTACTTGGAGTTCAGTGCACACCTTTACAAAGCACTATCATCTGCCACTCTAAATCCAGGGCAGGCTTTGCCACTGCAGTTCTGCAGGGTCTCACAGCTGCTCCTAATGCTGTTTAGCTCCAGCCTCCCAACCATAGCTTTGGGAATCTACCCAAATGTAATGACTGCAACAGTGAAACACGAAGAACATAGTACAGTTGTGTACACTTACCATAAATGTAGATAGAGTGTATTCACTGTTGCAGTCTAGGTTACCCACCTGTCATCCCCCCTTTTCTTCTGATGGAACCTATGTGGTGTATTTGCTTGTGGATGAAGGTAAAGTTTATATTGCTGCATGTTATTTTATATATAGATATAAATTTTGACTACCCTTTTTGGGGGCACCTGACATCTGGGGCAAGAAAAACTGAAGAAAATGGCGTCTGCTGCTTCTTTTATGCCCCTGACGACCTGACATCAGGGAAGGGGTGATGACAGCTGACGCAGGAGCCAAGACTTTGGAATTCAGACAGACTGAGGGCAACCTGCCAGCAGAATTACCCAAATGTAATGACTGCAACAGTGAATACACTCTAACATCTACATTTATGGTAAGTGTACACAACTGTACTTTCTACATTCTACTTCTGTTGTAAATTCCTATCAAATATTCACTCTGCTCCCTTCCCATCAAAACCTACCTATTCTCCACTCTGTTATCACTGCTCATTACCTCACCTAACCATACTGCAAGATATTTGTCCCGTACCATACTATTTCCTTCACCTTATTCATCCTCCTCTCACCTTAACAATGACTTTATCCTCCTCCATCAACCATCTTCCCACTAGCTACTCAAAAATCTCCTTGAGCTTATTTCCCATAACTCAAATCCGCTATTGTAACCCCAAAATACTAAAAGAATCTCAGTCCCAATGTTAAGGTAATGCTTCTACCCATCTCTGCTAAACATGCCATAATAAACAAACCTTCCTTCTCCACCATACATCATTGTGGTGACATCCACCCCAAACCATAAAACACATCCTAAAAGTTTAAATGTAGTCACTTTAAACATTAGAAGCATATGCAACAAAATCACAGATTTTCATGCCTGGGTGACCCAACACACCCCAGACATCGTAGCCACAACTGAGACATGGCTAAAGCCTGAAACAAAAGATGCTGAAATACTACCCCCGGTTATAATAGGCTCAATAGTAAACATAACAAAAGCATGTGGAATAGCTAATAATATTTCCAGATATTCTCACAGTAATTCCCTATACAGGCACAATCTCAACTTTTGGAAAAGCAGACATTCTAATCTCATTCCTAAAACTAAATAGAACCAAGAGCATATGCATAGTTGTGCTATATATCCCCCCAGAACAGAACATTCCAGTACTTGAAAACGTACTGTTCTGGATAACAGATACAATCACAAATGAAATTATCTTCCTGGTTGATGTAAACATTGACGGGCAGTCTTATCTGAATATTCAGAGGTCAGCATCAATAATCTCTTTGGATTCACTCAAGTTATTAATACACCAACAAAATATGGCAAAAATAACTTCCAACTATCTGTCCTGAATTGATTTTTGGTTACCAACCCATCTAATTTTACCTCCTCAGGTACCCTCCCTGATACACTAAGTGATCACCTGAGAGCTTATACCCACAAGAGTATTACACAGTTAACAAAGGAACATACGATCAAAACTACCCCTAATCTCTCAAAAGTCTCCATGGAGTCTTTCATTGAATCTTTGGAGGCAGTTATCTGGTCCATTCTAAAAAGAACTCCCCTTAAATGAGGCAGTTGAATATTTCAATACAGAATTTCTAAATATTCTTAACGTATTAGCCTCAGAGCATACAAAATAATTAAACATAGGCATACCCAATGGCTCACCAATCAATGCAAACTCCTGATGAAAGACAGAGACAAAGCATGGATTAACTGGTAAAAGAATAAAAAAGGAGAAAAATTGGCAATTATTCAAACAGCTGTGAAACCAAGTCAAGAAACAAGCTGATAGTGATAAAAAGTCTTACTATACTCAGCTACAAGATAGCCATAAAAACAACCCTAAAAAATTCTGGCCTTATCCTCTGCCATCATCCCAGGTACAAAAAAGAATCCTACCCCATACCCAAACACCCCCCTCTTCAAACAGCTACCTATCTCAATAGATACTTCATATAATGCATAGGCAACACACCCCCTTCCACGCAGCCAACTTCCCTACCTTAAACCCTACCACATTTCCAAGACAAAACTCGTCCATCTGCAATGTCTGCAATACACATGCAGACAACTCCACCCACTTTACCTTTCAACCAGTTTCTATAACTCTCAAAGTTTTTACGTAAACTAAAACCTTGTTCCTCCTCAGCTGACAACCTTTGCCCAGAATACCCAAATCTTGCTTCAGATGCAATAGCATACCCAATCAGCATTCTTATTAATAGATCAATAATAGAATCCTGTGTCCCTAACTTGTACAAAATAACACACATTACCCCATTACAAAAAGGAGGTAATTCCACTGACATTTCAAATTTCCATCCCGTAGCCACTCTGTCTCCCCCTTTCTAAAACCGTTGAAAGATGTATCCATCAGCAATTTCTCCACTCTCTCTTAAAAAATAAGCCAATGACCAATATGCAGCATGGGTTTCAGCCAGATCACAGCACCTGTACTGCATTACTACCATTTACTATACTGTCAATAAGGCTTGCAGCTTTAATAAACTCGTATCTGCAGTATTTCTAGATCTATCAAAAACCTTTAACATGGTCTCGCAAGTAAACTCCTCAATCAACTCTCCACTCTGACTCTAGCATCTCCAGCTATTCAGTGGTTTTCTAATTGCTTGCTGGCAGTAAGCTGTAAAATGGCAAGGATCCATCTCCACATATCTTACTACTTCCACAGGAGTCCCACAAGGATTCATCCTTGGCCCTCTACTGTTTGATATTTTTATCAAAAACCTACAGTCATCAACTTTTGAAGGCACCTTGATTCAGTATGCAGATGACTGTACCATCATCTGCTCTTCAAACATTTTACCTCACCTCCAAGAAATCACTCAACAAGCTGTAATCTTCATAGAAACCTGGCTTACAGTCGCCCATCTCACAGTTAACCCCCAAAAAAACAAGCTCCTCTTTACTCAAATAACTCCCACCCCTACGAAAGCATCTTTCAAAATCTTTTTGGCAAATTAAGTAAGTCCGGCATACCAAACTGTTAGTCATAATAGATGATCATCTTAAATTTGACCTCCACATCCAAAGCAATGTCAAGAAAATCCACCAAAAACTAGGCATGCTATACAAAAATGATCATTTTCTGAGCACACCCTGAAAAATGACACTAGCCAAAACCTACCTTTTGCCCTGCCTACTTTATGGAGCACCGATTCTAACTAATTTACAATCTTCCATAAAAAACAAACTTGAAAGCTGCTACAGCAAATACCAAGTTTGCTATTAATTCATCCTCCTTCATCCATCACTGTAAAGCTCTGCATAACCTTAGCAGGCCGGATTCCAAAGACAACCACAAGGCATTCTATAGTTATGTCAATAATCTAAATTGCAATGCTAAGATATGCTCTGAGCTACAACAGAATGGCATTAAAGAGATCTGTAACTACTGAAGAGGTTGCTGCTAGCAAAGAACTTTATATTTCAATGTGCATCTACCAATTCAGAGGTTCTAGCTGCTGTATGGAAGTTTTCTAGTTCATTAATCAAATGTGTTTTATAGTTTTACATAATTACACACATTATTTACATCTAATTTCTATACCAGAATGCAAAATTCAAAGCTAAAATTGAAACAGCTGGCAACAACTATTCAGACACTTCATTTCTATTACTGAACCAAAGGTTACTAAGTCATTCAGTACTTTGAAGGTAAAGAACAGGATTTCCAACTACAAAATCAGCTACCAATGGATTGCTCTAGATTACCACAAAGTGAATGGATGGCATACATATATATCGATATACACACATTTGCACAGATATATATATATATATACACACACACACACACACACACACACGAAGAAAAACAATAAAACATCAGGGGTTTTGGAGGATAGCTAGTTGATGAAGAATATCTCACTCATGAAACTACTAATCACAAATAGAATACTACAAGCAGAAGTGATTTATTGTCTGCTTATTTTACATTATACTATTTACTCAATGGTGTATCCGATGTCTTATATGCTGGTATATTACACTATAATTACATTTCTGTGCTGTATTCTAAGTAATGTAACCGTATGAAATTGTCACACTTAATTTCTATGTTTCCCCAGTAACCCATCCAGTTGTTTGCATTGTGTATGCACAAGCACCAAAATGGCACAATAAACTATTTTGCCCAGCGGTCACTTCCGCAGTCAGACCATGTATCCACAAGCACTTCCCTGATATACAATGAATTATTTCCCTAAGTAACATTACTATGTCCAGGTATATATGCACCTCAATAAAATGTTTCCCCCGAAAAACCCTACAGTAACATTTCCTAGTATGTGACACCACCAGCATGAACACTTCACCCAAGCAACCCCTTCAGTAGAATGTTGAGGTATGCACAATCACCAAAATTAAACACTTCCCCAAACGAAACGTGTGTAACATTTCCTAGTATGTACAAGCACCAAAATGAAGCATTCACCCAGTCAAGCCCTTCAATATAATGTATGCACAGGCACCAGAATGAAAGATTTCCCAAAAACAACCATTCAGTAACATTTCCTGGTATGTACAAGCACCAACAGGAAAAAATTCAGAAATAAACACCCAATGTGCAGGTGGGAAATTGCATCAGATTATCTGTTGAGTAGCCATTCATTATATTCGGGGTATAGGTGTAATATGACAGAGTCATTACCATCTGTTAGGACAAACACCATAGTAATTCAATCAAAGTAGTGCAACACTTATATCTTACTGAGCATTGGATATACCATGGAACACAGTGAAGACAGTCAAACAATGGAGAAAATATGGGACAACAGGGATGTTGCAAAGAACTGGACATCCCTACAAAATTTAAGAAAAACAACATGATCACTGGTCAGGGAGGCTGCCAAAAGACCTACAGCAACACTCAAGGAGCTGCAGGAATTTCTGGAAAAGTACTGGTTGTGTACTACATGTGACATCAATATCCCATGTTCTCCATATGTCTGCACTATGGGGTAGTTAGGGTTGGACAGAAGCCTTTTCTAACACAGAAAAACATCCAGGCCAGGCAAAAATTTGCAAAACAACACATCAAGTCTCCCAAAAGCATGTGGGAAAGTGTGTTGTGGTCTGGTGTGACCAGCATGGCTTTGTATAGTGTGCCTCCATAAACTATGTTTGGGGTGGTTGCAAATGACATAAGATAAATGCATGTTTTGTGTACTACCCAAGACTGCACCACCAATGTACATTTATCTCCCTTCCACTTACTCTCTCTGTCTCCCTCTCAGATTACTTCTTTCTCCAAGAACAAACAAACGAGGATAAATACAGTCAATTTTAACTTATCAAATACATTTATAGTGAAGCAACTGGCCTGATAAAATTACTGTAACCTGCAAAAGAACAAAGTCAGCAAAGAATCTGCCCATATCACCACCCACTATCTGCCCATCTTCATCCATTTAATTCTGAATTACATTTACTCTTCTCACTTTGACTGTAACACAATACTGTTAAAAGTTTATAATAAACAGAGCTAGCTGTAAGTGGTCTTATGATTCTCTAAGTGAAATTATTTATTTTCTAGCCATTGGTAAAGCAAAGTTGCAGATTTATGCATTTCCTACACTAGCAACTCCATCAATGAAATGTGCACAAATATTTAGTAATCATATGAATGCGCAGCTATAAATCAGTACAGTGGTCTAACAATTAAAGCATGCAGTCAAGACTAGGGCTTTGTTGCAAAATGAAATTCTTCCTGCCCTCCTCTAAAACAATCAAACTGAACTATGCTATAATGCTATCACAAATATTTTCTTCTGCAGCTCTACTTACCAGCATAGCTAAATACTCTTTCACAGACATTAAATTAAGAAAAAATAACAGATCAATATAGCCTTTAGTAATTGAATTTAATTGAATCTTAAAAAATTTGTACTACATGCATCTAAGCTTTACTTCTGATCTTCGTAATACATCCACGCTGCATCTAAACAAATGATAAATGTATTATAACCGCACCAGGAATTTAAGTTCACTCAGATTTGCACCACTAGAAGTCACAATACTTTTAGGTGAGCTGGCTTTCTCTAAAAAAGGGGGGGGGGTAATCCAAAGCCATTAAAGTTTATCTTTGATAGATACTTTGCAACTGGAATCAGAGTCTTCCAGTTAATGCATATACTTTATACTATGAGTCATTGTCTGTATTTTAAGCATGCTCCCATCTTAATCTACTTGTGTCAGGCTAAATGTAAATATTGTGGGTAATCCAAAGCCATTAAAGTTTATCTTTGATAGATACTTTGCAACTGGAATCAGAGTCTTCCAGTTAATGCATATACTTTATACTATGAGTCATTGTCTGTATTTTAAGCATGCTCCCATCTTAATCTACTTGTGTCAGGCTAAATGTAAATATTGTATACAGTTAATCTGTTATATACAATGTAAACAAGAATTTATTATGTTATTTGTTCAAAATAAAAAAAAAATGATTGAAGTAAAAAAATAAAATGGTTCACATTGATCCCTACAAAACACAGCAGTAGTTGGTGGTGGAGTAAAAAAGGAGAAAGAAAAGGCTTCCTTTTCTTCCTCCTCTTTTACAGTAACTCTACTCCTCTCTACACTGTTACCAACTATCACTGTTGTCACCCACCCAACCTTCTATTTATACCTCTCTTAACTCTTACCACTCATTTCATTTATATCTCATTAATTAAATCAATGTTTTGCTTTCCACCCTTTACAGGCAAGGTTTAAGTCTTTAGAACAGGTAATTCTAGTGCTGTTTGTTTTGTGGATATGCAGGAGGTCCATCAGAGTGGAGTCTGACAATGCCCTGTATGCCAGACATAGGTTTCCCCTCAAAAGCTTGTAGGAGACAGTCTGCACAGAACATTTTACTTACACCTGACATTCTTTTAGTGAGGAACTGCTGTGGACATTCCAATTGTTGGATATGCCTGGTTAGGTACATACCAAGGGGGCACTGTACTCCATGATAGGTCTAATAAATGCCAAATACAATGGAAAAATGACTTCCTTGGACTTGGATGTATAAGTTGCACAACATAGAATGATGTCCCCACTACTGTAAGGCATGTTGGTCTAAAGCTAGATTACTGTGTGTGTCTAATTCCCTGACTACTGGGTCAACTCTAAAGGGTGTGTTGTCAATATGATAACTACCTGGGATGGATGACTTCCCACAGGAATACTATTAAGCATTTCCTAGCATTTAGTTTTAGTCCATGGCACTGGCACCAGTTGTTTGTCTGTGTCAGCTGCTCCTGGAGAACATCTGTCAGTGTGGGATTCCATGACAGCTCCTAATGTGCAATCATCAGCAAATTTAATCAGCCAGAGACTGCTGACATTGGCCTTGACTTCTGAGAAGTAAATGCCAAAAAAGAGCAGTCCAATGACTAATCCTTGAGGGACTCCACTTGTAATTGGCTTCTTTGTGTTGGTGAACTCCCCAGTTCTAACTTCCTGGGGTCCTGTCTGTGAACCAGTTGTCTATCTACTGGGTGATGTACGAGTTTGTACCCAACCTCTTGAGATTGTCAACAATGCCCAAGTGGGGTATCGTGTAAAATGCCTTGGCTAAGTCAAGGTAGGCAGTGTAAACCATTTTCCCTCATCCAATGCTTTGGTTACCTTCTTAAAGAAGTCCACCAGGTTGAATAGGCATGATCTGCCCTCGATGAAACCAAACTGGGTTGGGTCCAGTGTCTGGAAATTTACTACATCTCTACTGAGCATTTCCTTGATAATTCTTTGCATGGTTTTATATACAAGACTAGTGAGACTTATGGGTCTGGAGTTTCTATGGTCTGTAGATTACCCACCTTTGTATTGAGGGATGACTGTTGCCATTCTCCAACTTATTTTTTGCAGCACAAAACAAATACAATATATGACAACACATTAAAACATCAAAGACAAGGAGGAATCACTTAGTTGTTTCTCAGTGTCAGCTGGCCCTGATGCTCAAAGTGGATGACTACTTCTGCATGACCCCAATGCACAACACTTGTAGTACCCTATTAAGTGCATGAACAAAAAGTACTACCAGGCTGACAGTTAACACAAGCACATTTTGAATGAAAACCAAAAACAGAATTGCCTCGATTATTGCTAGAGGTTTTCTAAAGGAAGACACTCTTGGATACTAAGATTTCTAAGGCTTTGAAATATTACTTCTGAATAGCACTTTGATTTTTTTTTCAGTACCTGACTAACCCACTTCCAATTGACAATATCCAACCACCTGTCATATAAAGTCACAAGGTACTGACTGTACTTATGTAGTAATTAAAGCACTAAAATAAGATTTTAGGTTTTTAAACTTGAAAATGTTTTCCTGAGCACTTTACAGACTAAAGGCACTCACCATAGTATCAGATAGAGGTCAATATCTCTAATATGGCGCTGCACCACATTTTACAGTATAACAACCCAAGGCCAGTTTAGTCTTGCATTTTACAACGCAAACTTATACTGATGCTACTAATGCACTGACCCTTTCACAAAGCAAACATAAAAGTTCCGAATATGATCAGATATCTGAAAATTAAGAAGAGAATGCAACCCACTAGTCAGCTACAGAAAAGGGGTGTAAAATGCAGTTTTTTTTCACTGAATAAAGTAGATCACCATCAAATAACGATTTAGCCAGCCAGAATTAATCATTAATAGAAATATTCTAAATCTAACATGCACTGAATTAAGGTGCACATGAACTATCGCTACCTCTTCAAATGGCATTCCACTGAAATGCTGTCTAATTATAATACAAAAACAATACTACAAATCGCAGGATATTTGTGTTTTACACAGTACATGTCTCATTAAAACTACAAACTGGAACAATTTCTGGATGCTACTAAAATCACTCAAAAATGCAAAATCGTGTATCGTGCGAATATCAACAAATACTAACATATCAAACTCCAAAACTGCAGACTTACTTTTTAAACATGTCTAATGACCAGGAAATAACAGATATACTAAAAGCAGTGCAACGTGAAAAAAATCCACTGCAGCCTTTACTCAAAGGCACACGAGTTCCCTCAGCTTGCTCTGGAAAGGACATTGACTTAAAAAACCTACAAGCTTTCACTGGAAAAGTTTTTTCAAATACAATAAAGTATGAAGTCTAATTGATAGCCACGTAGGTGACTGACAAACTGGCATGTTACAAAACTTGGAAAAGAGCAGCTTCTCCCTTAACCGTATGTATCATATGTGGCAGTAAACAAAGTACACTCACTTGAAACACCATAAAATAACGGCTCTCATGCGGGGGGCAATAACGGTCCCACCTACCGCATAGCTAAACCTAAACCTTTATTGCAGAACAAGATCTTGAAGAACCATTAAAAAAAATATTTGCATCTCCACATTTCTGCACAGCTGCCAGCAAAAAAAAAAAAAAAAAAACTCTTTGAAAAACAGATGCAAAAGTAAAAAAAAAAAAAATATGAGAGCTTACCGGAAGACACAAAAAAAGAACCAAGCTGACCGGGAACCGATAGTAGTGCGATCCGAGAAATCTTTGAATGCCGGTAATAAAAAAGAGCGTCTAGCAGCAGGTGAAATCTCCAAATATTTGGAAAAAGAAAAGAAATACCTGCTGCTGGACCCTCTTTTTATTTAGAGAAGACAAAAGAAATTTAGTTTGGGGGTGGAGGTGTTATGCAAGTGGTGGCTTGGATTGCAAGAATCCGATTGGCTGCCACCACTTGCTTTACGAAGAACTTTCAAACCCAATTTTCTACACAATCTTTAATGTTACCTTAATGTAATAACAAGCTGAATCGTAACTACAGAAGGTAAATTACACATTCAGTTAAGATTTCAGCTTGTTTTACATTAAGGTGAAGTACAAATGTGGATGACAGTTGGTCTCGCTTGTGGAAGGCACTTGGGGGTAACTGCTTGAAATTTGTGTCTTCCCATGGCGCGCTTGGGTTTAAGCACATAGGCGCCATGAGAAGTTACTCTGGGTTAATGAGTTAAATATACTGATCCCAAGGATATTGCCAATATCATGGCAGATCGATTTAGTGCCAACTTCATCCCCCTCTCAACCCCCTAAAGGGCCCATCTCAATACCAAAAGATTGCCAAATTCCGGTAATCATGGCCACACAGGTAGAAACCACACTCTCCAAAGCTAAGAATACAGCATCCATGGTACCAGATGACATCCCAGGCTGTGTACTACATGGACTACAAAGTGAACTGGCACCTCACCTAAGTGTCATGTTTAATCATAGCCTCACCTCAAGCTTCGTACCCACTGAATGGCACACAGCTACAGTTATCCCACTCCACAAGGGGGTCCACCTTTGATCCCGGGAACTACTGTCCCATCAGTCTGACTAGCCTGATCTGAAAGGGCATGGAACACATTATCATGGAACTTATAAACAAAGACATTGGCAACCTTCAAACACTGGACCCCACCCAGTTTGGGTTTGTGAAGGGCCGATCTTGTCTCCTGAACCTGATTGACTTCTTCGAATCAGTCTCCAGAGCTGTGGACGAGGGTAAGGCAATCCACACAGCCCATCTGGACTGCGCCAAGGCCTTTGACACCAGCCCCCACTCTGGAATCATAGATAAACTTACTAAGCTGGGCATTAATCCCTACGTCACTCGATGGGTTGCCAACTGGCTTATTGACAGAAACCAGACTCCAAATCCAGCTCCATACAAGTGACAAGTGGAGTACCTCAGGGTTCAGTCCTGGGACCGCTCTTGTTTGGCATCTACTTTTCTGAAGTACAGGCCAACACTAAGGGACTCTGGCTAACAAAGTTTGCAGATGACTGCAAACTGGGAGCCATTATTGAATCCCCAATGATGTGGATATTCTACAAAAGGGCCTTACAGAAACAGATGCTTGGTGCCAGAGCCATGGGCTCAAGCCTAATGACAAGAAATTTATAGATGTTATGTGATCCTATCTCGCCTACATTCTGAACTGATGGGTTCGGAGCCGATCCCTCGGCTCCGACTCGGCACGCTTATGCTATAGAGCGAGGCCTCTAATTGGCTGAGCTATCTTTATCCCAGGATGCACCACCACTAATCCCCCCAGATCTCGTTTGCCGCTAACAAGCTTAGACGTGGTCTCAACATTGGCTGGGCTAAGTACTATTTATTAGGCTTTTCCTGTCACAAATTTCTTTACTTTGAACCCAAAAGCTGTTTTAACAGCTATTGTTATATTAGTGTGGTGGATTTCTGTTAGCAAATTCGTGATTTTGTTAGTCAGGGAAGGTTTCCCGTTTTAGATGGGCCTTCCCCTGTTACTTTGCTGTTTGTGTATTTTTCTTGGGTCAAGTACCCGTTTAAGTTAGAGGGTCTTGACTCTCTTTCTGTTTTCACTCGTTGTTGTCTGTTACTGTTGGTGTGTAAAAACAAAAAAAAAAAAAAATATATATATATATATATATATATAATTTTTTGTGAAAATTTGTTGTATTCAACTTTCTTTAACTAAACTTTAGTGTTGTTTTATATATTGGTTCTTTGGCAAAGCAGATATGTCGAAAGAACACAAACCCTCCGGGTTTAAGAAATGCACGAGGTGTGGTTTTAAAATGTCCATAACGGACGACCACGCCTCGTGCGTCTATTGCTTAGGTGCTAAGCATTTACAGGAGTCGTGTAGTGTATGCCACGCGTTCTCTTCTAGAGTCCTCCAGGAGAGGAAAAACAAATTAATCCTCAAGGGATTAATCAAGCCTTCCTTCGAGGAGGCTTTATCTTCCTCTCTGTCTCCTTCTAAAAAGAAAAAAGCGTCAGCTCCAACCAGTCAGTCGGAACCGACCGCTAAAAAATCTAAGCAGACTTCTCCATCGGCTCCACGGACTTTGGAGCCGAGGTCAGAATGGTCTGCCTCGATGCCTCCAGCCTCGACCCCTCTGGTTTCGGAGCCGAGGTCTGGGGCATCGAGAGGCGGGTCACCCTCATCGGCTCCACTGATATTGGAGCCGATCAGGGTTACTGGCTCAGACTCTTCCCCCTCGGAGCCAAAGTCCTTATCGGCACCGAGGGAAATCTTCTTGAAACCTTCCTCGGAGCCGATAGTTGTTGAGTCCTTTCGGGCGGTCCCGAGCCCGGAGCCGATAGAGAAATCGGTTCGGGCCCAATCGGTATCCTCTAGGTCATCCAAGATGTCTGATTCGGACATCGACAGGGTGCTCCTTCGATTCTTCCAGTCTCCGGTGTTCCAAAAGCTAGTTTCGGCTCCAGCCCATTTGGCTTCGGAGCCGATGGTCCACTCCCCTACTGTGGTTCCTCCTCCAACAGCTTCGGCACCGTTGGAGCCGGTGCTGGTGGAACCTGTGGAGGTGTTAGGGTCGGGCCCGACCTTTACTCCAACTCCGGCTCTTGGGTCGGAGTTCAGTACACGGACTTCTTCCTTCGGCCCTGGGGGGGGAAGGCTTCGGGATTGATGCTCTCGGTCCCAAGTCTCCCTCTTGGTGCGTCGGCGGCGGGAGTACCGTCCACTGTCGTGGCCACGGAGGTGGGACCCTCCCAGGATTCTGGTGGTCCCGCCTTCAGGGCTATGAGGAGCGCTTTAGCCAAATCTTCCTTGGCTACCTCCACAGTTTCCCCAGCTACCTCCCTGCATACGGAGACTGGGTCGTTGGCAGTCCCCCTGTCTTTAGACAGCGGAGCCTCCGGGCCTCAGGTTACCCCCGCTGGGGTTTCTCCCCCTCCTGGAGGTCCTTCTGAAGCCTCTTCGGAAGAACCCCCCCAGGAAAAGGTCGTGCAAGAGGAAGCACGTTGACTTCCCTGATGAGTCTTTGACATCCGACACTGATCTCTATGATGCAGAGGGGTCCCCTAAGTCGTCCTCGGATGATGTTTCCTTTGCAGAAATCCTAGAAGCCCTAAAACAGCGAGGCGGCTGGCAGTCCAAACCTCCCTCTACTGATGAGTCGGTGTTCCTGAAGGCCTTCGGGGCTCAGCCCTCCGCCTCCTGGGTGTCTCCGCCCTTCGACGAGCTCTTGGATTTGATCTGTCGAAGGGCGTGGGAACACCCAGACTCTGTGGAACCGGTGCCTGCTCGTCTGAACAAATTTCTCTCGGCGCCCCCTGATAGAGAGTTCCTTACTAAAGGTGTGGCTGTAGATGCTTTGGTGGTGGCATCTGCTACCCAGCAAGATGTAGCAGAGGCTTCTACGTCCGTCCATCCTCCTAATAAGGAGTCTAGGAGCATGGATCGGTACGGAAAGTGCACCCTTAGTTCAGCGGCCTTTACACTGAGGTCCTTGAACTACCTGACGCACTTTACCAGATTTCAGAGGGATCTGATTAAGGAGCTATCCGATACCCTCTTGGGTAACCTGGCTGAGGAGCTGGCCCAGACGGTTGGCTCTCAGCTGGCTACAATGTCGTCCATTTCGAACTCGTCCATGAGGCTCATTTTGTATGCGGCCGAAGGGGCGAGTAGAGCGGCGGGTACAGGCATTGCTCTACGGAGACAAGCCTGGCTCCGCCTGTGTCATTTCGCGGAGGCCTTTAAGTCTTCATTTGCCGGCCCCTTTGATGGGTCCTCCCTGTTTGGACCCAAGGTAAAAGACACACTAATCCGCTGTGAACAGGAGGGTAAGACTCTGACTGCCGTAGGGGCACGATTTTCCACTCCCTTTCGGCCTTATCCCAAGGCTAAAAGAGGAGGAAAATGTGGTTCCGTAGTTCTCAGAAGCCTTACCCCTCTCAGCAGGAAAGTTCCCCTTCCAGAGGCAGAGGAGGAAATTCATCCGGAAGACGCCGTCCCAGAGGCGGCAGAGGCCCTCGCAACACTGGAGACCGCGAGTCCTTTCGTGGCTCTTCAGCCTTTCATAGTCCCTGAGGGATTGCCCGGCTGTGCTGCTCCGGAGCCAGTCGGGGTCGTTCTCAAAGCACCTGAAGGCCTGGGAAGGGATCACTCAGGACCGCTGGGTGCTTCGTATTATCGCCGGAGGTTACTCCATCCCATTCTCTCAGACCCCAGTCCAAAAAAATCCCGGACCCGCCACCCAGTCATCGGGATACCGCAGCCTCAGAAGTTTCAAAGCTGCTGCAAAGGAGTCATCCAACGGTCCCCACAGACCAGATCGGATTAGGGACTTACTCAAGATTCTTTTTGGTGCCAAAAAAGACCGGGGACTTGAGGCCCATTTTGGACCTCAGCATCCTAAACTGTTCAGTCAGAAAGTCCAAGTTCCGAATGGTCACTCTACAAACCATTCTCCCATTGCTGGAGAAAGGTGTTTGGATGTGCTCCATAGATCTCAAGGACGCGTATTATCATATCATGGTACATCAAGCGTCCAGGAGACATCTGCGCTTCAGCCTAAGAGGCAGTCATTTTCAGTTCCGTGTGCTGCCCTTTGGTCTCACCACAGCCCCCAGGGTGTTCACCAAGTGCTTGGCAGTAGTGACTGCTCACCTGAGAAGTCTAGGATTCCAGGTGTTTCCGTATCTAGACGACTGGCTCCTAACTGCCACCTCCAAGCATCTACTTCTGCGGAGCCTACAAGCCACTATATCACTGGGCAATTCCCTTGGAATCACCTTCAATTGGCCGAAGTCTGTGTTGCGGCAGTCTCAACGAATAAGATTCATAGGGGTAGAGATAGACTCAAACCAAATGCGGGTCTATCTACCTACAGACAGAATTCAAACCATACAAAATCAAGTTCGAGCCTTACTTCCCAGGTCCGAAGCCCCAGCCAGAATGGTCCTGCAGCTATTGGGATCCATGTCTGCCACGGTTCTTCTAGTCCCCTTGGCAAGGTTGCACATGAGAATCCTCCAGTGGCTTCTTTCAGCTCAGTGGTCCTTTCAGGAACTCCCTCTCAGTCATCTCATATGGATCACGGAATCTTGCAAACAGGACCTTCGCTGGTGGCTAGTGCCCTCCAATTTGGATCAGGGACGACCCTTTGTTCTTCCTCCTCCGGCCACTTTGACCACGGACGCCTCCCAGATGGGGGGGGGGGGCATTCCCTGGGCAGGTCAGTCCAAGGCAAATGGCACCCGGAAGAGACTCTTCTTCATATCAACATCCTAGAAATGAGGGCAGTACTCCTGTCCCTTCAAGCCCTTCATGATTATCTCCCTCAGGGCGTAATTGCTGTTCACTCAGACAACATGTCAGTTGTCTGGTACCTGAACAAACAGGGAGGAACCAGATCCTATCCTCTTTGCAGAGAAGCCATGAGAGTTTGGGAATGGGCAGTCTCAACCAAACGCTTCCTAGTGGCTACTCACATACCGGGCAAGTCCAATGTCATAGCCGACAGATTGAGCAGAACCATCCTCTCTCCTCACGAATGGTCTCTGAATATGACAGTTGCAAGTCAGATTTTCAGCGAATGGGGAGTTCCGTGTTGCGACCTCTTCGCGACTCCTATGAATGCGAAGTGCAAAGAATTCTTCTCCCTAACCCCGGCTCCGGGGAAGAGTCCCATGGACGCATTAGTCCATCCTTGGCCCACCGGCTTGCTTTATGCCTTCCCTCCAGTTCCTCTCCTCCCCAGGGTGATTCAAAAGGCATCTCTCTTGGGGAGCAAAATGATCTTAATTGCTCCTTACTGGCCTCGTCAAGTGTGGTTCCCCTATCTTCGGAAACATGCTCTGGAAGGTCCATGGTTCCTGGACCAGGTCCCAGACCTACTGGTTCATCAGTCGGGCCTATTCCACCAGTCCCTACACACCTTAAAATTGATGGCCTGGCTCCTCCTCTTCCGACGATAGTCAGGAGTCATACATTGGATCCAGATGTTGTGCACATATTATCTTCGGCCCATAAGTCTGCTACAAAGAAACTGTATTCTAGCAAATGGAAAAGGTTTGCTATTTGGGCTCAACTCAGGGGCCTGGACCCCATTTCTATTCCCGTGGCAGAAGTACTAAAATTTCTGACCTCTCTTTTCAATCAAGGCTCTTCAGTTTCTACCATCAAAGTACAATTGGCAGCAATTTCTAATTTTCACTAATCCATAGACCCACCTTTAATGAGCAACAGATTGTGTAAGACCTTCTTGAAAGGTGCTGCTCTATTAAGACCTCCGATTTCTCATCCTGCACCTCCATGGGATCTCGATATAGTGTTACGCGCCTTGACTTCTTTCCCCTTTGAACCGGCAGCTACCTGTGATCTGAAGTTTCTATCATGGAAGACAGCCTTTCTGGTGGCGATTACTTCTGCCAGAAGAGTTTCAGAGCTTCAAGCTTTGTCAGTGAAACCCCGTGCTTGGTTTTCATAAAGACAGAGTATCCCTCAGACCAAATCCTTCCTTTGTTCCTAAAGTTTGTTCTACTTTATGCTTACAACAATCGTTAGAGCTTCCAGTTTTTTTCCCAAAATACTCTAACAAAGCGGAGTTTATATTCCACACACTAGATGTCCACAGACAGTTACGTTTTTATTTAGACAGGACCAAACAAACAAGGAAAACAGATCAGTTTGTATCCTTTGCAGATAACAAATTGGGCAACGCTGTCACAAAGGTCACTATTGCCAAATGGATCAGGGACTGTATTACTCAAGCTTATATTTATTCTAACAAAGAGCTTACCACCTCTGTCAAGGCTCATTCTACAAGGGCTATGGCTACTTCGGTAGCATTTCACTCTAAGCTTGCTATTAGTGACATTTGTGCTGCGGCTACATGGTCTTCCCCGCACACCTTCATTTCCCACTACAAATTAGATGTGGCATCTAGAGGACAAGCTTCATTTGGTTCCACAGTGCTCAGGAGTGTTTTCCAATGAGCCACCCGGGATTTAGGTGCTAGGGACGCTGTCCCATCAGTTCAGAATGTAGGCGAGATAGGATCACATAACATCTTTTAGTTATGTGCTCACCATAACTTCAGATGTTTGGGATCCATCTCGCCTACATTCCTAATAACCCACCCTCCTTCCCCCTTCCTTGGAGATCAGAGGATATCAGAAGGTCCGAATCCTGTTGTTTCATCTTGAAACATCTAACAATGTTATATAACCAAGTTGTGCATGTGTGCATGAATGCGGACAAACAAGATCTGGGGGATTAGTGGTGGTGCATCCTGGGATAAAGATAGCTCAGCCAATTAGAGGCCTCACTCTATAGCATAAGCGTGCCGGGTCGGAGCCGAGGGATCGGCTCCGAACCCATCAGTTCAGAATGTAGGCGAGATGGATCCCAAACATCTGAAGTTATGGTGAGTACATAACTAAAAGTTATCCCCTTTGGGAAAAAACATGTACCAATGAATTACCACATAGGTGGCAGTACACTAAACACCGAAAGTGTGATGAGAGACTTGGGGACACAGGTAGACAGTGGTCTCACCTTCGATAACCACATCGCCACAACAGTCAGGAAGTCCTATGTGGAACACCTCATCACTAAGGGCTTTTCATCCAGAAAAAAGGACGTCATTGTCCCACTGTACACATACCTCATTAGACCCATTATAGAGTACAATGTCCCATTTGGTATGTACCTCACAAGACATCTGCAACAGTTGGAAAGGCTGCAAAAATACCTCACTAAAAGAATCACAGGCCTAAAGCAGATGCCCTATGCTGACCATCTAAAATAGAACTCCAGCTATACTCTCTGGCATATAGTCTACTCAGAGGCGATCTCTGCTTAACATACAAGGCCGTGTCAAACCCAGAGCTGTTGGACATGCTACACTTAAAGAAATCCCAATCCCTCAGAGCCACACGCTCCAGGAATCTAAACCTTGTCATCACAATGAACAAAACATACTGGAGGGATAGGTTCCTGACCCAGAGACTCCCTATACTCTGTATTAGACTGCCTATACATGTAAGCAGAGCGCCTCCTTGGCCCTCTTCAAAAGGAACCTTAACGATTGGATGGGAGATGGGAAATTCACCCTGGGGATCATGTCAGTTGACCTGCTAGACAGGGGTCCACGGAAGTAAATATTGTAGGAACAAATATCCAGGGAATTATGGCTAGGCTTGTATAGGCCCTAGGGCCAATAGCCTAGTACCAGCCTATGAACATTCAGCTTATAACAATACATAAAATCATACACAAACCATTAGCCTGACCAACTCTTACCCCTTTAATCAGCATGTATTTTCCAAAAAGAACTCTTGAATTGGAAGCTAAACAGCTTCTCACCATAAATGAACCAAATAAACCCCCTGGACAAATCCTTTACCCCCATACTCAGTAGCAAAAAATGGAACTGCTTACCTCTAACCACCAGAACTATTTCCAACTTACCCACCTTTAAAAGCTCTCTAAAAGAATACCTTACAAAATCATGGACCTGCCTCTCTGCAGTCCTGGTTGAACTTGCTCACTATATTTCACTCACCCCATTCAACCTAGATCACATTTCACTCCCCTGTACAGCCTCCTACTCCACTCCTTTTTGTTTTCCTCACTAAATAACTTTAATTAATCTGTCCAGACCTTTCCTCTACCAATTTCTCTTCCCTCTTTACTATAATCTCCATCCTCCATCCTTCTATAACCATAATATGAACATCTCGCCGTCTCTAATAGTGTAATCTCTGATATCTCTATAAATATCTTATTAGACTTGTCTCAGGTCTCATTTACCACATACTAATCTATGTAACAAGTAATATGAGTATTGAATTTTTCCTCACATATACTCTTCAGCTCATGTTATTTTTATTGCAATTTGCTATGAAACATATGTTGTGTTTTTCTCATTACAACATTTTTTCACTCTGTACTGTAACATGATACTTTGTGATTTAAAATGTCTGTACTTGATTTTTGAAATATTGTGATTGTGGAGTTTTTCTCCTAGGGCCTCTGGTGAAAATGAGCACTTTCTGGCCCAGTCTGACTTTCCCAGTAAACAAATGTCATCTAAAAATAAAACAAATAAATTAACAAAGGTACAGTATATATACAGTACAAGCAGTTTACAAGTAAGAGCAACTCAGTGCAGAGAATTCCACAAGAACTGTTTATATAGCAGTGAGAAGTCTCTTAAGTCAGAAAAGTATTTGAACAAGAACTAATTAAGTTGGGATTTTGTCTTAAATTTGCTATTTTCTTTTTTTTATGCATAAAACTAAAGTGACCAGTCATGTTATTGACAACATATGCTTAGTATCAGTTCCATTTACTGGTAATGCAAAGTAACATCTCAAGCACTGACAGCATCACAGATTTGTTATTGGGCAGATTCAGAACAGCGTCCCCATTACAAGTATGGCTTCTGCTTTTTACTTTTTTTTTTTTTAAACCAGAAACATCTTTTTCAAAGAATCACTTATGACATAGGCAGTCATACATGTATCTAAATGAGAACAAACCATATTGGAATAATCCCAGCTGCAAGCATTTTACTTCACAAACCATATTGACATCATCCTAGTTGCAGACATTATAAATCACATTTAAATCTACCCAGTCATTATCAGTCAAACATTGCTTAGCTCACTCAAGTCCTGCCTTCGTTTAAACCTCATTCCTTCCCGTATGAATTGTTGCCACAGTTCCCATTTTTTTCCTATGTAATTTGCACCTACCTTTTTTTAAATATCTCCACTCCAGTTGTTCTCTCTCTGTTACAGCATTCACTACTTCTAGTACAGTTGGTTTGGACTTTGATTTCCAGTTTCTAGTAATTGCTTTTTTGGCAGCCACCATAAGTAGACTCAGCAAGGCCTTACTATGTCTTATGTCTAGGCAATTCTGAATCCGAATCATAGCTCAGAAAAATAATTTCCCTAGTTACACTAATTTGCTCACCTAGTATCTCCAAGAGAGTAGTTTGCAAGAAATCTTTAAAGTCTGCCAACTCATTACACTCCCAGAAAATATGTTCCCAATTATTTGTTTCTCCCCAATCACACCTCCAACATTTGATATCTACCTGAGGAAAAATTCTCTGGAGTTACTTGGGATATAAAAATATCTAAATAAACATTTCCAAGCAAAACCCCTAAATCTTCTAGATTTTGTTGCATATGTGGGAGACATACATATACCTCCCCAATGTTTTTGTGAATTGCTTATCCAATCTCTCTTCCCAACCCTTTCTAACCTTCTGTGATATATTCTTATAGTTATCATGCAATATTTTATATGCTGTACTAATTTATTTTTTAACAGCAGTTCCTGTTCTAGTGTCTACTAAAATCTGTACTACTGCTGGTTGTTCGTTGAGGACCCCTTATTTTGTTTTTGTTTTTTTGCCTGTACTCTGTTATCAGTCTTTGACAGGGAAGGCAATCTCTAATCTACAGTTCAAATAAATTCTTAACATCTTTCCAGTCTATTACCATTTCCTCTCTAATTGCTCCCAATACCTTGTTCCTTTGCCAGTTTTCTCCAATAAATTCCAGACCCCTCTTGCCTATTGTCTGTATCCATAATTACAGTCATCCTGATTGGCAGAATCTCCTTTCTCCATTCCCTTTCTGCTAGTTTATGAATATAATATTCTGTATGATTATTTTTATTCTCCTTAAGGAGCTGCATCCGAAATTCCAGTCTCTCCTTGTTTCTTGAGATTTTCCCCCCTGTTTCATCATCATCATCATCATCATTATAAGTTTTTGCTTGTGCTACATATAGGAGCTTTAACTGTGTGGCTCTGAAATACCTCATCAAATCAGGTAATCCCAAGCTACCTTGCTGTACTGGAAGAATCAGTTTACCCCACTTGACTCTTGCAGTATTCCCCACCCAGATACAATCCTTCAGCTCTTTATTAATTGCTATCCACAACTACTCCTCTGGTTGCAAAAAATATGCCTGACCTGTATAGAAGACTAAAGAGATTAAAAACTTTAACTGCTTGTATCTTGCTATCTGTATCCATATAACAGATCTAATTTCTCAGTTTTTGTATTATCTTTTGTTTAGTCTCTTCCCACATTTCCTTGGCTGCCACACCAGAATAAATTTTAATTTATATTCCTAAATTCTTCATTTTATCATGTCCCCATAAATGAATATCGCTGAACCAGTTTGTATGTGGGTACATAATTTACCACTGTTGCCTTTGTTTTAGCGTCATTAATTTTATATCCCAAAAAGATATGAATCTGTCTCAAAATGTTCCACAATACTGTAATGCCCTTTTCTGGTTTTGTCAGGTATAAAATATAATCTGCAAATACAGCCATCTTTTTTTGATTTCCATATCAAATATATCTTTGAATTCCCCCTGCCAGTGGTTCTAAAGTAATGTAAATAACAAAGGGGAAAGAGGATACCCCCTGCCTGGTTTCTCTACTCAAGTAGAAATTGATAGAGAGGACCCCACCCACTTTACATTTTTGCCTCCAATCCTTCATATATCCTAATCAACCTTCTAATTTTATCAGGGAATGCAAATGACTCCATTGCCCTGCTCACAAAGTTCCAGCTAAGTCTGTCAAATGCTTTCTCTGCATCAAGACCCATCAACAACAGTGTTTTTTTTTCTTAGAATCTGCTTCCCTGGATCATCAGTGTCCTGTTAATGTCAAATGTTTGCCTCCCCTCCACAAAACCACATTGATCAATAGCCATCAATTTTGACATCACTTTTGCAATTCTTTTAGTCTTTTTAGATATAAACACTTTATAATTATGGTTTAATATTGAAATGGGCCTGTATGAAGCTGGCTCTGATGGATCTTTACTTCTCATTAGGCGTTAAAGCTACTACCACTTTTTCCCATGATGTTGGTACTTCTCCTCCTCTTAAAATACTGTTAAACAAAACCTTCCAGATCCTTATGAGATTTTCCCTCCTAACTTCCACAATAATACTGTCTATTCGTGGGGACTTTTCCTGTAGCTTGGTTATACATCACCATTTTTATCTCATCTCCTCCTATCCTAACTGCAAGTAATTGAGCCTCATCTTCTTCTAACCTTGGCATATTTTATTCTTCCATAAACATTTCCATTTGTACCTTTTCTTGATTTCCATATTTCTGTGCTTTATACAAACTTTCATAGAATTTCCCATTTTTTTCCTAAAATCTTTGTAGGATCACTTGTTACCTTCCTTGGTATAGGTTCCCTAAGCTTGGCAACAGCCCTTTCTTCTTTCTGTTGCCTGAGTTGTTGTGCTAAAAGTTTTTATGCTCTGCAGTTATCAAAAAACAATTGCTTAACAGCAATATTTCTAAACTCGTGTATTATCGAGGTGATCCCTTATTTTCTGTTTAGCATTCTGCAGTTGCTCCTGTTCCTATTCTTTGAGATATTACCCCATTCTGCAATACTCTTAACATTTGTCCATTCCTCTAAATAATTCTTGTTACTTCATAACCATAATTTCCTTTCATTTCCAGCATATTTTTTAAAAGTCGCTTTAACTTTCTCCCACTCCCTAGGTATATTTTCAGAAGAAATTTCTATCTTCTCTAATAGCTCCTGAATAATTTCTACTACCCATTCCTTAAATTCCTCTCTTTTCAACAGATAGGTGGGAAAGCGCCAGTGTGTCATTTTTATTTCATTATCCTGTGTTTTTATTTGTTATTTGTGCATGATCTGAAATAGTTATTGCATGCATATCAAAACCTTCAATTTAAATGCATATGTTTCTGTGACATGTAAATTCTGTCTATCCTAGCCCAGTTTTTGTATTTAGGGGAACAATATGTAAATTCACTCTGAACTCCTAGCACTGAATTCACATCTTCCATGCCAAATACTTTCATAAATTTTTTCAAACATCTACTGTCATGTTATATTTTCCCTTCTGCCCCCAGACATATTTTCACTGCTACAAATCAAATTACAGTCCCCACCTATAAGTAATATTCCTTGCCGAAAGCTGATCATTTCTCCCAGAATTTTCTTAAGCTCCAGTATATCAGTTTTAGGTAGAATATAAATGCATGCCAGTGTAATCCTCCTCCCATGCTTGTAGCCACTTAGTACTGCAAATTTAACCCTTATACCTCAGAAAACACCTGAATGCTTTGAGAACATTATCTCTTAACCAGTTTCTCTTTTTTTTTCTTGCCAATTTCTCTTTTTATCAGATTGTAGCCAATTTCTCTTAATCTCCATGGAGACATGAGGACCAGATACAGAACTGCTACTAAGCATACATGTGTTTGCTAGAAAAACACCTTTAATATTCAGTATTCTTTATTTACTTGTTTTCTCTTAAAACTTGTTACTAGATCATGCTCAGGGCCTTAATCCAGTCGTTCCCCCATGCAAGAAGCACATTAATTTTTCTTTGTCATACTCTTTTAACCAGACTTTTTTTAATCATTGCAGTGCCCACATTTCTTAGTACTAAACAATGAGAAGGAGAAAAGAATGGGGGAAAAGAAAAAAGAAAAACAGGATCATTTGTTTAAAATAGTATCTCCTGCAAAAACTTTATAGCATGCAAAGAAAATCATACAACATAAAAATAGTACTATTAAGGAAAAAATTATTTTATTTACAGTTAACCTTCTCCTTCCTCTTCCCCTCCCCTAAGAATTTTTCCCAACATTAGAGTCCCTAACAAGTCCATCAAAGTCCAAAAAAGTCCAATATTTCCAGATTTTTTTCTTCCATCATATTTCACTAATATAATTATTATGTTACTGGTTTTATTCCTGCTCATCTCCATCCTGTCTCTGCTTCACTTCCAGTGTACTCTCAATTATTCTAGTCAACTCTCATGCTCCCTTCCCTCTCTCCAGCATGTTCCATTGAAACATTGGATAAGGGTTCACAGATACAGTGTCTTTGTGGTCTTTATTACTAGAAGAAGCAGAATTTCCTTCTGTTGCACAGCTCACTTTTTGTTGGACAAACTTTTGTATTTCCTCCTTAGCATATACTTCATCAACAACAACAACAAAAAAAAAGGTGTTGTCCCTCCAAGGAAGAATATTTTGAAGTTAGCTGAGTACAGCCGTTTGAATCTCACACCTGCTTCTCGACATTCCCTAAATAGTGGAATAAGTTTGCTCCTCTTCTGCCTGGTGTACAAATGAGTAATCATTCTCCAGAAATGCACTGCTGTCTCCCACTTTTAGTACTTTATCCTTCTGCCACCTGTCAGAATCACCCCCTTCAGCTGATAGGATGGCACCTTTACTATTCAAGGTCTAGATTGCTTTCTCATAGCCAGGTTTGGAACATACACACAATGTGTCCTATAAATTAAAAACTCCTGCTGTAGAATACCAGTCCAGTTGTTTATTTGTGCTTTCATAAAATTACTACAGTCTGTTCCTTCCAGCTTCTCTGTTACAGCTGAAAATCTCAGGTTTTCCCTACTTGATCTATCCTCTAATTCCATTATTTTTTGAAGCATCTCTTCTTGAGCAGTCTCATATTCAGCCAGCCTTTTCTTCATTTTCATCCTCCAATTTTTGCAGTTTTATCACCTCAGTTGAATATCTGGTTAAAGGTTCTTCCATTTTTCCAGCCTTTTGTTGTTTGAGTTGTTATACTTCATCAGTGTTTCGTTTATTTTAATCAGGTTTGTGTGCAGTTGTTTTATGCTTGCCTCTAGGTACCTGGAAGTAATGTCTGGAGCTCGCACTGCTTTTTGCTGAACATCTGCAGTACTTTACCCAGTCAGTGTTTTTTCTTCACCTTTTGTAGCTGATTTTCCTTCAGGTCCTCTAATTCTTTTTTCTTGGCATTCAGGCATTGCACTTACTAGTCAGTTACTGAAATTTACCCAGAAAGATAAAAGTCCACTGGGCTACTCTGCTGAGTTTGTATTTTCACACTGGGTGAGCTAGAATTAAGCTGTTACTGAATGTGCAGCCATCTTGGAAGTCTTCAGGTTTTTAATGTTAGCAAAAACACTTGAACTGGACCCTGAATCGAAAGCTGAAGCAGATCATAAATAATGCATCGGTACTTATTTGTTTTATAATTATCTCACTTTCCTTACAAACACAAGTACGTTAAAATAGAGGTTGCGTACTTTTTTTATTACAGCTGTTTAATTATTGAGTGAAAGCCTTCTCCAATCTTGCATCTTCTTTAAGGAGTCCGGGTTTCTTGTTTTCCCTGGCAGTTAAGCAGCTAAATTCTTTGATTTAATAAAGGCCTTTAAAAAATGAACTTCTAAAATAACCCTTTCCCCTCCCAGTGATTCACCATTCGAAAGGGGTATATTATCAGGGAAAGCTCGCAAGAAAACAAGTGAGCACCTACTTATGACACTTGAGGCCACCGTTTTTTCTACTAACATTGGCATTCTCAAAAAGCAAGCAACGGCTAATGTTGATGGCATAGTACATATAATGCACCAGTGACAGCTGACAAGTCGGATGTCTGTGTATGTTATAAATACATAGCTCATAACTTTGAGTTTCTGATATTTTGATGTAATTAATGCAAAATATCTGTGTTTTTAGATGTTTGAAAACATCTTGAATGCAGTAGCAGACATATTAAGAATCCAGACAAAGTACATATTTTTACTAAAATATGTAACCTTTAGTGAAGGACTATTTTTGTCATAATGTAGTATCTTATCAGTGGTTTTGTTACCTAAACTAATTTAAATAAGTATAACAACAGAGCTGTCTGTATTGAAAGTAGACCATGGGGGGGGGGGGGTATTATACATGTGTTTTCTCACTCCCAGGAATCTATAGTGCACTTGAATTAATTTGACTTGTACCTCACAACACCCCTGGGAGTGTAAAAGCATCTGTACATTTTTTTATTAATTTGGTAACTGGATACAAAAACCTGTCATCTGGGACCATTTTCAGTCATGATGGACCACAACAGTAAATGCAGTGTATATGGATATTTTAAAGTAGCTAGTCAACCAGCATGTTTTTTGGAGGTGGAAGGAAACCAGAGTATCCAGAGTGATCTCATGCAGGTACTGGGAAGAACATACAGATTCCACATGGACAGTAGCTGGGGATCAAGTATGAACCCTACACCCCGTCACTGTGCTATAAAGATTGTACTCACTGAGCCACCATGCTACACACACCTTCATGCTTTTCTGCTTACATATTTAATTGGCTACTATTGTTGGATTCATATGTGAATACTAGGCTAAATACCCTATAGGACCATTTTAGGCCTTGCCAATAACCCAAGGTTAGAGTCAAACCCCCTACCTTGTGTTTCTGAGGTGAAGACCTTAACCATTAGGCTACCCCCCCCCCCAAAAAAGATATTTTCTCTTATTTTTTAGTCATTTTCTTTCATAGGTAAGTACTGGGCCTGCTGACTTTGTGTGCCATTTTAAGACTAGCCAATTTCCCTCCTTTAATGGTGAGAATCAAGCACTGTACCTTGTGTTTGTGAGACGAGCACCTCATTACACCAAAAATGCTTTTTAGAAAAAAAAAATTTTGTTACTCAACAGTTAACATTCACAATATTTACGTGTTATAATGAAATGTAATTCCATTCATTTACTGTGTAATCTTACAGCTTCCATTTTGACACTATGGTCCTTTTCCCATTCCTTGTAGTTTTATAACTCTGAACCTCATGGACATCTATTGAGACGCTTCACAATATATAGGAGAATATGTCTTTAAATAATCATATAATTTTACTTGAGAAAAAGGCCATGTTAAAGCTTCAAACTTGATTGGACAAACCAAAGCAATAGCAAGATTGATATTTATATAGGGAGTCCTCTAAAAAGCAATGTGTTTCTTAGGAAGACAAATTACATTAAAATGGCTGCTGTCCATAAAGAATCCTGACTGAACAAGCTGTCACCATGTTAAAAAGCCATTCAGCGGGGCAAAATCATCAAGAACAGAAACAAAATGTCAAAAATACCTCCAACCAAATCCATTACTAAATCTACATAAAGATAAAAAATGCAATAAATACAATAGAAATCTGGATTCTGACGCAATTTAAACACATTTTACAGTGAAAGCACTAAAAACTCAGTTAAATAATTTATATGCTCCTTCCATACCAGATGCTTTGTAGCCTGTAGAATTACTGTCAACTTCAGTGCCTGCACCAAGCTTGAACTTGCCTTTGGCACCTCCTTCCTCACTGGTGAGTTCAACACAGAATCTCTTGATACAAAGACCCACAAGTGTCTGAGGGTTTGATGCCAGTGGTTTAGTGCCAATTACAGCCATGATCTTTTCGGTCTATCAGTGTCAAATAGATCAATGTTTGAGTCTTTGTTACCAAAGACGACCTCTGTGCTGTTGTCAGCTTTGGTACTGATATTTGAAAATGATGAGCTGACTCGGGCCTGTCCCATTCCCAAGATCCTGTACATTAAGAATTGAGAATTTGGAACTGATAACGGATGCAACTTGCTGAACTGGTGGACGTTCCCTTGGAAAAGAAAAAAACATCTTCTCTACCCCTCAACATCGCTGAATGATGTGTCTCAGCCCCGTTCTCCTTGTCCCCGATGGGTAAACCCCAACAGAGACAGAATGGAGGTATCAGACTATTTCTTCTATAGTCAAAGTATCCCCAAGTGTTGTCAGAATTAAGCTATTCAAAATGAAGCATCCGTACTCCCTACAAAAGTGTGCCACCCTGCATATGTTTTCGAGGATGAAGTTTCTCCACTAACCCCTCCTGATGGTTCCAAATTTGGGGAATTTCTGGAAGTAATGAGGCTTAGAGGAGTCCTAGTCCACTGATCCAGCCTACCTTGAAGAGCAAATTTTGCATGAAGCTTTCTGCTGCATCCAGCTATATGTTGGATAGTTCTTTGCACTGTGTAAATGGCATCATTGATTGTGCTGAGGGTTTGACACGTGTCAGATTTAACACGTATGTCTAGGAGACTAGACAAGATCCTTTGGCGTATCAAGGGTAGTGAATAGTGGAGTATGGCTCCCATGGCAGACTCCATTCTTGTGGCTATTGCTGTCGAGAAAGAGCAGTCTGAGAAGAGACCAATTGTCTACATCTGATAGGAAATTTTGGATAATGGACTACTAAGAATGCTTATATTTTAGACACTTTCTCCATTCAAGATCTTATCTACCTGATGTTTATGAAGTATTTTCACTATAGCTTGGCAGGCAGAGAGAGCACTAGAGATGCTGAGAAATTAACTTATGGGAACTTAACAGTGCAATTTAAGGTTCCAGTGGCAAGCTTAGCAAATCTTAATATTTTCATGCAACTGCTGCATAAAGCAGTAGATGGAACAGTCAGTGCAGCTGGGAGAGGCACAGCTATATGACCTCATGCCTGCCTCAGACTTTGCAGAGAACTTCAAAGAATGCTTCACTAAAGCTCCTTACAATAGACCATGTTTGGTTGGGCTCCAGAAAGAGAGAGTACAGAAGAGGAAACAGGAAGGAAAGGGAAGATACTAACAGCTGTTGGCATCAATTTTTCAGTACGTGGGAGGATCATTTCTCAGACCCCAGAAGAGTGCAGGATACTTTGCTGCAGCTCACATTATCTTGTGGAAGTTTGATTTTTTTTGTAGTGGGAGAGTATAGAATACATCCTGGTTTGGTTGGTGTAGCTTATAGTTAGCGCAAAAGAGAGTGTAGGGCAGGTCCTGCTTTAATTAGTGCAGCTTACAGTTTGTTGAAAAAGCAGTTCTTAGACTGGAAAGGGGAGGGTATAAGAACAGGCCATGGTATAAACTGGTTCAGCTTCTGCAATTTCCAGGGAAGTAGAGAAGGGAGGCCAAAGACATTCCATGACTTGCTTTGCTTAGCACAAACTAGTTAAGCAGTTTCTGAAGGGAATTTCCTACTTCAGAGTTCACATCAGCAGTCACTGCCTTGTCTCTAAGATGAAGCAGTGGTGCAGCGGTAGTGTTGTCGCCTCACAGCAAGAGGCTCTCCAGTTTGATTTCTGGCTGGGGTACCTTCTGTGAGGAGTCTGCATATCCTCCCTGCATTTGTGTGGGTTTCCACCGGATACTTTGGTTTCCTCCTGCGTTACAAAGACATGCATCTGGAGTATTTCTCCCTGGGCCTCCGCTGAAAATTGGCTTTGTTCCAAGTCGGACTTTCCTGGTAAACAAATGTTAAAATAAATACTTGTATTACTCCATCCTGCATTCAAACTGGCTTTTTTCTGCTAGACCTCAAGTTTGTGTCCTGTCTCTTTCTCATGGTTGTGGCTTAAGATCAACATATTGCACTGCTTCAAGCTGTTATGTGCAGGGAATGTTGCATGACAACTCGGATTTAGTTTCCTTCTGGTGAAACACATTTGTTGTCAAAAGTCATCCTAGAGGTGGCTCTAAATCAGTCTTTTTACCTTCCATTTTTCTGAAGACCAGATTGAGATTTACCTTTCCCTAAATCTTTATTGCCACTTGCAGTTCTCTCCTTTTTTTTAAGGATCCATTAATTCAATAAGGCAGGGCTACTCGTTTGTTTTTTGCATACTCTGCAACCAAACAAACCCTCTGCAAGTGGCTAGAACACTTTATAGAGTTTACCACCTCAAGATAGTTGACTTTTGTTTATTACTACGAGCATCATTCCATTAAGAGGAGTGATTGATGTCATTAGATCAGTGTTGTAGCTTTCCAGTCTTTCTAAAGTAATCTGACATCTGGCCGGGAGTACCAAGGCCAAAAAATCTCCCATGCAGTCATACATCAGATGTATGACCTAAGTCTGTGGACATAAGAGTAGATAAACAGACCTATGAGCATAAGATTGATCCTCAAACTATCTGTTCCTCAGTCGATCGATCCTCAGACTATCTTGAACCCATCAGTCTTGCATGGTAGTTGGTTACTTCTGCCTTTGCTTAATCAGATAAGTGCCCTTTTGGGAAGCCTTCTTATTTTCTTGAACTTTGGTAATTAAAACTGTTAGATGTCAGCTAAGAGAGGGAAGTGTGTGTGTGGTAGGCAGATTCCTTATAAGGACCTCTACTCCCAGTGCTTATTTTGTCATGGGAGTGAACACGACTATAAAAATTGCCAGATTTTGTCAGTCATTTGTTATGAAAACCCTAAGTATGTGTTTTTCCTCACTGAACACTTATTTAGATTCAGCACTTGAAGCAAATTGCTCAGTCCAAAATGGCAGAATCCTCCACATCCGATGTCCTGCTCGCACCAAATAAAAATTCAGAAGGCCTAGGACTGAACCATCATCTGACCAATTGCACCTATACAAAACTGTTGAGGTGTTAAAGGAACCCACAGTACACCGATTACGACTCCCACTGACATGATCCTGATGTGGAGGCCTGTATGATGTGATTCTCACACGTCCAATACAATAGATCATACCAATACAGTTGAAAAGGGGGATCCTAGGCTCATTATTTCCAAGGGACTAGAGGGCATACATCAAATCCTGTTTTGGGAGGAGGTGCCTGGATCCTTGATTGAGGTCTGACAGCAGTCAGATCTGCCACGTTTTGTAAAAGTAGACATCACACCTAAGAAAAAGAAACAAAAAGCAAAGAACGTTTATCTCTGACATTTCAAGAAAAGGAATGGATGTAATTTTCACATGACCTATACAAGGCCATTTTGTCTCAAGCTTCCTTCCTCTCTTTCTACTTCTTGTCTTCCTATATGCTGTTCAAAGAGCAGAAGAGGCAACTTTCTTTTGTGCAGAAGAGGTATTAGTGTTTTTGGATCTAGGAGCCCTTATGTCAGCACCTGTCCTTCCAGTTTTGGAGGCCTTTATAGATGCATTTCCATCCACTTCTACCACTCCTAATCCCCAGCGCATGGGCCCACAAGAGGTTTTACAAAGTGCAAAAGGATAAAAAATTCTTAAATAAGCATCTTTTGGCAGACCCTTCTGTGTTTTACGTCTCCACTGACAAGTGTTTCAAATTTTACATGCTGCTGATGATTTACCTGCAGACAGAGAAAGTAGGACCATGGACAGATATGGAAAGGTGGTTTAAACTTCAGCCACTCTGGCCTTCAGGACATTGAATTATCAAACCCAAATGACAAAATATCTGTTGTCTATACCTGGTGACTTGCAAACTACTTTGACTAATCTTAAAGTTTCTAAAACTAAGCAGCAGGCTATTTCTATGGTAGGTCAAGTTGCTCAGGTGGCAGACATACAATTAAATATACTTATGATGTAGTGGAAACTTCATCTTGGGTGGCTGCCTCTTGGGTCAGTTATCAGAGAATTTGCATGGTTTTGCTCCCAGTCTCTCCCTGAGGATATCAATGCTAAGCTAAAAAAAAAACCTGTATGTATGTCCCCTAGCTGTTGCCAGTGGGTGGGGATTGAGGCTGCTTGATTACTGGGCCAGTGCAGGGGCCTCGCATATTTGGTTGGCAGTGGTTGGGATATCCACATCACACCACCTAGGAGGGCTTTCCCCATCTTGGGCCCTTAATTTTGTCTTTGAAAAGCTTACTTTAGACACCCTTTAAACCAACAGCTTCTTTATCTCTAAAGTTATGTACTTGAAAACCAAGGTACTAGTTGCCATCACTTATGCTAGAAGGGTTTCTGAGCTTCAAGCCCTAATGGCTTCTTCTCCTTTTCTTGTCTTCTATAAGGAACTGTAGTCTCTTAGGCTTAATCCACCTTCATGCCTGAATTTGTTAATGAGTTGACTCTCTGCAAGACTATTAATTTATTTTATTTTACATTTGTTGACCGGGCTAGTCTAACTGGATATATGTCCATTTTCAGTAGAGGCCCGGGGAGAAAAGCTCCAAGCATCAGCAGTGACAAAGAATACAATATATAGTAATAGTCAAGTGAATTACAGTACATTGGCCAGAACAAAATTGTACTCTTATTTAGTAAGTTTAAGCTAAGATCAAATACAGAGAGCAAAAGCATAAATTGTTTTTAGTACTATGAAGGAAATTGTTAATTACAGATGGGCAGCATAGAATAGTAGAGTCGAGAAGTATAGAGAGAGCAAGAAGGGGAATGAGATATCAGTCAGGGTTAGAGCAGGGACAAAGCCAGTGAGTTTTAAGATGTTCTTTAAGATGTTTTTTGAAAATATGAGTGGAAGCAAGGGTGGAAAGTTCAGTAGGAAGCTGGTGAGTCCCCAGCTTTGTTTTTTGATTTAATAGTGGAAACTATGAGCTTATTAGCTGAGCATAGTGTTGCAAGATTTTTGTAGGGTGTAATCAGATTAGCGAGGATAGAGGTATTAGGGTGGTAAAGGATCTTTTGGGTGATAAGTTGTTGACAAAGTAGTTGGTTCTGTAGTTCTAGCCATCCCAGTTGTTTGAGGTTGAGACAGTGGTGAGTTCTAAAGGGGGTGCAGTGGCAAATTGGCTAAATTATTATAACAGGTGGAAAGTTTGGTGAGGTTGTTTTTAGATAGATTGGTATATATTGCAGAAGCATAGAACATGGTAGAGATAAGGTGGGTCTGGGCAATAGTCATTCTGGCTGAAGGGGTAAGGAAGGGTTTGATTCTGTAAATGGTGCCTAGTTTTTTGTTGACAGACTTTATTGTAGAATTAATGTCATCATAGCTAAGGTTATCAATTGTTACTCCTAGTAGACTGGTTGTAGTGTCTGGGGATATGTTAGTTGCATTGTTAGAGGTTATTGTGAAGTGCAGTTGAGGTGACTTATAAGTAGGAGCAAAGAGCAATAATTTTGTTTTTTTGGGGTTCAGGAGGAGGCAGTGTTGCATGAACCAATTTTCAACACTGTTAAATACAGTTTGGGTGAGGGACTGGAGAGAGGTTATGGACTTGGCTGAACAAATTAAAGTGGAGTCCTCTGCATATTGTATGCAGGTGGCTTGAGGAATTTTGGTGTGAAAATCGTTAATAAACAATGAAAAGAGTAGAGGTCTTAAGATAGAGCCTTGGGGTACTCCAGTGTTCACCGGGAGGGATGTAGAAAGATTATTATACCAAAGTACTGCTTGCTGTCTGTTTTCCAGATAGGATTTAAACCATTGTAATGCTTGTGGATCAAGTGATTGGGCTTTTAGTATGTCTATAAGCATGTTATGATTCACCATATCAAAGGCTTTTGAAAGGTCAGTAAATAGTGCAGAGGAAAAAGTGTTATTGTTATGATTTTTGTTTATGGAGTCAGAAAAGGATAGCAGGGCAGTTGTGCTATGGAATGGCCTAAAGCCATGTTGGCAGTTGGCAAGTAGATTATTTTGGAGGAGGTGGTCAAGTAGTTGTCTGTGTATGCATTTTTCCGTTATCTTAGCTATTGGAGAGAGTAAGGCAATAGGCCGAAAGTTGGAGAGATCTGTAGATGACCCACCTTTATGTAGAGGGATGATGTAGGATACTTTCCATATGGAAGGGATTTTGCTTTCTAAAAAAGTTCTATTTATAAGGATGGAGATGGGATAGGCAATGGCTTTAGCTGCAATTTGCAGGTATTCAGCTGGCAGACAGTCAGCAGAAGGGGTGCATGGTTTTAGTTTTTGAAGGAGGTTGCAGATGAGGGATGTAGGGTACAGGTTGTATTTGAAAGGTTGGAGATGGAGTCTTAGTGGTATTTAATGGGGAAGTGGTAATAGGTGGTAAAGTATTGGCTAGGGTTCGAATGTCTTTAGTAAAGTAGTTATTAAAGGCATCTGGAATTTGGTTAGAGTTATTATGGTTGAATCCTGAAGGGGCAGGAGTTTGAGTGCCCTGGCTGAAGACGTTTGTTTATGCCTGACCAGAATTTTTGTGTTTTTTGTTGATGGTTTGTTGGAGGTGAAGGTAATAGTCTTTTTTGTTTCTAAGAATATCTTTCTTGGTGGCATTTCCTAACTGTTTAAAGTAAAGGTGATCTGATGGACATTTGGAGAGACTCCATTTGACCCAGATTTTATTTCTGAGGAGGATCTTTTGCCTAGTTTGTTTTGTGAGCCAGGGGGCAATTTTGGTTCTTTGGTTCCAGGGAGCAATAGGGGGCGTGGTAATATAGGAGTTGAAGGAATTTAGTGTTAAAGTAGGTCACTGCTTCAAGTTGAAGATGAGACATTGGTGACCAGTCACGTGCTTTCAGTTCATTTAGGAAGCTCTCTGGATTAAAAAATTTTTGGAACAGGAGGTTTTAAAACTATTAGTAGTTGGGATATGGACTCTGTTTAATAATGTAGGTTAGCATATGGTCACTGATATCGTCAGGAAGGGTTCCTGGTTTATAAGTATCAAGATGGCTGTTGATAAGGATCCAGTCAAGGGTGGTTTCCTTACTGCTTGGCTTATGGATTCTAGTAGGAGTGGTTATAATTTGTGAGAATTCATAAATATTTATGTGATTAGTAGGATTAGGGGAACTACAGGTAGCCCAGTCTGTATTAGTCACCTAATACAGTGGTCTCCTGAGGTAGGTGGGTAGAGGTGTAACTAAGTTTTCAAGAGTATTGATATTATTTCCAGGGGGAGATGTGTGCAAATTAGATAGATTTGGAGTTGTTGATTTGAAGTTTGGCAGTAAGGGTTTCTGAATTGGTATCCGATGGTAGGAGCACATTTAAAGGTGAAACTTGGAGTTCAGATTTGTACAAAATGGCTACACCTCCACCCTTTTTGATTTTACGGTCACATCTCAGGATATTCTATCCAGGAGGGGTAATCTCCTGGTCCAGAGTTGAGAGCTTTAGCCATGTCTCTGTAATACAGAGAATATCGAATGAGTGCACATCTAAGAGTGCATGTAGGTGGGTAATTTTATTGTTTATGCTACGGATGTTAAGGCGAGCTATCAGGAGGGAGCCAGATGGTTTAGTTAAGGTAGTGATAACAGGCAATGTTAGGTTGTATAGGTTATTGGGATTATCAGTATTGGGGCCAGGGTTTGGCTGAATATCACCATCTAATAGGGGGTGTTGTTGAGGATATTGTACAAACTTAAGGATTTTGTAGTAATTATTTGATTTTTTTTTGATAAGGAAGTAAATAACATGGGTAGCTCTATGATATTTTGGTTATATATCGATAGAGGTGGAGGTTATGTTACTGTGGTTGAGGGAGTTAATGCAAGAAGATGGTAGAGTTTGCTGGTAGGTGTGGCGGTGTTCAGGAAGAGAAAAATATTCAAAGAAGGTTAGTGTGTATGGTATTGTAAGAGAAGCAAGAGTTGTAGTTTAGTATGTTTGTGAATATAGTCTTGTGTGTTGGGGCCATTAGGATATGTAGATAAGTGGTTAGAGTATATTGCGGGAAGGAGTGTAGTAAGTAAAAGGAGAGAGTGCTGTAAGAAGTTGAGTAGGGAAGAAGTGTCCATTTAAGTAAACTAAAGTTGGTGGTAAGAGAGATGCTTTAAAATATAATCAGTACAGGATATGGTGTGGAGAGGTAAGGGAGTAGACCAAGAAAGGTAATTAGTTTAATTCAAGAATTGTAGAGGTTGGGGCTAGGGCTGTTAAGTCGAGGAGGTAAGATATGGGATGAAAAATGGGAGGGGGTGTGGCTACAGACCTATATGGCTAGGACCACTGGGGGGTGGGTGGGAATTTGGGGGTAGGGGAGCGGAGTGAGCCCACAGGCTGAACGGAACGGGGCAGACCCAAAGGAAGGTAATACGGAGAAAAACAATCAGTATAGTAGAAGGTAAGACCAAGGGAAGGTAAGTAAAAAGGCAGTGGTTGTGAGTGTAAGGAAAGGAAAATTGAGAGGCTAAAGGGAGAGTAAGGGCTAGTATAGGACTAGAGATGAAGAGGGCTAGATACTATGGTTAATAGACTATAGTAAGTGGAAAGTAGTGCAGTAAGAGTGAAATAAGAGTAAATAGTTTATAGTAAGTTGAAAGTAGTGAAGTAGGTGAAATTAGAAGTGGGTGAAGACAGCCATCTAGTGGTCAAAACCTGTAATTACACTGAGTGGAGACCACAGTAGAAGGTTGGAAGAAGAAAAAAATTCAAAAGGGAAAGGCCTGAAGGAGTTAGAAATATTAGAAAGGCTGGGATGACTTAGGGAAAGAGGATACGAAGTACAAGAAAGCAAGCGGGGGGGTATGGCTGCTGGCTGATATGGCAGTTTAGATTGGACACCACCTAGCAAGAATCACAACACTAACATATACGTGTAGAAGAAGATATAACATTATTTGACATACAATCTTAGTTTATCTTTGCTTTCAATCCAAGGGAGTACTTTGGTTACCCAGGTGAGGAGATGCACAAGCAGGGTAAGGTAGCTGAATAAAGTTGGTCTTTGAAGTCCAGCAGTCACAGCTGGAAGTAGAAAAAGTAGGTAAAAGTATGCACAACTGGAGAAAAAAATTAAGGGAGAAGAAAGTTATAATGGCTACTAGGTATATAACAGGAGAGAAGTTAGTTATTCAGTAAAATTAAGAACAGAAACACATTAGCTTGTTCAATAACATAAAAATATCAGCATCAGGTGTAGTATCTTCTGAAACTAGGCACAAGCACTTGAACTTTCGTCTATTTGTTTTTTTAATTCTTTAGAACTAGATAGCAGCTATATGTAAACATTGCAGCTAGGACAAAGCAATTTAAAAAAAAATAACGTAAGCTAGAATAAAGCTTATTAACTAAAAATGCAGCAGTTAGTCAAAACATTGTAGCCAGAGTTCAGTGAACTGTAAAAACATTCAACTCTATTTCAGCAGCTAGAAGCAAAACTTTGTAGCCAGAGTTCAATGAACAGTAAAAACATTTAGCTCTATTACAGCATCAGGCAAAATTCCATCGAGACTAGGCACAATACAAAAAACACGAGCATGTGTCCCATTAGAATAAACACATCACAAATAGACTTACAATACTGTATCTAAGGGGAAGCGCATGAAATACATGACTCTGTTTCAGTGTGTATGGAAAAGGTAACTGGTACCTATAAACTTCTAGTTTAGATTTGGGTTTGTAGATAAGACCAATAGGTTATTTCATTTTCTTTTTAACAGAGTGGCAATCCTGCGACTAAATTGAGACTAAAAAGCTGCACCGGAGTTCCATGACACGCTACTGCTGTTTGTAAGCACAAAGGTGACTGTAAAACCTCAGCAAGGTCATATATTTCTTTTTCTTTTTAGCAGATTGGCAATCCTGCGACTAAATAGAGACTAAAAGCTGCACCTGAGTACTATAACACGATACTGCCGTTTGTAAGTGCAAAGGTGACTGTAAAACCTCAGCAAAAACATATATTTATTTTTCTTTTTAACAGAAAGGCAATCCTGCAACTGAATTGAGACTGAAGGCTGCACCGGAGTACTATAACACGCTACTGCCATTTGTAAGCGCAAGGGTGACTATAAAACTTCATCAAGACTAGGTTGGAAGACAACACATGCTGGTGGTTAGCAGACAGGACTCCGGCCCAATTACTAGGAGGGAGATACTCTACCTAGCCTGCACTTGCTATCTATCAGGGTAAGGACCCAAAGGAAGGTAATAGGGAGAAAAACAATCCGTGTAGTAGAAGGTAAGACCAAGGGAAGGCAAGTAAAAAGGCAGTGGTTGTGAGTGTAAGGAAAGGAAAATTGAGAGGCTAAAGGGAGAGTAAGGGCTATATAGGGCTAGATACTGTGGTTAATAGACTATAGTAAGTGGAAAGTAGTGCAGTAAGAGTGAAATAAGAGTAAATAGTTTATAGTTAAGTGGAAAGTAGTGAAGTAAGTGAAATTAGAAGTGGGTGAAGACAGCCATCTAGTGGTCGAAACCTGTAATTACACTGAGTGGAGACCACAGTAGAAGGTTGGAAGAAAAAAAGAAAAAAATTCAGAAGAGAAAGGCTTGAAGGAGTTAGAAATACTAGAAAGGCTAGGATGACTTGGGGAAAGAGGATACGAAGTACAAGAAAGCAAGCGGGGGGGGGGGTATGGCTGCTGGCTGATGTGGCGGTTTAGATTGGACACCTAGCAAGTATCACAACACTAACATATATATGTAGAAGAAGATGTAACATTATTTGACATACAATCTTAGTTAATCTTGGCTTTCAATCCAGGGGAGTACTTTAGTTACCCAGGTGAAGAGATATACAAACAGGGGAAGGCAGGTGAATAAAATTGGGCTTTGAAGTCCAGCAGGGCACAGCCGGAAATAGAAAAAGTAGGTAAAAGTAGTATGCACAAATTTTAAATACTAAGTTAGAAGCCAGGGAATGCTCAGCAGCCAGCTCAGAGTATGAGATTTAAAGATCTAATCTACCTACTTTCTTTCCAAACCCTCAAAACAAGGGTGAAAGACTTCTGTAAACCTTAGATGTGCACAGGCAATTTCGAGTCAGTTTGGACAAGACTAAAGACATCAGGAAGATGGGCCAGGTGTTTGTTTCTTTACCAGAAACCAAGTTGAGTAATTCTACCTCCAAGCAAACAATTGCCACACTGGATTAATAAGTTCATATCCTTTTGTTATTTCCATCATGTTAAGTCCTTACCGCTCTGGTTAAGGCCCATAGCACTAGAGTGGTTTCTTCCTCTGCAGTCTTTTACAAAGGAATTCATTCCAGAGCTATTTTAGAGGCAGCCACTCTGTCATCTCTTCACACTTTCACAAAACACTACAAGGTAGCTGCTTTATCTAGAGCTAGAACTTTTTACTAGGTCTGCGCTATCCATAGCTCCCCTTTTTGTGGCCCATTCACATTTTCTAATTGAGCTTTAGGAATCACCCATTAGTACTGGAATACTGCAATAATGATCTAAGGAAGGGCATAGTACAATTGTGTAAAACTTGCCATAGCAGTAGATGTACTATTGATCACTGTTGCAGTATTACTTTCCACCCTCCTTCCTCATGTTTATTTCAAGGATTCTTGTGAACCGGGGGGTGAATATCTCCATGCTTCCTACTTTTAGCTAACCTTAATTCTTTTGCTAGTTCTTTTCCTCAGGTGTCTCCAGGTCTCCTGGCTTAGATAGTCTGAGGATCTTATGCTCATACATCCAGTTATGCAATTTTATGCCTGTCAGCTTGGGACATGTGTATGGCCTTATGGAAGGTTTTTTTTGGCTTTGGGTCCCTGGCAGGATTTCAGGTTACCTTGGTGTGATATCCCAGTAGTATTGGAATAGTCCAGCAGTGTTCAGTAGGACATCTGCTGTTATAAGTTCTTGAACAACTCTAGTTTTCTATTGCTAGTTTCAGGAATCTTTTGAATCATCTGCGTGGCTGCCACTTTGGTATCCATTCACTAACCAACATAAACATGGATCTTAATTTCAAGAGCAGTTTTTTTCAGGAGATATTTTCTCAAGTGTATACTACCACAAAGCTCATCCTAAAGTGAATGACTAAGTATCTGCCATATGCATACTACTCTGCAGTGTTTCTTTCCTAACGTTGCCTTCATTCTGCACCTGATTCTACAGAGTTTTCATGTAAGTGAAATATTCAAAGTTTATAATGTTCGTATTAATGCAGTTTTTTCATCACATATGGTGTCTAGTTTAGGGAGCTGAGGACTGAAAATGATTAGGGTACTCAGATCGCCTAACTAGGTGCAAGGACACTAGCATGGGCCATGGGAGAATTCCACATGAACATGGATTCATAAAAACATTTGTAGAGCCATGGAGGAGGATTTAGGAAAGATATTTCCAGTTATATACCTAATAAAGGGGCTTTCTAGGGAGATCCGCAAAGAAGATGTAGTACTTGCATATCAAAACAATTTGCCACCATAACATTAGAGCATCAGGTTAAGTTCTGAACAATCTTTTCACATTACCTTCAGACAGTAATGTAAACTGTGGTAAATGTTGCCAAACATCTAAGTGTGCAGAGTAAAACAGACCTAGCAAAACAAGCATTTTCTTTACTTGCATTAGAAAAAGCAGTTTTACTAAATGTGTGTCGTCTTTTCTTGTATGATAATATAACAGGAGTTTTACTTTGCTGTCTCATAAGTGGTAGAAATTGGGTTGACAGCAATCTTGTTTTAGGAATGTTTTGTCATGCCTGACATACCAAGTATGTAATTATTTAAAGACTAACTTTCTTTTTAATGTTGTATATTGTCTTGGTCAGCATTGGTTAAATTAACTTTTTTACCTGCTTGAGTTTACTGCCTAGAATTGTTAATTTCTCCATATATATCAAGCAAAATATCTGCAAGAAATAAGTCTTGACTTGTTTCACCTCTTCTGATCAGCAATTTGCAAGCTAGATAAAAGTGAATGACTAACTTGTACCATTATCATTTAGATAAAGGATTTTCTCACTCATCTACAACCTGTAAATGCATACCCTAATGTAGTACCCTTGGGCAAAGATATTGAAGCTGTCAAGAAAGCGTAAGTAGATGAAATTATTTTTTGGTAAAGTGAAGTTTTTTTATTGCGTATAAACTTTGCTCCATGTTTGTGACATAAACACATTACTACTGCTATGTTTTTCTTTGATCCGATGTTGACTTTTCTGTCCATCTAACTTGTTGAATATATCGTATCCGAATGAATTTAAAGTCAGCAACATTCAGATTTTGGGATTCAAGGTTTAGGCTCCTCCTCCCACCCATAACCCCCTCTGCTCTGACAGTTCCTCAAGTCTTGTTTGCTGCTTGTTTAAGCCAGATGTGGCTTCCAAGGCTCAGCACAGTGTGTGGTGTTTCTTCAAGTTTATAGCAGATAGGTCAAGCTTTTGGGTCTTTCTAACCTTTTAGACTATTTTGCTCTGAGATTTTTCTGATTTATCTGCATTTCTGTTCTTTATTGGTTAGTAGTCAGTGGTTAGTCTGCATAAACCATACCTCTCAACCTGGAAACATAAAAATCTGGGCAAAGGCCCATGAAAAAACTGGCCGAAGATTGGGATGCTGATTAACATAAAAGTTGCATACATAATCATGTAGCCCCACCCATTCCAGTGGAATTATGGGATGCCAACATGATTGAAGTCACTAAATAATAAATCATGGCAGAGATTTGAATTTCAGACGTAATAGTCCTCAGAAAATATATGATGCAAAACAGGAGCAATATTTGAAGTCTGTCCCTATTGTAGGGCCTTTGTCTCACCAGTATTTTTGGCTTTGTCCAGATTTCTTGCTCTGAGAGATTGAGAGGTATGGTCAGTGTCTTCTGTGGATAACTGTGGAAATAATTCACTGGTATGGAGGGAATAATGCATACAAGTGCGTACTGCTACAGATTACACACACCTCTATGCATCCACACAAAATAAAAGCTTTAACCTTCTCAAACGAAATAGAGATAATTGCACAAATTTCTTCATATACACACAAACACACTAAAGTAATCTTTACTCAAACTATACTACTTTATTCCTCAGTTAATAGGAAAGAATGTTAGATAATCCTAGTACAGCAGTCTTATATTTAAACACATCATTTATCAATACAAAAAGTTATGATGTGTGACAGTTTGCACTTCAGACACTTACTTGCCTTAAATATGTTGCTATAGATTCTAGTTTTTTGCGGAAAACTGCTAAACATGTTTTACAACTGCTTAACAAAGAATAAAGTGCCATTAAGCAACAGCAATTTTAAGTGATCATGCTCACATAATCAATAAAACTGACATTTGTTATTGAGACTAACCCAAAAAAAACAATTGCGAACAGGCCCGAAATGCACCTTTTAAATAACAAATTGGACATTAAAATTTAGAAATGTAAAGACAATACAGCTACTCCTCTCAACTGTCCCCGATGTTCGGGGATTACACTGATTTTGGCTCAACATTTTGCTGAGGTAAAAGAATACATATTTTTGCTCTGATTTCTCTTAATTCCTTCTAAAACTGACAGTTTCAGGAAAAATATGATTGATTAAAAAATGTCCCTGATTATTTCTGCATTTGCTCCTGATTCTGGAGGCAAGATGTTGTGTTGTGAGTAAAGCAATGGTGTTACATACATGTAGTCACTTAAAAGGCAAATCAGTGCATTCAAATGAAGGGTTTTACGCCATTTTGTATATGCAAGCAGATTGCTTGAGGCAATACAGTATGTACAAATTAAGGTAAGTGAACTGTTTCTGAAGATCAGCATCTATGAACATCTGCTTAAATTAGCAATAGTTCTGTGCAAAATTAGTAAACAACCAAGTCAAGCAGCAAGAGGTATGAGGAATTTTGACAGAACAGCAAGCTAAGAAAGTAATGTACTGTGTAATGAGTGTCGTAATATGTGCCATCTGGAGTCGGTGCGTGACACAAATCACTGATATTAACTAAATGAACTTAAGTAGAACCCAGGATAGTAAATGCATGACTGTGGTGCATGCCCCTCAGGCTCTGCTCAGGCATGTTTGTAGGTATTGGAAAATAAACGATAACAAACTGAAGAAAATATCCAGGAGTAGCCACCAAACCACGATGCAGAAGCCAAAAAGATATTTTATTGAAGACAAAAGCTCAAATCAAATAAACTGTGAAGCGCTTTTCGTTTGATCTGTGTCAAACTTCTTCAGACAAACAGCAGCAATGATGTCATTTCCTTATATAATTTCAAATTGTCAGCTGATGAACAATCTAATGATGTCATTTCCTTTTCACATATTGGTTATCAGTAATGCACCATCTACTGGTTGGTTACCAAAATAACTGGATGTTTTTACAAAATTCATTAAAAAGAGCACAAAAATTCATTTAACAAAATTCTAATAATAATATTCTGAAAAATGTATATAAAATGTATTAAAAATCTAATTTTTTAAAAAAATTTATATAAGCATGTGCATCAAACATTGCAAACTTGTAAAGCATAATTCTGAATATTAATATTAATATATTAATGTATTTTTCCCCTGTGCAACGCTTTAAGTTTCAATACTAGAGTGATAGATGTTCTCTCATTGAGACCTGGCCATGTATCAGATTGTGTCAATATTTGCCATCTTAATTCTTTCAATTCTAATAAAACTGGCCAAGCAGACCTATCACTAATAGTAACATGATCTATAATGGCAAAACCGAAAGAATGAGAAGGAAATTATTTTATATGCTTGGCTAAAGCATTATGTTTAATGCTTTTTTTGATGGCATAATCATGCTCATACAACCTACAAGTAAACATCCTCTCGGTTTTGCCTATATAAAATGCTGTGCATTGGTTGCACTGGGCAAGATACACAATCGCTTTACTTTTACAATTGTATGTGTATCTAATTCTATATGCGATGTCTCTGATTTTAAAAATAGAACCTGTCTTAATTTTATGACACCATTTACAGGCACCACATTTCACCATACCTCGGTTTTTTCTTAT